>NC_083112.1:19376083-19730953 GCF_949774975.1 Lagenorhynchus albirostris | reverse complement strand
GCAAATAATTTATTATCAGAAGTGAAAACCAAAGTTTGAAATGATTTCCATTTTTAAATTGGAGCAGATTCAAGATTTTTCTTCTAATAATAACATGTCTTCAAAAAGCTTGTCATTTAGGTTATGATTTGCTTCCCAAAGTAGTCAGAAGGGGTTGAGCTTAAAGACACCCTGTAGGGAATCTATTAGAACACATGCTGTATAATCCAGGCTGTGGCCCAAAGTGAATGACTTCAAGGTTTTTGTAATATTTTATGTTGGGATTCTATACTTTTGTAACCTAAGTGTTCCCTCTACCAAGGATCACCTCAAAGACTGGTCTTTAAACCACCTGTGTCAGAGTTATCTCATTCCTGGATATTAGTCCAGACTTAGTGAATCATGATCGCTAGGGGTAGTTCCCAGGAATCTGCATGTTCAATAAATTCCTCAGGTGCAGACTGTATAATTTGAAAATCACTGCCATGGTGTGTATCATCTTGCATTTCCACACTGTGACTTTCTTCTCCACCCACCTCACTGAGCCCCTCCCCAGTTCTTTATTATCATCTCAAAATGCTGGACAGAATGCTAATAGAATGCTGATCCTGCCACAGAGATGCCAGCATAAACGATAAATGTGGAGATGTCAACACTTGGCTGACAGCGTCTTTACTTTCTACAATATAAATCCAGATCGAGAACTAGAATATTATCAGCATCACAGACACTTGTATTATATATCCTCTCAGCCACTATATCCTCTTAGTCACTTTCTTCCCCAAAGATAATAACTATTGTGAATCTTCTCACCATAGATGAGCTTACCTGTTTTTGATTTAAATCAAATTGAATCATACAATATGCCATCTTTTGTTTTTGGCTTCCTTTACTTAATATTCTGTTTGTAAGCTTGATCTGTGTTGATGTAGCAGTTCGTTCATTCCAATTACTGTACAACATTCCATCTATAAACTTATAATTTTTCCATTCTGCTGTTGATAGACCTATATTTTCATTTTGTTTTCAGTTTGGACTTGAATAGTGCCATAAATATCCTATATGTTTAGTTAGACTTTGTTATTGAGAGAAGTGTATTAAAGTTTCCTACTATGATTGGGGATTTTTACAGGTTTTTATTTCTATATTTTGTGCCTTATATATTTTAGAGTTATTAGTAGGTGCATAACAAAATTAGAATTTTATTAGTTTAGTTTTAGTAAGTCAAGCATGTTTGTTGTAGATACATGTATTTCTAGTGTAACCACTGAAAGAATGTGTAACTCGTAAGCTGATAAGAGTAAAATGAACTAATAAAAACACTCAATAAACAGACAAGAAGGAGAGAAAAAGAAGTTAAAACAGTCATGGATAAATAACAATGTCCTATTGTAGAGCACAGGGAACTATATTCAGTATCCTGTAATAAGCCATAATGGAAAAGAATATGAAAAAGAATATATATAAATCACTTTACAACAGAAACTAACACAACAGCGTAAATCAACTATACTTTAATTTTTAAAAAACAGGAAAAAATAGTAAACAATTCTAAGATGGTAAATATTAACCTCCATATATCACTGATTACAATATACTTGAAAGGACTAAGTTATCCAATAAAAGGACAAAGATTTTCAGAGCTCTATGCTTTTTGCAAGAAGTATGTATACAATAATCCCTTGGTATCCGCAAAAGATCGGTTACAAGACCTATGGCTACCAAAGTATGCAGATGCTCAAGGCGCATAGTTGGCCCTCCGTATCTGAAGGATTCTGCATTCGCGGATTCAACAGACGGCAGATACTGAACATAATACACAATTGGCCATTGGTTGAATCTGCAGATGGGAAACCAGTGAATATGGAGGGCCAACTATACTTAAATACTTTAAAATATTAAAGATCCTATTTTAGCTGGTATTATAGTCACATTAACTTTTTGGTTTTTCTTTGCATAGCATATCATTTTTCATCATTTTTATGTCCACTGTCAACTTATTGTTGCTTCTTTGAAGGTAATTTTTCTTTCAGCTGCTCTAAAATAATTTTCCTTTATTTTCAGTTTTTACCAGTTTGACTATGATTGCCTAAATGTAGGTTTCTTTATATTTTCCCACTTAGATTTGTAGAACTTCTTGCACCTGTTTCTTGACGTGTTTTATTAACATATAAAAGACTTAGCAAGTATCTCTTTAACTATTTCTTCTGCCTCATTGTCTTTCACTTCTTTTAGAACTCTTATATGTTCAATATATGTTAGATTTCTCAGTATGCCTCATATGACTTACACTCTTTTCTGTATTTTTCATCCATTTGGCTCTCCATGTTTCATTCTGCATATTTTTTTTACTGACCTATCTTCCAGTTTACTAATCTTCTCTTTTGTTTTGTCCAATCTAGTTAGTTCCTTTTTGGTGTGTCTTGAACTCTAATTTTTGTCTCCTTGACATGATGAGTCTTAAAACTTTGGCATATGTTTCAGAGTTTTGCTTTTTGGCTTCTTGTTTCTTGTGCTCTGCAGCTTAAGAATTCAGCAAATACCTCATGGGAAGAAACTCCAAGTCTCAGAGTCACTTCTTTGTACTTTTTTTCATTCAGAAAATGGGACCCTCATATCCTGGCTACTTTGGCTTCTAACTTTTATTTCCTCGGCTCCATGAAGTTGCCAAAAGCTCTGCTGACGTTTCCACCTTTCACCAGCAGCTCCTCTGTCTGATTCTCAGTTTCTCACTCCAGGCCAAGAATCAGAAAATACCTCAAAAGGATAAAAATACCTCAACAGCATGGAAAATATTGACTGTTTCTCTATGGTTCCCTTCTCAAAATCTTAGTCATACTAGTTTTGTTTTTGTTGTTATTGTTGTTTTGACTTTGGCAGCTCTCTGATGGCTTCAGACAGATACCTATTTTAAAATTTTTTCTGGATTTTGTTACTGCTATAAGTGGCAGCATTGGTCTACCACACCCACTCCATCACAGTCTTCAAAGCAAAGGAATATATAGACCAGTTGCATTTAGGCAAAGTCACAAGGAAAATATCCACATAAATAATGGCAGGGAAAGGCAGCCTTATACACTCAGTAATTCAACCCCTACTCAACCACATAAGAATAGACCTTGGGTCCAGAACACTTTCTTACCAAAAGATAGAGTCCTCATAAACTATGCTGGAATTGTCACCTTGGGTTGGAATAGCTTTCCCAGTTTCAGACTCAATATATGCTGCTTTGTTTTGCTTAAGCATGTGTATCACATGGCACCTGGCCCACCCCACTCTATATCCTCTGTCCCCAGCAGGGAGAGGATAGGGTCCTCCTGCTGCATCACGAGAGTGGAACATACGGCCAACTGCCCTTCTGAAGTTGCTGAGAGGGCCTCACTGGCCATGGAGGACCAATGCCCCTTGCTCTCTCTTCTCTATGTCAATACAGTGTTGTTCCAGCCGGGGCTTGACTGCATTGTTCTCCTTGACAATTCTGATACCCTTGTGCAGGGGACAGACGCATTCAGATTTCTACTCCTGATAACAGGCGATAGATGCCACTTGCTCAACAATAATCCTACAGTAATACCAAAATTTATGTTAAGTTGTTCATTGTTCCAGATATCTATTGCTACCTCACAATACTAAGTGATTTAGAACAAGAACAATCATTTATTTTGCTCACACACTTACAGTTTTGGCCACACTTGGAAAGGTTACCTTTTATCTATGTAGCATCAGCTGAGAGTTTGAAGGGTAAGGGCTATTCAATGGCTGGGGGCTAGAATCATCTGAAGGCTTGCTCACCCACATATCTGGAAGTTGATACGGGCTATCGATTGGAACCTCAGGTAGGACTATTATAAGAACAACTGTACACAATTTCTCCATATGACTGTTTGTTTTCTTACAGAATGGTTTTTGGGTTCTGTGGATACCCCAAAATATAGGAAATATAAGCTTCCATTCTCTAAAGGCCTGAGCTGAAAAACTAGCACAGCATCACTTCTGCCATATTCCATTAGTCCAGATTCAAGAAGAGGGGACTTGGACCCCACACTGTAAATGGGAGAAGTGTCAAATATTTTTGAGTTACATTTTAAGATTTCCACACTCATCGATCCACCTAATTGTCACATGTACCTAAATGTGCCATGCACTCTCCTAGGTGTTGGGAATACGGTAATGAACAAAATATATCAAGTTTCTTCCCTATAGTAGAAATAGAAAATGAAGACAACACAGATCCACACTATATGTTCAGGGAATTATAACGCCGTGAAAAAGGCCAGTGGTATCGGGATGGAGAGTAATGATCAGGTTGAAATGGTCACATTTAATCGGATACCTGAATGAAGACTTGTAAGATCTGGAGGAGGAGTGTGACAGGAAGAGGGGATGGAAGACAAACCTGTACTGAGGGGAAAATGAAGTTGGCATGTTTGAGGAGCAGCTGGAAGACCAGTACAGCTGGAGCAGGTAAGCAAAGTTGTGAGTGGAAGGAAAGAAAGTCGAAGATATTAGCAGGGCTTGGCATGTGGTGTCTTAAAAGAAAATCCAAATTTGAATTCCTTAGTAAAATCTCTGAGTACTGTGGGCTGACATGGGTGGGCTTTACGTAAAGGTTAACAGATTGTTACTTGTGCTTTTAAAAGATAATTCTGGTTGCTGTGTAAATTGAGTAGATAGTGGCAAGAAGGGGAAATTAGGGGGCAAGAGATGAAGTTAGCTTGGACTTGGATGGCAACAGTGGAGTTGGTTAAAGGTAAGTGGATTCGGAATACGTTTTGAAGGTAAAGCTTAGGACCGTCCAGCGGAATGGATAGGTACTATGGCAGGGACAAAAGTGAATATTATTTGCAGTTTTGATCTCAGCAACAAGGTGAACTGAGATGCCTTTAAGGAGATGAAAAAGTAGGAAAGAGCAGGTAGGATAGGGGTATAATTTAAGAGTTCTTAAATATGTTAAGTTTGAGCTTCCTATTAGGTATTCAAATGCCAAGAAGGTAATTGAGTATATGAGCATAGAATTAGGGGAGAGGTCAACATTAGGATTAAAAATGTGGGAGTCCTCAAGTTGTAAATGATATATAAAGACATTGAACTGGATAAAAATCACCAACAAAGTTAGTGTGGACAGGAAGGAAATAAAAATTATAAACAAAAGTTTTCAATTCATTAAAATGAAACATTTTAGGTCACAATGGTATTTTTTTTTGAGAATAAACCTTAGAAGGAAAGAATTTTGCTGAGCCCTATGAATTCTCAAAATATTACACTGGCTATTATTCTTCTCAGAAAGATAAGGAAAATAAGGCAGAGAATATTAACATCCTGGGACCACAATCAATGAACAAAGAGCACTATGGGAAACTATTTAATTGGGGAAAGGTCTCATTTAAATCTCATCATGCTCTGCCTCTTATCTACTGAGAAAGAAAAAATTTCCAAGAATATCTAATTTCCCAGAAATTTAACCTTTCATCTTAATTGGACTGCACATGGAGTATATAATATCATTAATTTATTCTATAAAATATATTTATTAGAAAATATGAAAATTTTTGCTTGCAATGTAAATAAAATCACCAGCCTATGTTAATTGAGCCAAAACTATATGAATAATGTAGACCTTCTGATACTCAGAAAACAATTTCTAGGACTCTTCTTGCAGCCTTGCCCCAAATGTAACTCTAGCAGATTCCAAACCAAATACATATGAGAAGCATGACATCTTCAATTTAAAAAGAGAGAGAGAGAAGAGGGCCAAGGACCGAGCCCAGAGAACGTTCAATAGTTAGAGCTGATGAATAAGAAGTGAATCCGTTACAGGTAATTGAGAATTAAAAGTCAGTGAAAAATGAGAAAAAAATAGAGTTTGATGTCTTAGAACCCAACAAGAAGGGAGTGAATATTTCTGTTAAATGCTGAAATAAAATGAGCAATAAAAGTTGGCTATTAGATTTGGCAAGACTGGTAACATTGTTAAGTATAATCTCAGTAGACTTTGGGGACAATGTTGTGACTGGCATAGGTAGATGAGTGAATGCCTGCAGGGAGGTAGAGACATTGAGCACAGACGACTCTTTCCAAGAGATTTACTATAAAAGAATAGCAGAGACTAGGGAGTTGCAGGAGGGAGACACGGAGCCTAGGAAAGTTTTACGACATTTACTACAGCATATTTATATACTGTTGGGAATGATCCAGAAGAGAGAGGGAAGTTAACGATGCAAAAGATTGAAGGGCAGTTGTAGGTGCCATGTCTTAAATAGGCAAGAGGACATGGCTTTCGTGTACAAGTGAAGGGGTTACCTTTCAGTGGAAACAGTTCACTAATGTTAGAATGGAAGGAAGACTATGTGGGTAGTCATATAGGTTTGGTGGTGGAAAAATAAAGTTTTCTTTTGATTACTTTGATTTTATCAATAAAATAGGTGGCAATCATGATCTAAGAGTAAGGTGAGACAAAGGGGTGTATGATGTTTGAGGAGAGAAAAGGAGTGAAATATTCCCTTGGAGAATAGGAGAGTGAATTAACTAGGGCACAGAGGAATTCTGAGAGGCAGTGCCCACAGGATTGGGGCACTTTTCAGTGAGCAAGAGGGAAAGAAAATCTTCAGAGAACAAGAAGTTCTACAGAGTACACTGGAAAGATTTGAGAACGCAGTAAAGAATTGGAGATAAGGTCAAATTAGGAGAACTCCAGATGGCGGTGTTCTGAAAGCTGTGGGCTTTAGTGCTTGCAATGTTAATTGACCCAAAACTATATGAATACTTCTTTCTTTCTTTCTTTCCTTTCCTTTCTTTCTTCCTACTTCTATTAATTCTTTCTCTCTACTTTTTCTCCCTTTTATTCTGAGCCATGTGGATGAAAGGTTCTTGGTGCTGCAGCCAGGAGTCAGTGCTGTGTCTCTGAGGTGGGAGAGCCAAATTCAGGACACTGGTCAACAAGAGACCTCCCAGCTCCACATAATATCAAGAGGCGAAAATCTCCCAGAGATCTCCATCTCAACACCAGCACCCAGCTTCACTCAACGACCAGCAAGCTACAGTGCTGGACACCCTATGCCAAACAACTAGCAAGACAGGAACACAACCCCACCCATTAGCAGAGAGGCTGCCTAAAATCGTAATAAGTCCACAGACACCCCAAAACACACCATCAGACATGGACCTGCCCACCAGAGAGACAAGATCCAGCCTCATCCACCAGAACACAGGCACTAGTCGGCTCCACCAGGAAGCCTACACAACCCACTGAACCAACCTTAGCCACTGGAGACAGACATCAAAAACAACGGGAACTACGAACATGCAGCCTGCAAAAAGGAGACCCCAAACACAGTAAGATAAGCAAAATGAGAAGACAGAAAAACACACAGCAGATGAAGGACCAAGATAAAAATGCATCAGACCTAACAAATGAAGAAGAAATAGGCAGTCTACCTGAAAAAGAATTCAGAATAATGATAGTAAAGATGATCCAAAATCTTGGAAATAGAATAGACAAAATGCAAGAAACATTTAACAAGGACCTAGAAGAACTAAAGATGAAACAATGATGAACAACACAATAAATGAAAAATACTCTAGATGGGATCAATAGCAAAATAACTGAGGCAGAAGAATGGATAAGTGACCTGGAAGATAAAATAGTGGAAATAACTACTGCAGAGCAGAATAAAAAAAAAATGAAAAAAAATGAAAAGAAGTGAGGACAGTCTCAGAGACCTCTGGGACAACGTTAAACGCACCAACATTCGAATTATAGGGGTTCCAGAAGAAGAAGAGAAAAAGAAAGGGACTGAGAAAATATATGAAGAGATTATAGTTGAAAACTTCCCTAATATGGGAAAGGAAATAGTTAATCGGGTCCAGGAAGCACAGAGAGTCCGATACAGGATAAATCCAAGGAGAAATACACCAAGACACATATTAATCAAACTGTCAAAAATTAAATACAAAGAAAGCATATTAAAAGCAGCAAGGGAAAAACAACAAATAACACACAAGGGAATCCCCATAAGGTTAACAGCTTATCTCTCAGCAGAAACTCTGCAAGCCAGAAGGGAGTGGCAGGACATACTGAAAGTGATGAAGGAGAAAAACCTGCAACCAAGATTACTCTACCCAGCAAGGATCTCATTCAGATTTGATGGAGAAATTAAAACCTTTACAGACAAGCAAGAGCTGAGAGAGTTCAGCACCACCAAACCAGCTTTACAACAAATGCTAAAGGAACTTCTCTAGGCAAGAAACACAAGAGAAGGGAAAGACCTACAATAACGAACTCAAAACAATTTAGAGAATGGGAATAGGAACATACATATCGATAATTACCTTAAATGTAAATAGACTAAATGCTCCCACCAAAAGACACAGATTGGCTGAATGGATACAAAAACAAGATGCATATATATGCTGTCTACAAGAGACCCACTTCAGACCTAGAGACACATAAAGACTGAAAGATAGGGGATGGAAAAAGATATTCCATGCAAATGGAAACCAAAAGAAAGCTGGAGTAGCAATTCTCATATCAGACAAAATAGACTTTAAAATAAAGACTATTACAAGAGGCAAAGAAGGACACTACATAATGATCAAGGGATCAATCCAAGAAGATATAACAATTGTAAATATTTATGCACCCAACATAGGAGCACCTCAATACATAAGGCAACTACTAACAGCCATAAAAGGGGAAATCGACAGTAACACATTCATAGTAGGGGACTTTAACACCCCACTTTCACCAATGGACAGATCATCCAAAATGAAAATAAATAAGGAAACACAAGCTTTAAATGATACATTAAACAAGATGGACCTAATTGATATCTCTAGGACACTCCATCCAAAACCAACTGAATACACATTTTTCTCAAGTGCTCATGGAACATTCTCCAGGATAGATCATATCTTAGGTCACAAATCAATCCTTGTATCAAGTATCTTTTCCAACCACAACGCCATAAGACTAGATATCAATTACAGGAAAAGATCTGTAAAAAATACAAACACATGGAGGCTAAACAATACACTACTTAATAACGAAGTGATCACTGAAGAAATCAAAGAGGAAATAAAATACCTAGAAACAAATAACAAAGGAGACACGATGACCCAAAACCTATGGGATGCAGCAAAAGCAGTTCTAAGAGGGAAGTTTATAGCAATACAATCCTACCTCAAGTAACAGGAAACATCTCGAATAAACAACCTAACCTTGCACCTAAAGCAATTAGAGAAAGAAGAACAAAAAAAACCCCCAAAGGTAGCAGAAGGAAAGAAATCATAAAAATCAGATCAGAAATAAATGAAAAAGAAATGAAGGAAACAATAGCAAAGATGAATAAAACTAAAAGCTGGTTCTCTGAGAAGATAAACAAAATAGATAAACCATTAGCCAGACTCATCAAGAAAAAAAGAGAGAAGACTCAAATCAATAGAATTAGAAATGAAAAAGAAGTAACAACTGACACTGCAGAAATAAAAGAGATCATGAGAGATTACTACAAGCAACTCTATGCCAATAAAATGGACAACCTGGAAGAAATGGACAAATTCTTAGAAATGCACAACCTGCCAAGGCTGAATCAGGAAGAAATGGAAAATATGAACAGACCAATCACAAGCACTGAAATTGAAACTGTGATTAAAAATCTTCCAACAAACAAAAGCCCAGGACCAGATGGCTTCACAGGCGAATTCTATCAAACATTTAGAGAAGAGCTAACACCTATCCTTCTCAAACTCTTCCAAAATAGAGCAGAGGGAGGAACACTCCCAAATTCCTTCTACGAGGCCACCATCACCTTGATACCAAAACCAGACAAGGATGTCACAAAGAAAGAAAACTACAGGCCAATATCACTGATGAACGTAGATGCAAAAATCCTCAACAAAACACTAGCAAACAGAATCCAACAGCACATTAAAAGGATCATACACCATGATCAACTGGGGTTTATTCCAGGAATGCAAGCATTCTTCAATATACGCAAATCAATCAATGTGATAAACCATATTAACAAACTGAAGGAGAAACACCATATGATCATCTCAATAGATGCAGAGAAAGCTTTTGACAAAATTCAACACCCATTTATGATAAAAACCCTGCAGAAAGTAGGCATAGAGGGAACTTTCCTCAACATGATAAAGGCCATATATGACAAACCCACAGCCAACATCATCCTCAATGGTGAAAAACTGAAAGCATTTCCACTAAGATCAGGAACAAGACAAGGTTGCCCACTCTCACCACTCTTATTCAACATAGTTTTGGAAGTTTTAGCCACAGCAATCAGAGAAGA
The DNA here is from genome assembly GCF_949774975.1 of Lagenorhynchus albirostris. Taxonomy (NCBI): domain Eukaryota; kingdom Metazoa; phylum Chordata; class Mammalia; order Artiodactyla; family Delphinidae; genus Lagenorhynchus; species Lagenorhynchus albirostris. Next base: position 19,720,667 of record NC_083112.1, on the reverse strand, counting down.
AAAGAAAATAAAAGGAATCCAAATCAGAAAAGAAGAAATAAAGCTGTCACTGTTTGCAGATGACAGGATACTATACATAGAGAATCCTAAAGATGCTAACAGAAAACTACTAGAGCTAATCAATGAATTTGGTAAAGTTGCAGGATACAAAATTAATGCACAGAAATCTCTGGCATTGCTATACACTAATGATGAAAAGTCTGAAAGTGAAATCAAGAAAACACTCCCATTTACCACTGCAACAAAAAGAATAAAATATCTAGGAATAAACCTACCTATGGAGACAAAATATCTATATGCAGAAAATAAGACACTGATGAAAGAAATTAAAGATGATACAAATAGATGGAGAGATATACCATGTTCTTGGACTGGAAAAATCAACACTGTGAAAATGACTCTACTACCCAAAGCAATCTACAGATTCAATGCAATCCCTATCAAACTGCCACTGGCATTTTTCACAGAACTAGAACAAAAAATTTCACAATTTGTATGGAAACACAAAAGACCCCGAATAGCCAAAGCAATCTTGAGAAAGAAAAACGGAGCTGGAGGAATCAGGCTCCCTGACTTCAGACTATACTACAAAACTACAGTAATCAAGACAGTATGGTACTGGCACAAAAACAGAAAGACAGATCAACGGAACAGGATAGAAAGCCCAGAGATAAACCCACGCACATATGGTCACCTTATCTTTGATAAAGGAGGCAGGAAAGTACAGTGGAGAAAGGACAGCCTCTTTAATAAGTGGTGCTGGGAAAACTGGACAGTTACATGTAAAAGTATGAGATTAGATCACTCCCTAACACCATACACAAAAATAAGCTCAAAATGGATTAAAGATCTAAATGTAAGGCCAGAAACTGTCAAACTCTTAGAGGAAAACATAGGCAGGACACTCTATGACATAAATCACAGCAAGATCCTTTTTGACCCACCTCGTAGAGAAATGGAAATAAAAACAAAAATAAACAAATGGTACCTAATGAAACTTCAAAGCTTTTGCACAACAAAGGAAACCATAAACAAGACCAAAAGACAACCCTCAGAATGGGAGAAAATATTTGCAAATGAAGCAACTGACAAAGGATTAATCTCCAAAATTTACAAGCAGCTCATGCAGCTCAATAACAAAAAAACAACCCAATCCAAAAATGGGCAGAAGACCTAAATAGACATTTCTCCAAAGAAGATATACAGCCTGCCAACAAAAACATGAAAGAATGCTCAACATCATTAATCATTAGGGAAATGCAAATCGAAGCTACAATGAGATATCATCTCACACCAGTCAGAATGGCCATCATCAAAAAATCTAGAAACAATAAATACTGGAGAGGGTGTGGAGAAAAGGGAACACTCTTGCACTGCTGGTTGGAATGTGAATTGGTACAGCTACTATGGAGAACAGTATGGAGGTTCCTTAAAAAATTACAGATAGAACTACCATATGACCCAGCAATCCCACTACTGGGCATATACCCTGAGAAAACCATAATTCAAAAAGGGTCATGTACCAAAATGTTCATTGCAACTCTATTTACAATAGCCCGGAGATGGAAACAACCTAAGTGCCCATCATCAGATGAATGGATAAAGAAGGTGTGGCACATATATACAATGCAATATTACTCAGCCATAAAAAGAAATGAAATTGTGCTATTTGTAATGAGGTGGATAGACCTAGAGTCTGTCATACAGAGTGAAGCAAGTCAGAAAGAGAAAGACAAATACTGTATGCTAACACATATATATGGAATTTAAGAAAAAAAATGTCATGAAGAACCTATGGGTAAGACAGGAATAAAAACACAGACCTACTGGAGAACAGACTTGAGGATATGGGGAGGGGGAAGGGTGTGCTGTGACAAAGCGAGAGAGAGGCATGGACATATATACACTACAAAACGTAAGGTAGATAGCTAGTGGGAAGCAGCCTCATGGCACAGGGATATGAGCTCAGTGCTTTGTGACCACCTGGAGGGGTGGGATAGGGAGGGTGGGAGGGAGGAAGATGTAAGAGGGAAGAGATATGGGAACATATGTATATGTATAACTGATTCACTTTGTTATAAAGCAGAAACTAACACACCATTGTAAAGCAATTATACCCCAATAAAGATGTTAAAAAAATACTATATGAATAATGTAGACCTTCTGATACTACAAGTATCTACAGTGATAATAAGGTTTGAGGGGATTAGCTTTGATAGCCCAGAACTACATCCAAGTGTTTCCAGCGTACATTGCCATGAGATAAAGTTGACTTTACAAATGGTGCTGTGAGAGTACTCTCATACACTCTCCTTATAGAAAACAATGAAACAGGATCACTAGCATCAAAGACAAAAGTAAATTCCAGACTGTGTAAAGACCTAAATTAGAAAAAATTTTAAACTATAAGAAAGAAATATAGGAAAAGCCTCCATGTCCTTGGAACTGGAAAGTACTTCTTAGTCAAGTCACTAAAAGTGCAGCACATAAAAAGATTAATCAACTTGATGCCATTAAAGATAAGATTTTTAGCCTGACAATAGCATCATAAATAAGTTTAAAAGACAAGGGGAAGATGAGAAGTCGACATTCACCACACATGATAGAATTGATACAGAGAAAAAAATTTTTAAGGCAATGGATATGCAGTTCACAGAAGAGGAAAAAAAAGAATGGCTAATAAATATCTGAAAAGACACTCAGCTCAACTTCACTTATAAGCAGGAAACTATAAATAATATTTTGATATCATGTTACATCCATTTAATTGGAATGAATAAAAACTACTTATAATGGTATTTACTAGTGACCACGAGAAAAACACAGGTTTGCATACACTATTGACAGGAGAGTAAATTGGTGTAACCACTGTTTACAAGTTAGCAGTATCTAGTAAAATTGAAAATGTAGGTACTCTATCACCTACCATTTCCACTTTTGTGTACATCCCCCAGGGAAAATTATACCCATGTACATACAGAGAGATATACAAAAGTATTTAGAGCAGTGGTGCTCACGATAATGAAAAAAAATTGTAACAACATAAATTACTTTGCTTAGGGGAACGGATGCATGAAATATGGTATATTCAAATTACAGATGATGAAGCAGTTGAAGAGAATAAAATTATACATATACCATGCCAACATGCACAGACCTGAAAAACATCACGTTGAATGCAAAAAGCACATTGCAGACAGACTTCACCATTTTATAACTTATGTAATCACTATATTGTTTATGGATAGCATACAATTCTAAAAATATAGAACGTTGGCCTTGGAAAGATTCACACTAAATTTACCACAGCAGCTATCACTCTGTGGGAGAAGGCAGGTATGGGAGGGAAAAGTACACTTTAATTTTCTAAATGAAGAAAAGGAATTTAAGAAAATACATTAAGTTATTAAAAATCATACATGTATAGGCATATCTTTGATATATTATTTTGGTACATTTCTATATTTTTTAGTTCTCAAAATCAAAGAAAAATGAAATAAAGATAGAAGAAGATGAAGAAAAATTTAACAGAGCATCCAAACAAAAATGAACATTTCGATTAATAAAAACACAACACCTGATCTCCCTGTGCTATGCGGCTGCTTCCCACTAGTTATCTATTTTACGTTTGGTAGTGTGCTTTGTGACCACCTAGAGGGGTGGGATAGGGAGGGTGGGAGGGAGGGGGACGCAAGAGGGAAGAGATATGGGGACATATGTATATGTATAACGGATTCACTTTGTTATACAGCAGAAACTAACACACCATTGTAAAGCAATTATACTCCAATAAAGATGTTACAAAAAAACACACACACAACAGCGATGATAGTTGAGGAAAGTTTAACGGAGACAATTACTACTGAGTTATTTGGGATCCTGGGCTTAAGGAGCAGAGTTCTAAAGTCAAAGTTGCTTTGTCAGTTTCCTATTTCTATTTATTCTACAATTCAAGTCGCCTCTCACATCCAGAATGTTTTTAATCAAGGGTTGCTTGATTAGAACAAAGATTCCCTTTTATTTTGAGAGTGTTTCGTGTTTACCTTTCTTCTAGTTGAGAACTTTGACCTACAAAGTTTTGGCATTCATCTAATGTGTTAATATTAGATAAGAGAGAGGACCAAAGTGGTATTTCTGGTACAAAGAAGTCAAGAGAGCCTAGCTACCTCGTGATAGTTTGGTGCCTGTTAAGGCTGTATGTAATATCCAGCAAGTCCCCAGAAAGATGTAATGACTTGATTAAATGTCTCAAAAGGCTGCATAAATGGTGAGAGAGGAGTACATGTTTTTAAAAATCTTCTGTTTTATGTCTCGTTAGATAGATATGTCAAGGACTGCTGAATCAAATATTCACTAAGGGGTTTACCTGTATATGGGCCTGTTTCCTCTCCAAAAGCAGAACAGCAAATCCAAATGTCTGACATCCCACTCAGGTTTCCAACTAGGGAAAGACCCTGCTTCAGCTTGCCCACTCCAACTGCTCTGATCTACCGTGCAGAGAGATCATAGTACTGATCCCAGTACCATCTATCAAATAGTCAGTTAGCTCTTATCAGGTAGTCACCCGGCTTTTATCCAGGATTGTGTGTGTGTGTGTGTGTGTGTGTGTGTGTGTGTGTGTGTGTGTGTGTGTGTGTGTGTGTGTGTGTGTGTGTGTGTGTGTGTGATTGAGAGGGACAGAGAAGGAAGGAAGGAGGGAGGGAATGAAGAGGGAGAAATAGTCACATTTCTGATTGCTGCCAACAGCAATCTTACTTGAGTGTGGCTTGCATGGCAGGCAGAACTCTTGGGAAGTTTAGTCAAGGGAAGCAGACATTTCCAACCACAAGACCCGCTTCATATACCATTTGTTTGCACATGCAGAATGAATCGCCAATCCCTTGATTCTAACTCAGAATAATATTGTTTAGGGGAGAGGCTGACTCACTTAAGATATACAGCTTCCTTTTATTGAAATAAAGATGGAAGAAAAAGAGTCAAGAACCTAAATTCAATCACAAATTTCAAGTAGTGCGATATGCATATGGCTTATTTAGGTATGATTCAGAACACGTGTATGAGTGTTGTTAGATCACTTTATGAAGTTGTTTACAAGAGGGCGCCAATCATATGCACTGAGCAACGTGTGCTTTCTCTCTCCCCAAGCACGCGGCTCTATCCCTCAAATACTGCAAAACCACCTTTTTGCCAGAGTGCCCACCTGCATAAAATGGCTTTTAGTAAAAAGCCTCTGAAGGCCTTTTATTTCCAGAACCACTGAAACAAGGAAGAATAAATCATCCTGAGACTAAGTCCTCATAGTTACCCTTGCAGAGCCCCAATCACTATCACTTCTAGCTTTAATTTCCTTTAGTTTGCACTGGTGAGAAAATTACCCAAGCAAACGCCCCCAACCCCATGTCTTCTGATTAGACTAAAGAAAAGTCAGAGCTGTGACTCACTCTCTCCTTCCCCTGGTAACCTGGCAGCAGTGTGTGTGCATGTGTATATGCAAGTGTATGTCTGAGCATACGTGTGCATGTGTGTCTATATGTTTGGATGTGTGTATACATGGATATGTATGTGTATATGTCCATGTGTGGATGTGCGTGGTGTCTTGTGTGTACGCGTTTTTCAGGGGAAAGAGTTGCTGACGTAGGAGCGTGTGGTTTTCTATTTTTTGAACACTGAGAGGCGGGCCTTCTTTGTAGAAGCTGGTTACGGCTGTCCTTCCCATTACTGCAGAGGCCTGCTGGGCAGGACCTCTTCTACCTCACTGTGCTTGCTGAGGGGCTCTAGCTAAGCGGGAGTGGCTTGCGCACTGGTAAAGGAGCACTGCGTAAGGCTAAATGCCCCAGATATTAGACGTATAATGCTTCACAGTTTACTAAAATGCTTCCATGTGGGTTATCTGATAAAGATTTGCCATAGAAATATGCTCTTTCCACACTCTTCCTCGCTTATCGCTTGCATTTACTTACGTAGCAGTTTTTTGGAAGAGCTTAAGAACAGATACAAAACCAAGAGATAAAGGGAGCCCATCCGTTTGTCCCCAAATCGGGTTTTCTATTGGCAGAGTCATCAACCAAGCAATAGCCTGCTTAGTGTGGTGCCTTCCAAAGGAGTGAACATCCCTCAAACTGTTTTTGACACGGAGCTGGGAGGAGGCCTTGTCCTAAGTCTCACTTGAGGGCTCAGACTGGAGCCCAGTACCTCTGCCTTGTCAACCACCCACAGCTCTACCACCCCCAACGGACAGACAGAGACTAGTATTTATGGCATAACTACTATGCTTCAATTGTCTTATATCAATATTTATTTCATTCACTTCTCACACTAGCCCATAAGGGTAGCTCTCACAATCCTGCTTTTATAGATAGTCAAGGATTTTTTATAACTTACTCGAGGACACAGGGCAGTAAGTGTTAGAGCTAATATTTGAACCTCAGTCTTCCAGAATCAAATCCATGTTTCCTACACCACACTGTATTTTAATCAAAAAGGAAAACAGAATAGCTTTTTCCCCTATATGTCATGGTGTCAGAAAGAATTTGCAACTTTTTTGAGTGATCCTTCTACCTACAGACCAAAAATTATTTCTCGTCTCTTATCTAAAATATGACTCTTTTCTATTCCTCTAAAATTAGGAGAAATAAAGCCCATCACCCTATTAACTTCCTTTTCATAGGATTGTATGGACTATATCTGAAAATGGAAGGTATCTAAACAAAGAATAAAAGAACATGTTTAAGGGCACAGTCCTTGAAACTAAAGGAAAATAAACGGGAGGTTATGATACACATGTGGTCAACCAGCCAGGGCTTGCTGTGAGGGCAGTAGTGAGATGTCTGAAAGCTACCCATGCTCCGTGCCTCCCTCCGTCAAGGACAATGTTCATTTTCTCCCAGCCTCTAAGCAAAATACTTCATTACATGGTCTTTCTAGCATTAACCATTGCCAGGGGTCCAAATACAGTAAATGGATCAATGGCTTGATGCTATTAAGCAGCTCCTATGAAGAAAAGAAAGAACCTGCAGTTTCCTTGGCAATAAGACATCAATACTAGGCATCCTCCAGAAGGCCTCCCAAGCAGAGTGCCTACACACATTCCTGATCAATAAAGCATTAAACAAGGAAGAGTGTACCAGCGTGGCAAACAATGAACAGTGCTGAATCATCTAGATCCCCTCAAAATGAACCAAACTTCAGACCACGTGAAACGGAAGTTTTAATCATCTTAAGCATATCTTGACACATCCTCATGCGTGACTTACTGGTAAGCTCTGCCCTTTGGTCAGGGCTGGACTCACAGTACATACTCAGGCAGTACCTACCTTGACAAAACTGAATAACAGTAGTAGTAACAATAATGCAGTAATAATAATAATTTCTAAATGCTGTGTGTTTATTAACTTGTTTAATCCTCGCAACACCCCTTTACAATGGAGATACTATCATTATCTCCATTGTAAAGAAAGAAATGGAGAGGTCACCAAGATGGTGATATAGCAGCCTCCTCAATTTTCCTCCTCTCATAAATATACAGAATATACAGCTACATATGGATCAATTCCCTCTGAGAAAAATCCAGAAACTTGTTGAGTGACTCCTACACATCAGGCAGCCGAGAAAGCACCCATACTGAAACAGGTAGGAATGGCTGAGACGTACACCATGGTGCTTTACAACTGAGAGTGAATTCTCAACTCCCAGCTTCTCCAAGAGGAGTGAAGAGTTTGGACATCACATTTCGCACACTAGCTTTTAAGGCTGCTACTCAAGGTATGGCCCCCAAATGACATACCTCTGAGAACCAATGGTACTTGTGTTCATGAATCCCACAGGACTATAGCAAACAAAGCAGAAGTTTTTAAAAGGATGTACGAATCCTCCCTGTGGCTGTGTGCCTGGGCTCAGTGCAAAGGGAACAGGAAATGGCACCCATCTCCCAGTTTCTTTCAGGAAGGGGTTTGACTGCCTAGTTTCCCAGCTGCTGCCTGAGGGTTCAGCCTCTGATCAGCCTGCATCTAGGTGCTACTACAGTCCTCCCCAGAGCTCAAGAGAGCCAGTGGGCACCTTCCTTACGTTCTCCCTCTGGCTTTCTCCAACAGTAAAACCAAGTCTCCAACTTCTTCCTGGAAGGAGCTTGTTCACACATTTGGTGTACCAGCTTCTGCGGCCAGCACCTGAAGAATGATCCCTCAAATTACCTAGCTCTGATAGCCAACAGGGCTCAGCATTCACGAGTCTCACAGGGCCATATTAAACAAAAAGAAGCACTTTTCTGCAGCTATTCCTACCAGGCTTAGCATAGAGGGAGCCAGCAAAACACCTCTCTCCCACTTTCTCCCTGGAAAAGACTTGACTTCATACTTTCCAAGCTTCTGTCTGAGGTTCTGGCATTTAATCAGTCTGCATGGGGAGCTGACTAGGATCCTCCTGGGAGCCCGGTAGAGCTGGTAGTCACATCTCCCACTGTCTCCCCCACCACAAACCAATAGAAAAAGCAAGTCTCCAGATTCTCCCTTGGAATGAGCTTGTCCACACACTTAACCCAACTGTTATGACTGCCACCCCAGGGACTGGCTCTCAATTCACCTAGCTCTGGGACCCAAGAGGGTTCTGCATTTCTGAGTCCCTTGAGACCACACAAAACAAAAAGGCAGTTCTATTTGAGCTACAAGAACTCCCAGAGATTATTCCCTTTTACTCAGCACAGTGAGTAAGCAAAAAACACCCAGCTTCTGATTTTACCCTAGTAGGGGCTATACTGCATACCCAAAGTGCTGATTTCCTACCTGCTGCCTGAAATTCCAATGTTCAATTAGCCTGCATCAGGGAGCCCAAGGGGCTGGCAATTAGTAGTCCTCTGGTCACCTAAACAAGAATATGAGCATTTCCAACATCTTTGGTACACTGAAGGTTTTGTTACACCCTCAAATACTGAGAGCCACTAAGAAAAGAAATGGCAGCATGGACATAAACAAATGTGTGAAAGGCAATCAGGAGCTCAGGCCAGGCTGACTGATGAGGTTAATTTCCTATATGAGGCCAATCTGTCAAGACAAAACAAGTGACTGTTTTATCTAATGTGCAGAACTCAACAGGGAGAGTCAAAGAAAATGAAGAAACAGGGGAATATGTTCCAAACACAAGAACAAGAGAAATCTCTAGAAACCAACTGTAATGAAAAGGAGATAAGTTATTTACCCAACAAAGAATTCAAAATAATGGTCATAAAGATGCTCACCAAGGTCAGGAGAGCAATGCATGAAAAAAGAGAATTTCAACAAAGAGAAAATATTAAAAAGTACCAAACATAAATCACAGAGTCGAAGAATACAATAACTGAAGTGAAAACTTTAATATAGGACTTCAAGAGCCGACTAGATCAACCAGAAAAACAGCATCAGCAAAATCAAAGACAGGGCAGTAGAATGCATCCAATCAGAGGAGCAAACAGAAACAGAGTGAAGATAGCTTAAAGGACAATGTGACACCATCAAGGAAACCAATATATACATTACAGAGGTCCCAGAAGGAGGAGAGAGAGAGGAAGAGGCAGAAATATTATTCAAATAAATAATGGCTGAAAACTTTCCTAACCTGGGGAAAGAAACAGACATCCAAAAGTAGGAATCCCAAAAAGCGCAATATAAAAAGAATCCAAGACCCACAGTGAGACACATTATAATTAAATTGTCAAAAGTTAAAGACAAAGGAGACTGTGAAAGCAGCAAGAGAAAAGTAGCTTGTCGTGTACAAGGGAACTTCCATAAGACTTTCAGAAGGTCTTTTTAGCAGAAACTTTGCAGGCAAGAAAAGGGAGTGGGATGGTCTATTCAAAGAAATAAAACAACAACAACAACAAAACAAAAAAACAACCTTGCCAACCAAGAATACTCTAGCCAGCAAAGTTGTCTTTTACAATTGAAGAGACGATAGTTTCCCAGACAAACATAAGTTAAAGTAGTTCACCACGACAAGACCAGCCTTATAAGAAATGTTAATGGGAGTTCTTAAAGCTGAAACAAAAGGATGCTAATTAGTAAGATGAAAACATGTGAAAGTATAAATCTCATTGGTGAAGGTAAACATATGGTTAAATTCAGAATATTCTGAAGTTGTTATGGTGGGGATGGTAGATCACTTATAACTCGACTATAAAGGTTAAAAAAGTATTAAAAAATAACTAAAACAACATTATTTGTTAGTGGATATGCAATATAAATGTGACATCAAATACAAAAACCCTAGGGGGAAGTATAAAAATGTAGAACTTCTGTATGCATCCAAAGTTAAGTTGTTACCAGCTTAAAATAAAATGTTATGTCTTATGTAAGGCTTATGCTAACTACAAAATAAAAACCTATAGTAGATAAAGAGAAAGGAATCAAAGCATACCACACTATAGAAAATAATCAAATCACAAAGGAGGAGAGCAAGAGAGGAAGAAGGGAACTGCAAAACAGCCAGAAAACAAAAAATGACAATAGTAAGTCCATATGTATCAATAATTAATTTAAATGTAAATGGACTAAATCAATCAAAAGGTAGAGTGGGTATATATATATACAGATATATATATGTATCTATCTATATATTTATATACCTATGTATATTAATCTATATATCTCTATAAATATTTATATATCTATATATATAAATAAGACCTGGCTATATGCTGCTGATAATAAGAGACTCACTTTAGCTTTAAGTACATACACAGACTGAAAGAGAAGGGATGGAAAAAGATATTCCATGCAAATGGAAACCAAAAAAAAAAAAAAACAAGCATAGAACTACTTATATCACACAGAATAGACTTTAGGCCAAAAATGTAACATGGAAAAGAGAAGGTCATTATACAATGATAAAGGGGTCAATTAATCATAAGGATATAATAATTCCAGATATTTAGAGCACTCAATATTAGAGCAGCTAAATATGTAAAGCAAAGATTAACAGATCTGAAGGAAGAAATAGACAGCAATACAATAATTTTAGGGAGCCTCAAAGTCCCACTTCAACAATGGGTAGATAATCCAGAGGAAAATACAATAAGGAAATGTTGGAATTAAATGACACATTAGACCAGAGAGACTTAACAAGCATAAAAGAACATTCCGTCAGCAGCAGAATGCACACTGTTTTCAAGTACACATGGAACATTCTCCAGGACAGATCAATTGTTAAGCCAAAAACCAAGTCTTAACTAATTTAAGAAGATGGAAATCATATCAAGTGTATTTCTGACCACAATAGTATGAAAGTAGAAATCAATTAAAAGAGGAAAAATGGAAAATTCACAAATATATGAAGATTAAACAACAAGTTTCTGAACAACCAATGGATCAAAGAAATCAAAAGGTAAATAAAAGAAAAACTTGACACAAATGAAAGTGGAAACACAACATGCCAAAACCTATGAGATGAAGCAAAAGCAGTTCTAAGAGGGAAGTTTACAGCAAAAAATACCTACATTAAGAAACAAGAATTTGCCTGTGAAGCTACATGTAAAAGAATGAAATTAGAACACTCCCTAACACCATGCACAAAAATAAACTCAAAATGGATTAAAGACCTGAATTAAGGCCAGGCATTATAAAACTCATAGAGGAAAACATAGGTAGAACACTCTTTGACATAAATCACAGCAAGATCTTTTTTGACCCACTTTCTAGGGTACTGAAAATAAAAACAAAAATAAACAAATGGGACCTAATGAAACTTAAAAGCTTTTGCACAGCAAAGGAAACCATAAACAAGATGAAAAGACAACCTGCAGAATGGGAGAAAATATTTACAAACAAAGCAACTGACAAACGATTAATCTCCAAAATATACAAGCAGCTCATGCAGCTCAATATCAAAAAAAAGAAAAAATAACCCAATCAAAAATGGGCAGAAGACCTAAATTCACATTTCTCCAAAGAAGACATACAGATGGCCAAGAGGCACATGAAAATATGCTCAACATCACTAATTATTAGAGAAATGCAAATCAAAACTACAGTGAGGTATCACCTTACACCACTGAGAATGGCCATCATCAAAAAATCTACAAATAATAAATGCTGGAGAGAGTGTGGAGAAAAGGGAACCCTCATGCACTGTTGGTGGGAGTGTAAATTGATACAGCCACTATGGAGAACAGTATGGAGGTTCTTTAAAAAACTAAAAATAGAACTACCATATGACCCAGCAATCCCACTATGAGGCATATACCCAGAGAAAGCCATAATTCAAAAAGATACATGCACCCCAATATTCATAGCAGCACTATTTACAATAGCCAGGACATGGAAGCAACCTAAATGTCCATCAATAGAGCAATGGATAAAACAGATGTGCTACATATATACAATGGAATATTACTCAGCCATATAAAGGAACCAATTGGGTCATCCACATTAGAGATGTGGATGGACCTAGAGTCTATCATACAGAGTGAAGTAAGTCAGAGAGAGAAAAACAAATATCGTATATTAATGCATATATGTGGAATCTAGAAAAATGGTATAGATAATCCTATTTGCAAAGCAGAAATAGACAAAGATGTAGAGAACAAATGTATCGATACCAAGGGGGAAGGGGGGAAGGAATTGGGAGATTGGGACTGACACATATACACTATTGATACTATGTATAAAATAACTAATGAGAACATACTGTATAGCACAGGGAACTCTACTTAATGCACTGTGGTGACCTGAATGGGAAGGAAGTACAAAAGAGAGGTGATATATGTATATGTGTATATGTATGGTTAATTCATGTTGCTGTACAGTAGAAACTAACACAACACTATAAAGCAACTGTACTCCAATAAAAAGTGATTAAAAAAAAACAAGCAAGGTCTAAAATAAACAACCTCACTTCACATTCAAGGAACTAGAAAAATTAGTAGAAGGAAGGAAATGACAAAGATCAGAGTGGAAATAGGTGAAATAGAGACTAGAAAAACAATATCAATTAAACCAAGAGTTGATTTTTTAAAAATATATACAACATTGATAAATCTTTAGGCTAAGAAGAAAAAGAGAGAAGACTCAAATAAATAAAATCATAAATGAAAGAGGTGACATTACAAGTGATAACAAAGAAATATTAAGAATCATAAGAAACAACTATGAAAAATTACATGGCAACAAATTGGATATTCTAGAAGAAATGGATAAAATCCTAGAAACATACTATCTACCAAGACTGAATCACGAATAGAAAATTTGAACACACTAATTACCAGTAAGGAGACTGAATCTGTAATTAAAAAAAAAAAAACTTCCCAACAAAGAAAAGTCCAAGACCAGATGGCTTCACCGGTGGATTCTACCAAACATTTAAAGAAGAATTAATACCAATCCTTCTCAAACTCTTTCAAAAAATAGAAGAGAAAGGAACACTTCCAAACTCATTTTAGGATGCCAGGATTATCCTGATACCAAAGCCAGTAAAGGACACTACAAGAAAAGAAAAATTACAGGCAATATCCCTGATGAACATAAATGCAAAAATCCTCAATAAAATATTAGCAAAATGAATTCGACAATACATAAAAATAATCATACACTGTGATCAAGTGACATTTATTCCTGGGATGCAAAGCTGGTTCAACATATGAAAATCAATCAATGCGATACACCACATTAACAAAATGAAGGATAAAAATCATATAATCATCTCAACAGATGAAGAAAAAGTATTTGACATAATTCAACATCCTTTCATGGTAAAACTCTCAACAAAAAAAGAAGGTATAGAATATAACTAAACATAATAAAGATCATATATGACAAGCACAGAGCTAACATGACACTCAACAGTGAAAAGCTGAAAGCTTTTTCTATAAGATGAGGAGCAAGACAAGAATGACTACTCTCACTGGTTCTGTTCAACATAGTACTGGAAATCCTAGCCAGAGCAATCAGGCAAGAAAAAGAAATAAAAGGTATCAAACTCAAAAAGGAAAAAATAAAATTGTCTCTGTTTACATGGCATGCTATTTTATATTAAAAAAAAAAAACCCTAAAGAGTACACCAAAAAACTGTTTCAACTAATAAACAATTCAGTAAAGCTTCAGGATAAAAAATAAAAATACAAAAATTACTATAGACTAATGATGAACTATCAGAAGGAGAATTAAGAAGATAATCCCATTTACATTAGCATCAAAAAGAATAAACTAGGAATTAATTTAACCAAGGAAGTGAAAGATCTGTACACTGAAAACTATAATACAGTCATCCCTCGGTGTCCACGGGGGATTTGTTCTAAGACCCTCAACGATATCAAAATTTGCAGAGTCCTTTGCAAAATTTTGAAGTCCCTTATATAAATTGGCATAGTCAGTTAGCCCTCCATATCCATAGGTTCTACATCCATGGATTCAATGAACCCTGGATCAGATTCAGAATCTGTGGCTATAGAAGGACAGCTACACATATTGGTGAAAGAAATTGAAGACACAGATAAATAGAAAGATATTCTGTGTTCATAGACTGGAAGAATTAATATCATTAAAATATCCATACTATCCAACGTGAGCTACAGATTCAATGCAATCCCTATAAAAATCCCAATGGCACTTTTCACAGGAATAGGAGGAATAATCCTAAAACTTGTATGGAACTACAAATGACCGTGAATAGCCAAAGCAGTCTTAAGAAACAAGTCTGATGTGTCATGCTTCCTGATTTCAAAGTATGTTACAAAACTACAGTTTGGTGTTGGCATAAAAACAGACACATAAATCAATAAAGCAGAATAGTTACCCCCAAGACAAAAAGGGACCCTATGGAATGGGAGAACATATTTGCAAACCACATATCTGATAAGGGGTTAATATCCAAAATATACAAGGAGCTCATATCACTCAATAGAAAAAAAAAAAACCAAAAACCTAATAAACCAATTTAAAACTGGGCAAAGGACTGGAATAACATTTTCCAAAGAAGACACACAAATGGCCAAGAGGTACATGAAAAGGTGCTCAACATCACTCATCATCAGGGAAATGCGAATTAAAACTACAATGAAATATCACCTCACACCTGTTAGGATGGCTATTATGAAAATGGTAGGAGATAACAAACAACTGTGAGGATATAGATAAAAGGGAACACTTGTACACAGTTGGTGGGAATATAATCTGGTACAGCCACTTTGGAAGACAGAGTTTCCTCAAGAAATAAAAACTAGAACTAACATATGATCTAGCACTCCCACTTCTGGTATATATCCAAAGGATATGAAATCATTTTCGGGAAGAGAATAATGCTCCCATGTTCACTGCAGCATTATTCACAGTAGCCAAAGTATAGAAACAACCTAAGTGGCCATCAGTGGATGATTAGAAAAAGTGTGATACACACATGCCCAATAGTATATTATTCTGCCTTAAAAAAGACAGAAATCTTGCCATTTGTGACAACATGAAGAAACCCAAAGGGTATCATGCTATTTGAAATAAGCCAGACACAGAAAGACAAATAGTGTATCATCTCACTTATATGTGGAATCTAAAATAGGCGAAGTCATAGAAGCAGAGAGTAGAATAGTGATTACCAAGGCTGGGCGGGTACGGGAAATGGGGAGAGGTTAGTAAAAGGATACAGACTTTCAGTTATAAGATGAATATGCTTTGAAGCTATATAACATGGTCACTATGGTTGACAATACTGTATTTATTGTTTAATTGAAATTTGGTAAAAGAATAGAACTCGTGTTCTCTCCAAAAAAAAAAAAAAAAGAGGTGATGTATGGGTCAATTAACTTTGAACGTGAGATTACTTTCATAAGTTATACATATATTAAATCATCACATCATCAATTGTACACTTAAAATACATTATAATTTTGTCTATTATACCTCAGTGAAGCAAAAAGAAATAAATGGAGGCACAGAGACATTAAGGAACTTGCCTAATGTCACACAGATGGTAAATACTAGAACCAGAAGTTGGAATCTCAAGTCTGCTTTTGCAAATGTTCTACTTCATTATCTCAGAAAAGAAAATGGGGTTTCTTTCTAGGGGCAAGGAGGAAGCTTAAGCCAGTGCTTCTGAATCAATTGGCTACAGAATTTGAATGGAAGTAAGAGGTGTGGGGGCTTCCCTGGTGGCGCAGTGGTTGAGAGTCCGCCTGCCGATGCAGGGGATATGGGTTCGTGCCCCGGTACGGGATGATCCCACATGCCGTGGAGCAGCTAGGCCCGTGAGCCATGGCCGCTGAGCCTGCGCGTCCGGAGCCTGTGCTCCACAACGGGAGAGGCCACAGCAGTGAGAGGCCCGCGTACCAGAAAAAAAAAAAAAAAAAAAAGAGGTGTGGGACACCACTTCATGCAAGAATCTGCCAAGGGTGTATGTCAACCATGTTTTTTAGATAGACTGAATAATCTCACATACCTATGCACCTGTATTTTAAAGTATATATAGATGCCGTTTACTAAAATGCTAATTCATTGCATTAAAGTCATGTTTGAGTCTACAAATCCCTTGAGAGAAAAGACTATGTTTATCCAGCATCATGCCTATCACACAATATGCACTTAATACAAATGTGTTGAATAGAAATCTGATGGGTATGCCATTCTTAACAATAGGGGGTTACAAAAATAAAATTACAATTTTCAAGGAAATCAATTTTTTTTTTTATTTTAAAAAGAGGTTCTCGTAACTCAAAAGTTTGGAAACAACTGACTCAGCATCTAACTTTTTCTGTGGGTTGAATCTTTCTCAACCATATATAGCAAAACAGATGACACTGGGTGTATCTACTGAAATACGGTCCCAGAACTGCATATGAAATATAAGTGGAACTGCTCTTCACATCCTTGCAAGATAGAAATTGCCTTTCCTCTTTGTATAAACACCAGTGAGCTCATGATAAAATGTTAGAGACCCAGTGAGCATTAGAAAATTTTAATTGGATGCTGACCTTGGCTTTGCTGCTCAGGTACAGCCCAGACATCTGTCTCTGTGTTAGAGCTCCCTTCTATGAAAAATGGAGATGCTAATCCAGACCTTGATAGAATTTTAAGTTATTTTTATGAAGCAAAGATTTACATAATGAGCCATGAGTGTTCTGTGCACTTTTGGAATAAAACATGACTTTCTAGGTATATATAACCAAACAATCTCAGTCCCCAATATGTCAAGTTGGAACAGACCCTAATGCAGGCTCCTCAGTCTAACACTACTAGAGATTTTCCCCCTGCCTATTTCTATCTATTTTCTTTCTAAGTGCAGTTATTTCAGGAGGAAATGACATCAGCATGAACTTGACATTGTCCTATTGAGTCAGCAAAGTGCTTGGGGAGAAAACCACATAAGACATTATCAGTAAATATGTGAAAGAGGAAACATTTCAAGACTCTCCTTGTCAAGCACTAAGTCATTACTTGAGTCAGAATTAGTTAAAACACTGCAATGTCTCCATCTAATATGCATTTGGTCACCTTCAGCTCAGGGGCCAGATGCTCTGATACTCAGCACAGAAGCAGAGAGAAACGCTGGAGCGCTTTGAATTAACATTGAATTGGGGTTGTCTGTCACTGGAAAGGGCCTCCTTAAACAAGGAATTTGAACATAAACCTTATTTTAGAGTCCCCTCAGTTTTTAGGCAAAACAGAGGAAATTAAATAGAAGTCAACTGATTTATTCCCTAAGGGTTTTTTTATTTGTCTTAATTTAAAAATTACTACCACACCAAGAGAAACACTAAGATATGTAATATATCCTTACCACTAATAATATTTAGTATTTGGGGGGTTGAGGATTTTAATATCTCTAAAGGAAGGTGCTTATAAATAAATCAATCATGATATCACTAAGCAGGGTGCATTATTTTCTTTCATCTTTAATGTTATGCTTATTTCAAAGAAGCCCAGATGAATTTATGATGAGAATTTATAGTCACCGACTATTTTTTTTCAGCTAGTGTTACTTCATTCTTTTTCCTAATAGAAGAATACTTACTTTCAGATTTTCATTTTAAATTAAGAGAAAGTCATTGCGGTAATGTCGCCTGTAATACACATATAAGAAACAAACAGATTTAGTATTAAGTGAGTAATTTTGGAGTTCTAAAAGTGAAGTAAAATGTCAAAGGGACCTTAACTCATGCAGTGCCTCTAAGGGTGGCATTAATACCCTCCTAAGGCAGAGAGAATCTCCTGCCAAGAGGTCAAATTGCTGTTTCTAAAGATGTAAGTAATAATACTGTCCTATAAGAGTTCCTTCTGGATCCTTCTAAGATACTTATAGTTCACAGATCCCAAATAGCTTCTCTTAGATGAATAAACTGTATCAAAATGCCAGCTACACTGTTTGGTACTTTCCTTCCTCAATGGTGTACTGGGAGGATGTTAATGTGTATGGAGGATGTAAATCAGGGCACAATTTAATACATGAGTCTGTAGTTCAAATACTTTTAAATGCCATCTTGTTCTTGGAAAATAGCTACTTTACCTGGAAAGATTTGACTTAACATATATCAGGGCTTATTTGGACAAGTCCGTTTACTCTGTCCCTCTCTTGGTAATTATGGTAGCTGAAACAGAGAGAGGGAGGGAGAGAGAGAAGCTTCTTTCAGGGTGACTAAAACACATAAACTCTGGACTTGTAAACAGCAGTCATTTCTACCATTAAGACTGGGAAGCTGATAGGGTGACCTACGCTTAGAGAATTGTAACAGATCTGTAGAGAAAAGCAATACTGAGCATAATGGTTCAAGGACTTCCTTGTTTCCTACAATGTTCTAGGCAGTGAGTCTCTTCATGATGCCCAGCTGGGATGGCCAATGTCCTTCCAAAAAGTTTCCTTTTTCAGATTATGTTAATTTGGCTTAAATTTCCTGCAGTCAAGAGGGTCTTAATGAATCATTCTCATCGGAATTGGAAGCAGTGAGAGACACAAGGAAAGTATTGGTATCTTGCTCGGAAATACACCTATGACCGGAGTAGATTCCTTTCTCTCCTACTGTCTACTACCACTGGGTCGTCCTTGGTAGTATAAAGAAAAAAAGCTGCCTTGTTATTGTTATTAACATTTTCCCACTATGTTAAATATTCTGTTATTATAATTCTTTATCACAAAGCACTTTGAAACTTTACTCAAAGAGCTCCAGCTTTATTTGCCATTAAATAAAATGTGTAAAACCTGTTATTATTTTAGTGTACATGGATATTAAAAGGATGGAATCCAATGCTAGGTCTGAACCTTGGATAGAACTAAAAAAATATATCAAATTTCTTGCAGGTAATCCTTAATCCAGGAAAACACAAAGATGTAACTGGGGCACTAACCTCTTCATTCCTAACTTATCTTTCTCACTCACCCTGCCTCCCCATTTATCATACCAATCACTAAAACCCAGCTCTCCAACCTCTGGGTGTATTATCCTCTTCTACTACTCATCTGACTTTTGAAGGAGGCATGTAGAAGAGTGAATGAAGAAGGGGTCAACTGAAGGACCAGTCAAATAACCTCTGGCGGGTGGGCTGACACTGTTACAGTCACATCATTCTTGCCTAAAAACACTTCACCTTGCTAAGTAAGGTTGGTTTACAGGAGATATTTAAGATAAGGCAGAATAAAAACCTGAAGGGGTGGCGGCTCAGAAATCTCCTCAGTATGATGTGACAGAAGTTTCTGAAGTCAAGAAGGAAATATGGTAAATAAAAAGCAAGAGGAAATTAGTTTAAAGACCATGACTATGAAAGCTGCAAATGGTATCAAACACCCCACTTCAGTCACCACTGAACATCCAGCCATAGGAAGCAAGGATAAAAGGAAACAAAGGTCATTACCTTGCATCACATTCGGTGCAATGACAATTGGGTGAAAAAAATATATACTTCCCCTTTTTCCTTTCCCATTACCTGATCCCCAGATTAAGCCAGATTAAGTCCTTTGGGAGAGTTAGGGTAATACCTACAGTCCACAGTGTTCTTTCTTTGTTGCTCTTACTACAACCATACTAAAATTCCCAAAATACTATCCCATGTGTGTTGATATTCAACAACTCATTCCCTGGCAAAATGGCTACTTAAATCAAGCACAGGATTTCATTTCCCAGGTACCTTACTTGGCTCCATCAAGGATTTTTTTTGTTTTTATAAATTTATTTATTTTTGGCTGCGTTGGGTCTTTGTTGCTGCGCGCAGGCTTTCTCTAGTTGTGGCGAGGAGGGGCTACTCTTTGTTGAGGTGCACGTGCTTCTCATTGTGGTGGCTTCTCTTGTTGCGGAGCATGGGCTCTAGGCGTGCGGGCTTCAGTAGTTGTGGCACATGGGCTCAGTAGTTGTGGCACGGGGGCTCTAGAGCGCAGGCTCAGTAGTTGTGGCGCACGGGCTTAGTTGCTCCGTGGCACATGGGATCTTCCCGGACTAGGGTTCAAACCCGTGTCCCCTGCATGGGCAGGCAGATTCTTAACCACTGCACCACCAGGGAAGCCCAAGGATTCTTAATTCTAGTATAATCTGAATTAATGTTCAGATGTATGACTTATATTGAAGAGCTGACAGTTGGCATTTGGATATTGTAGACCATTTCCACAAGCATGCCTCCGTTGTGACAGTATTTTTCAACGTCGTTAGGCTTATTGAAATTCATGTTACATATTCATGAGTCATCGAGCTGTCTCCTAGCCTCTTGGTTAAATTTTTCCTTAACTGGTCTAAACAGTTAGGATGTCTGTTAAGTATGTTTATCTTCTATTTAAGCCAGGGTTTCTTACAGTAAAGTATTGCATCTGGAATATTTCTTTTGACCCTCCACTATCTTTTCTCTAAATTACAAGCAAGTTCCTAATGTTGGCTGGAAAAAATTAACTGGAAGGTGAAAGAGGCACTCAAGTAAATAAGGTGAGGGTTCTACATTATTTATACATCTTTAGAAAAGGAATTGCATTAAAATAAGACCAGTTGAGAATCAAATTTAATTTCAGAACTTTTATTCTATAGACTTCATGAATCTTGTTAATATAATAGTGATAAACAGTTGATCACAATCAACTAATTAATAGTTGTTCTTTGTTCACTAAAGGTTCTGAGCTAGGCAACAAGATACCAAATGACTGAACCGTTATTTTTGTGCACAAGTGGCTTATCATTTTGTTGGAAAAACAGGGAGAGAGGCAATTATCACATGTTAGATTATGATTAATATTAAACAAGGGCATAAGCACCAAGTCATGGGGATGCGAAGAGAACAGAAAGCAATTCTGACTGGAAGAATCAAAAGTTACAGAAGTCTTTGTAGAGAATGTGAAATTTAACTGAGTCCTGAAGGCTAAGTTGCATTACTGGACAGGTAGAGAACAGGGGTGGAGAGTATATTCTACATTGAAGAAAGAGCAGGAGCAAAGGCTCTGATATCTGAAATTACATGGAATATTTGGGAAATTGCATAGCTTGGGACAAACAGAAGGCGGTGTTTAGGACAAAGTTAGAAAAATAGTTTGGATGACCTTTTGATAGCCTTTTGGGCTTTTTCAGCAAAGGAGCTCCGTAATCAGAACTGTGATTTTAAAAAATAGCCAGGGATAGTGTGTGGTGAGTGCAGAGGAAAGGGAGGAGGCTTTTTTTTTTTCTGGTAAAATAACTGGCTATTTTATAGTCTGGGGTTAACAAAACATTTGCAGGAAAAAAAATACCACAAATGAAACAAAAACCCAAATTAAAAAATGGGTAACATTTTTGCTACACATATGACAAAAGACTAGTATTCTTCAATGTGCAAAGAGTTCCTACAAATAAAGGAGAAAAATCAAACAGAAATTCAAATAGAAGAACTGACCAAAGACACAGACAATTCACAAGAAATAAATGTCAAGTGTCAAACAACTTTTTTCTGTTTCATTTTTGAACAGCCTTTGTTGAGATAATGCACATACTAGAGAATTCACCCATTTAAAGTGTAAAATTCAAGAGCTTTTAGTATATTCCCATAGTTATGCATCCATAATCATAATCAATTTTAGAACATCTTCACTACCCCCAAGAGAAATTCTGTACCCCTCAGTCATCACCCCTCAATCTCCCTATCCCCCCAGTCCCAGAAAACAACTAATCTACTTTCTGTCTCCACAGATTTGCCTATATTGGATGTTTCATATGTATGGAATCATACAATATGTGGCCCTTCTGTTGGTGAATGATATTGAACATCTTTTCCTGTGCTTATTGGCCATTTGCTTATTTTATTGGGAGAACTATTCAGATCCTTGGTCCATTTTTAATTGGGTTGTTTGCTGTTTTATTATTGTGTTGTAAGTTCTTCATAGATTTTTATATAAGTCCCTTTTCAGATCATGTGATTTGCAGATATTTTCTCCCATTCTGTGGCTCTATTATATCCTTTACACAGAAAAGTTTACGATGATAGGGTATTCCTCTGCTTGGAATCATTGATACTTTTTATCCACACAAGCAAAATCCCCAGAAGCCTTTCTCAGGCTGCCCTCCTCAGCTGCTCCCACATTATCTTCTCATATATTTTTTACGAAAATTATTAGGGTCTCCTCTTCCCTTCTTAGGAACCCACACTGCATGGCCCACAGGGTGTCCCGGGCCCTTTTGTAGGGGAATATGAAAAGGTCAGCATCCTTGGCAGAAAAGAGTTTATTTATTTTAGTTTGCCTTTTGTTTTACCTGAATTAAAATGATAAATTTTTAGTTTAGTTTCAGCTTTGTGAATGGCCAAAACTATTGACACTGGCATCAAAGGCCTACCTGACTTTATCACCCTGTGTTCTTCATTTTGCATACTGTTGACCCAGTGAGTTTTCATTTCTTATTTGCACACATAGTCCATTTACCTCTTTGTGACCTTAATTATAGGGTCTCTGTCTACAGTATCTCCTCCCTAATATTGTCTTCTATTAAAAATGCATTCATCCTTTAAGTCTCAGCTCATTTCTACCTCTTTTGGGAAATCTTTCCTGACCCCCTGACTCCCAGGGGATCTGACCCTTGACCCCTTTCTTAAACAAGATGGCACTTATGGGATCTACAAAACAAATAAGCACTTTATAACATATTTATTTGTTGAGTGTTCCCTCTGACTAATTTTTATTTCCTAAGAATTCTGTCAGCTTCACGGGAGAAGAGCCATGTCTTATGATTTAACTGTACTGCCAATAGCGTTGAGCACAGACTGACAAACAGAAGCTGCTGAATTAATATTTTTGGTAGATTAATTAAATTTCGTATCAAAAATCATTGCTCCCATTTCATATTACAACATAACTTCTTCACAAAATAACAGAACCTGTGTAAGCAAGATCTATAAATTTCTTTTTAATCAGAACCAAAAATATATATATTCTAATTGGGCCAAGAGAAAAAAAATGACTTAGTAGTTTTACTATTCTTCTACAATAGATTAGCCAAAAGTTTTGCGTGAGACCTTGCAAAGCAAAATGTGATGTGGGAGGCTGGTGACTGATATATGTGCTGCATTTGTGCTTTTTAATTCTGAGAGAATGTATTCATTTCTCTTTTCTACCTACATCTTTTACATTAAGTAAAATGATTTCTTGGATTGGTTAAGTGTTTACAAGGATATTTTCCATCAGCTCCAGGTGTGTGTACGTGTGCTACACTTAGCATCCAAACTCAGGTTGTATTAATACATCTTGGAAAATCATACCATGGAGAAGAAAACCAGTGACACACATGGTTTAGGGAGCCAAGAACTTGGACACTGATATTCCCTTTTAAGAATGAATCATGTCAGTTTCATGGAGATGCTGATGTATAGTTCAACCTTCCTCACTCTAATTGCCAGGGACCTGCCCCCGTCCTTGAGGCAAGGTAAAGAAAAACCATTATTGACATATAATGATAGAATCATAAGCATAAGCCTTAATACACATCACTTAATTTTCACTTTAACTTCTGAAGGCAGTCACTCTTATTCCCATTTCACAGATGATAAACTGAAGCAGAGGATGATTAAGTGATCTGTCCAAAATAGCATAGATCAGCGGTCCTCAACATTTTTGGCACCAGGGACTGGTTTCACAAAAGACAATTTCTCCATCGACCAGGGTGAGGTGGGGGTGATGGTTCAGGCCATAACATGAGCGATGGGGAGCGATGGGGAGCGGCAGATGAAGCCTCCCTCACTCACCCACTGCTCACCTCCTGTTTTGCGGCCCGGTTCCTAACAGGCCATGGACCAGTACCAGTCCGCAGCACAGGGGTTGGGGACCCCTGACATACATGGTAGGTGCAGAGCTAGATTTAGAACACTTGTAGTCTAGCTCGAGTCCACACTCTAATTACTATACTGTAATTTTATCTTTGTCTATTATAAAATGTTATGTTATTATTATGATCAGTATTATTAATTGGGGAAATATAATTTCTGAAACATACCATGACAGAAAAATTAGATTTTCACTCCCTTAAAAAGCACACACATGAAATTTATCATACCACTCTATATTAAGTGATTGACTATAATATTATGAAAAACTAAACAGT
This sequence comes from Lagenorhynchus albirostris, assembly GCF_949774975.1. Lineage (NCBI taxonomy): Eukaryota > Metazoa > Chordata > Mammalia > Artiodactyla > Delphinidae > Lagenorhynchus > Lagenorhynchus albirostris. The sequence goes on along the minus strand of NC_083112.1, from coordinate 19,696,195 downwards.
TTATAAGTTATGTGTAAACCTATCAGTATGTCTACTGCTAAACGGAATAGAATATTTTTAGGTGTTGTATTTGTTTTCTAGGGCTGCCGTAACAAATTATTACAAGCTGGATGGGTGGCTTAAAACAATGGAAATTTATTCCCTCACAGTTCTAGAGGCAAGAAGTTCAAAATCAAGTTGTTGGCAGAGTTGGTTCCTTCTGGGGGTTCTGAGGGAGGATCTGTCCTATGCTTCTCTCTTAGCTGATGATGGCCAGCAATCCGTAGTGTTCCTTGGCTTGTAGGTACATCAGTCCAATCTACGCCTGTCTTCACAAGTGTTCTCCCTGTGTATCTCTATGTCCAAATATCCCTCTTCTTATAAGGACATCAGTCATTGAATTACGCCCCACTCTAATCTAGTATGACTTCATCTTAATCTGATTACACCTGCAAAAACCCTCTTTCCTAATAAGGTCACATTCACATATACTGGGAGTGAGGATTTGACTATCTTTTTGGGGAATGCAGTTCATTCCCCAGCAGGTACCTTTGACCAATTAAGACTTTCCAACTAATAAGCCTACGTTAGGCTTAGTCTAGGAGCTCAGTGCTACTGGTTTTATAAAACAGCTAATTTAAGACCAAATTGTGAAAGAGAAAAAGGTGTCCTTTATTAGTTTGTAGCTGATTTTGTTAGTTTTTTTGTCTATCTGATTTTAAAAGTATCTTACACTGGTTACTGGGAACAAGCCCATGACACAAAAGGAGCGCTACTGCTATCTGTTGTCCTTGTGCTAGCAGATTTCTACCATGTGCAAACAGTGTCTGTGAAGAATATACAAATTCCCCAGTTCTTGCTTTGGTCTGGCATATATCTAATATTAACTCACTCTAATTAATTTGTGAACACATTTCCTGTCATGACTGTAATCCCTCAAAAAGTATATCATGTCTCATAAAAAATTATCCCATTTCACTAATTATAATCTTTAATTATATTAGCTTTTCACGGTATCTGTTATTTTACCCTATTCTCTTCTTTCCCAGTTTTCATGTCTATTCCTTCCTACAACTAATGATCATATACCTGCTTTTACATTTTTTGTAGATGATTACAGTATGGAATTTACAACACTTATTCACACAGTTGTCACAGTAAAAATTAGTAAATTACAGAAACATAGAAGAAATATAACAATACTAAAGATAGTATTTTGATATATTAGTGCATTTCTATGAATACGTATTTTTACATAATGGAGATTAAATTAAATATAGATGTTTCTATTCTTGTGCTTATTTAGCTTTAATAACATATCATCATTATCACATTTTTAAACACTCAACAAAATCTTAACAGCTGAATAATGTTATCACGTGGCTTCACTATACTGAAGTTACCTAGTATCTCTGTGGAGTTAATCATTCCTCTTTGTTGAAGATTTGGGGGGTTTCCAGTTTTTCTTTATTATAAATACTACTGTGATTGCCAATTTTGGATATAAATAATTGCTTACAACCATGATTATTTTCCTAGTACTTATGCTTAGATGGGGAAACAATTAGTCAAAAGGTATAAATAGTTTAGAAGTTCTTGATATATATTAATGAATTTAGTAGGAGCCAGATTTCACCAGTTTATACAACCTCAACAGTGGATGAGAATGTCTCTCTACTGTGGCTGTACTGCAGTTTAACTTAATTGTGCAAATGAATGCTTTTCATTCACTTCTAATTAGGGTATTGAAGGATGCAAAATATCTTTGCTCCCACGGTAACCACAAGAAAAAACAAAACAGGTAAAGTAAACATCATGCTTTGTATTGGGTTATCAAAGGAAATATTGGTGAAATGAATTCTAGAGAAGGAAAAGCCCTTCACAGATGAGCAAAGAGCAGTGTGAACATGCGTACCTGGGGTCAACCACCTGTTCTGGGTTTGCGTAGGTAGAGAAGCAAAACTAGATGTTTTGCAAGATGTCATTGCAAGAAGAAATGCACTGAACTTTTAAAGTTAGGGAGGTGGCAGAACAGATTGAAATCTAGAAGAGCTCCAAATGCAAAAAGTAAATCAGCCAGCTTGATAATCCTCGTTCATCCACAAAATTTTACTGAGAAGAAGGCAGTAATGCAGGTGCTGGAAACTGGAGAGAATTAGTGGCTCTAAATTTACTTAAGTTCTCGAATTCTTCTGGGGTGAATCCAAAAGCTCATCAAACCTATCTGAAACTATAGCACAGTCCCTTTATAACTCAAGTGCTGCTGAAGATAAAGATATCGATAACTTGATGACAGTGGTGGCAGAGGTTGGAAACTGTGCTAACTAGTGTTGAATTAAATACGTTAAAGCTGTGGACCAGTACCAACTAGACTTGATCCTTTTGGAATCTGAATCATCAGTCTCTTACCCCAGCAGTCACAGAGAGAATGAGTCTCTAGGGAAAACAAAACAAAATAAAATCCAAAAATAACATTTGTCTCCACTATTCTTTAAAACACAGTATCCATAATAAAACTTAAAACTTGTTGACACACACTGAAAAAAACAACATGAAAATGTAACCCATTATGTAGAGAAAAAACAAACAAGAAGTAGACATAGAGATGATCCAGCCATTGGAATAAGCAGATAAGGATTTAAATAATTGCTATGTTTTCCAATTTAAAGGGGAAATGATATAATGGATAAATAGCGATGGGAATTCTCAAGGAAGAAATGAAAACTTAAAAAAAAAAGGAAATTCTAGAACTGAAAATACAATATCTAAAAACAACGTACTAGACATCTACATTTTAAAAACTGCAAAACATTACTGGGAGAAATTCGATAGGATCTAAGTAATAAATATATCAACCATGTTTATGGATTGGAATATTAAATATTTTTAAGATGTCAGTTCTTTCTAAATTGCTAATATCGGGTTGGCCAAAAAGTTCACTTGGGTTTTTGTAAGAAGTTATGGAAAAATCCGAATGAACTTTTTGGCCAACCCAGTACTTAATTTTAAAAAAACAAACTCAATTTAAAAAAAATAGGATTGGAGTTCCAGCTTTGGACAATATCTAGTAGATGAAATTCTCCCTGTTCTTCCTAGAAAATAACACAGAAAACATAAGAAAAACATAGAATACTCTTAAAGTTGGCAAGAAGAAGTTACACTGGCCAGAAACTTAAGGCCCTGAGTAACAACATGGCAGTGAGTTCCCTGGGTTTAATTTTTGCCTCATGTCTCAGACTGGGTGCTTAAATACTGGACATACAAATTAGTTTAGACAAGAAACCCAACTCTTTCTCACCAAAGGACCAAGATAAATGCAGCAGAGCAAGAGAAAAAATGTTTAGATAATAACCGTTTTACTTCAGGCAAACACTATAGAAAAAACTGTGGCCTCAGCCCACCTCAGTCAACAAAGGTTACAGGAACTTGACTTCCATTCTCACCTGAATGCAATGAGGCATTAGGGTGGGGTCAGAAAAGTTTGCATGGGGATCCAGAACCTCATACCTACTGGACAATAGCAAGTACCACCCCATCCTGCCATGCCAGTGAAGGTAATATGGAGAGAAGTAATGAGATGTCATCCCTCTCAAGGCTTAGACAGAGATCAAGAGTGGAAGCTGGATTCTCCCCCAACCCTGACAGTAATGAGGCAGCAAGAGAAAAATCACCTTGCCCATAGAGGGGAAATGATTTGAATGACAGTAGATTCCATATAAGAAATTATTTAGGCCACAAGAAAGTGACACAAGACTTTGCAAGGGCTGAAAGAAAAGAACTGTCAACCCAGAATTCTATATCCAGTGAAAATATCCTTCAGGAATGAAGAGTAAATCAAGATATTCTCAGATGAAAGAAAATTAAGAGAATTTGTTACTGGCAGACCTATCCTATTATAATTTTTAAAAGAAATTCTTGGAACAGTTAGAAAATGATAAAAGAAGGAATATTAGAGCATTATGAAGGGAAGAGGAAAATTGAAAAGAGGAAAATATCAGTATCCTCTTGAGTTTCTATGTTTGATGGTTGAGACAAAAATGATATTATTACTAAGACTTTAAATGTATGTAGAAAAGTATTTAAGATCATCATACTGTAAATAGGGAAGGGTAAAAGGACTTAAAAGAAGGTATGGTTTCTAAAAGTCATTCAAACTGATAAAATGTCAACAGTATTAGACTGAAATAAGTTATGTGTCCATAATGTAATACCTATAGCAACCACTAAAAGCACATACACAAAGGTATCCAAAAACATTACAGAAAAAACTACAGAAAAATATATATGAAATTTCAAAAATATTCAAGCAACTCACAGGAAAGCAGGAAAAAGAAAACAGAGAAGGAAAAATGAAACAAACAGAAAAACAAGAAATATAATGTCAGACATATCAATAATTACATTAAATGTAAATGATTTCTATACACCATTTAAATACAAAGATTGGTAGTGTGGAGGAAAAAATGCCCAGCTGATTTATGGCTACAAGAAACTCACCTCAGATACATATAACGATATAGGCAGGTTGCAAGTAAAATGATGTAAAAAGATATGTCATGCAAACATAAAGCAAAAGGAAGTTGGAGCCTCTATAATACTATCTGATAAAGTAGAATTCACAGCAAAAAAAAAATTATCAGGAAGAGAGAGTGATATATAATAAGGAGGTCAATTCATCAAGAAATGGAGTTTCAAATTTGTGAATTGCAAACAAAACTGAAAGGATAAATAGACAAATTCACAATTATAATTGGTTGGAGACTTCAACAAAATTGATAGAATAACTAGGCAGAAAATCAGCACGGATATAGAAGAATTTGACATCATCATCAACCAATCAATATTACAGAACACTCCACCCAACAATATCACATTCTATTTAAGCAATTACATAACATTTACCAAGACAGAACATACGATGGGCCATCAAACAAGCTTAACAAAGTTAGAAGAATTTAATCACACAAAATGTGTTCCCTGACCACAATAAAATCAAACTAGAAATCAGTAATAGAAGGAGAACAGGAAAATCTCTAAGTACTTGGAAACTAAACTGGATACTTTTATTTATTTATTTATTTTAACATCTTTATTGCAGTACAATTGCTTTACAATGGTGTGTTAGTTTCTGCTTTATAACAAAGTGAATCAGCTATACATATAGCTGATTAGTTGGTGTGTTAGTTTCTGCTAACAGAAACTAATGGTTTCTGGTGTGTTAGTTTCTGCTTTATAACAGAATGGTGGTGTGTTAGTTTCTGCTTTATGGTGTGTTAGTTTCTGCTTTATAACAAAGTGAATCAGCTATACATATGCATATAACCCCATATCTCCTCCCTCTTGCATCTCCCTCCCATCCTCCCTATCTCACCCCACTAAGTGGTCGCAAAGCACAAAGCTGATCTCCCTGTGCTATGTGGCTGCTTCCCACTAGCTATCTATTTTACATTTGGTAGTGTATAAACTGGATGCTTTTAAATAATCCACAGGTCAAAGAAGAATTCTCAAGGGAAATAATAAAAAATTGAACTGAATCAAATTAAAAATACAATATGGGCTTCCCTGGTGGTGCAGTGGTTGAGAGTCCGCCTGCCGATGCAGGGGACACGGGTTCGTGCCCTGGTCCAGGAAGATCCCACATGCTGCGGAGCGGCTGGGCTCGTGAGCCATGGCCGCTGAGCCTGTGCGTCCAGAGCCTGTGCTCCGCAACGGGAGAGGCCACAACAGTGAGAGGCCCGCGTACAGCAAAAAAAAAAAAAAACAAACACACAATATATAAAAGTTTGTAAAATGCAGCTAAAGCAGTGCTGAGAGGAAAATCTGTAGCACTAAAATGCTTGCATTGGAAAATGTGTAAAATCTCAAGTTAGTAATCTAAGCTTACACCTCAATATACTTAAAATATTAGTCCAAAGCAAACAGAAGGAAATAAAAAAGATAATTGCAGATTTCAATCAAATAGAATACAGTAAAACAATAGAGAAAATAGATGAAACAAAGGGCTGGTTCTCTGAAAAGATCAATAAAGTTAATAAACTTCTATCAAGGCTGACAAAAAAGAGAGGAACAAATTATCAATAACAGGAATAAAACAAGAATATCACTACAGACATTGCAGACATCACGTGATAATAAGAAAATCCTAAGAACCAACTCTGCACACATGAATTTGACAACTTACATCTTCCTATGAATCTACAATTATTTCAAAAGGAAAAAGAAATGGGAACAACTTTTGAGCACTCTACAGAAATAGATGCTCAAATGGCAAGTACATTAAAAACTGCTTAAAATCATTAGTCATATGGAAAATGCAAATTAAAATCACTGGTCATCTAAATGACCCCAAGCATGTTTACATTATTTATTTAGGTTATCACTGAAATAAACTGCAATTTAAATAAGCTTGTAAATATTTCTGGATTACTGATTTAGGAAGCATTGCTTTGAGGGATATTCTATTTCTCCATCCAACTACTCCTCAGTCTTTGATTTCCTAGTTTCCCTCAGCTATCATTTTCACATAGCCCTTTGAATTGATGAATCATTGCGGACTTCTTAGCTAAGCTTCTAACACAGCAACTTTCTAGGAGGCTCTTTTCAGGATCCGATCTAATGTCTTATGCACTTGGACTCTAAGGAAGAAGCCCCAGCCCCAAATCCTTCCTCAACCTCCTGTCAGTTACTCTGAAAAGGGGACCACCATCCACCCCTCAAGCTCTCCTCCCATCACTTCTCATGGCCAGCACATCTACAACCAGAATTGATATTCAGCTGGTATGTACAAGTTGTTAATATATTAAACACAGGGGACATGTTGGCAATTAGTCTGAACCTTCTCATATCTTCTTAAACCAAGAGGAGAAAACAGAGAAACAAGGAAAACAAAAAGTATTTGGAAGGTAGTTTGTGTTTAGGTCAGAAAATCATATGAATGCCAAACTAAAATGCTTGACATGTTTTTGGGGAGAGACAATGGAGTCAGGAACAGCACAGATGTTTTATTTACCTTTTGTTTGTTTTGGAGAAGAAATAATATGATTTGGCTTATATTTTAGGAAGATAACTCCATGGATAATCTCCCTAAATCATAAGTGGCAAGTAATAATATTACTTTGTGAAGATTAAAAAGCATAACCAAATATTTTCTGATTTTGACTCAGATCACTATCCCTGGAGAAATTCTCCATAAAGAAGCAATCATCCCAATCCAGATCTCCTATGTCACAAGCGTATCTATCTCTGGCATCTATATGTCCGAAGATGATAAGTAACCTATAGATCCTTTAAAAGTATCAAGCTGAGAGGGTTGTAAATGATGAGACATAGGGTAGCTTTGAAGGAGCGATTGTGCACAGGGAAGACCACGTTGGTCTCATCTAGAGAATGAATCAAAAACAGGACAATGCACTCTTTCTACATTTTCCAAAGCTATTAAAAGCTGAACTAAGTGGCCTCCATTTGGATGGCATATTCTTGCTTCTAACAACATAACTTGGGCAGCAAGATTTAAAATGTTCTCACTCCACTCTGCCACGTCTCTCGAAAGCAAATGATAGTAAAGATGACATGAATGTGAAAAGGTTAATTTCTAAGTATTTGCTTTTACATTTGCCATATTATGGGGAAAAATGTTTTAATAGTTGATAAATATGTTCAGAAATATTTATCAGTTTCAGAAAATTAAAATTTTCCTTCCTATTTTGAACTTGACTTTGAATTTTTCCAGCATTACTATATTACTAACATCACTACAAAATTTATGGGTCTGCTAGACAAGAAAAGGGTCAGCACTATTGAAACCTTGAACCTAATACTTTTTTTAAAAAAAAATTGCGGTATAGTTGTAAAATGGTGTGTCAGTTTCTACTGTACAGCGAAGTGGAATTCCCTGTGCTATACAGCATGTTCTTATTAGTTATCTACTTTATACATATTAGTGTATATATGTCAACCGCAATCTCCCAATTCATCCCACGACCCCCCCCCCCGCCCCGCTTCTCCCCCTTGGTGTCCATACATTTGTTCTCTACATCTGTGTCTCTATTTCTTTGTTGTGACGCTGTCGTGTTCACTCTGGGAGGCTTAGCAGAACCCTTGACCTCTAACCTTTAGGTGCCACTATCACCCCCTCGCAGTTGTGATAGTCAAAAATATCATCAGACATTGCCAGATGTCTCCTGGGGATGCAAAGATGCATAAGTGAAGCAATTACCTTAAGACTCTTTGGGCACAGAACATTCCAGAAGGAAGTGCCAATCCCTGAGGTGAGTGTATCCCTGACATGCTTGAGGTACAGCAAGGAGGCCAGGGAGGCGGGAGCAGAGTCAGGAAGATCAAAAGAAGTTGGAGATAAAATCACGTAGGTATGGAGCAGAGGAGATAGATTGTTTAGGGTCTTGAAGGACATAGAAATAACTTTGACTTTTCTCTACCAAAATTTAGGAGTCACTGAATGATTTTGAGCAGAGGTGTAACGTGACGATTTAAATTGAGAAAGTGATAAAATTTCTCTTAGCAAAAAAAAAAAAAAAAATTGAGGAAGTTACTTGGCTTTTGTGTTGAGGGAAGAAGGGATTTAGGGAGTGAGTACAGAAGCAAGAAGACTAATTAGAAGACTGCCGTAGTGATCCAGGGCAGAGACTGTGATTGAACCTGTTTTTATGCTGGAATCTATTGTTTTCTTGTGGGAGGTGGCAAGAATGAGGCCAGTATGTTAGTAAGAGTAGTGGTCTCTTAGAGAATTGATTCTTGACTAAGAGAGCCACCTGAGTCTGGTGAGGAGGTCTTTTTCTGCGAGTAGGGAGGCCTCTGGGGGTTGAAAACTCTAACTTGGACTAGGGATCATGCAACCTACTTCTCTCTTATTGGTACTTCCTGTTACAGGTTAGAATGAACAAAAAATAAAATCAAGGAAAAAATAATTGTTCACACTGATTAAGTGTTTACCATGTTCTAAGCACCGTTTTAAACTTCATTTCTCATAATCCTATAAGGTAGGAACTATAATTATATACATTTTACAGATGAGAAGATAGAACTGAAGCAGAGAAGGGCTGAGTACCTCACTCCTGGTTACACAGCTAGAAAGGATGGAGCTGGGATTTGTATGCAGGCTGTCTGATTCATGGCCCTCTAAATCACTGCCTTTCATATAAAGTAATGTTTTTAAGTGCAAATGATTGCCAAATGGCAAGAAATGGCAATGTTTCTAAACTAGACAAAGAACAGCTGAATAAGATAACAACAATATAAAATTTCATGTGGTGGTTCAACTGAATAAATGAAGAATGCAAAATGGTTTTATTTAGGAGGGGAAAAGATCCTAAAGGCCTGGGCCAGAGACTGAGCAGTGAAGTTCTTGGGTCCACAAATCAGAGGAGAGCTTTGGGGCTCATCTAGCAGAGCAATGAGGAGCTTTGCTGTAGTTGGGTGAAAATAGGCTTAGCTCTCCTCAGGGCTGGCGACTTCATCCAGCACAGTGCAAAGTCAATCGTTCCACATTAACACAAAGGTCCTTTTGCCAAAGTGTAAAAGGGATGCAAGATTTTTACTTTCATTAGGTTAGCACCTACTACATGCCAGGCACTTTGCTAGGTGCTGAGGATATAAACATGGCCATATTAGAGCCCCTACCTCAAGAAACTTCAGAGAGGGAGTGCCCTGGTGGCCTAGTGGTTAGGATTTGGTGCTTTCACTGTGGAGGCTTGGGTTCGTTCCCTGGTCAGGGAACCATCCTGCATGCCACGAAGTGTGGCCAAAATAACAACAAAAAAAAGAAACTTCAGAGAGTGTTATCTCATACACCTGTTTATGTTACAATTTGAAAACAAATATTTTTTGAAAGATGTGATATGTCTTGTGTCTATCCTTTCCTGTCTCTGGCCCAGCATGAGAGTGAACAGGTGCTGGGTTCTTTGACTGATAACCCATGTCCTCACATCCTATGATGGAAAATATGGCTACTTGGGTCCAGGTTTCTGTACTGGGGCAACATTTCCAAATTTCCCTGAGCCCTTGATACACACTAGGGCTAGGCCACCTCAGCTCACTAAAGGACCTGTCTGCCATTGCTCAGTTGTTCTCTGACCCCTTCTCACCAAAATTTTACCATCCGACTGTTTTTGTGACCATCATCATCAATAAAAATCTTAAAGGAGTGGTCTTTATGCAAGAAATATTATGTAGAGGGAAAACCAGAGGCCAAGGCCAGAACTTTGTGGAATGTCCACTTTTATTACAATGGGAAGAGTGGACTGAAGGAGTATCAGTGATACACGAAGGAGAATTATTGACAATACAACTCCATAGAAGCCAAAACCTTGAGCATGTAAAGATTTACGTTAGGCTAGGACTTGATTTCATTTAATAAGTGGTTTTCTTTTTACTTTCATTTACTACATTGAAGTCTGCCAAAATCTGAGGGGTCTGGGTGTTAATTGATTATTTGGTTCGGTTTCAGATTCATCTCATACTTACAAAGCATCTATTATATTCCGTGCACTTTTTCATACTTCCTAAATAATATCCTAAAACCATGCCTTATTTGAAACGATCTCTAAACTTTACACTGTTCAACTCTTCTGTCTGTATCCTCAAGCTCCATTTCCATCTCCCTACCTACCTGCCCACCAAGATGGTGAGGATCTTCTGAAACCACGTGGAGCTAGACATGAAATCAAGACAGGGTATTTTCTCACTAACTGCCTTCAGGAAGGTAAGCCACATCTCCATCTCGCTCATAAGTGGATTTCCAGAGTCCCTGCTTCTCCAATTATCAAATAGATTTGCAGATGGAAATGAGAAAGTTCAAGGTGACATTGGGCAAAGCACTGTTGTGATTCCTTTTACCCTGAAGGCCATCTCACCAGAGGACAAATAATTAAAGGTGCACCAGCATCAATAACAGCAAAAGACAAAAGAAAAGATCTGTATGTTCTCTCTGGGAAAAAACAGAAGTATGAATATTGCTTAAGGCACTTAGATAAATATCTTTAATTTGCACAACTTAAGAATTTCAAGCCTCTGGAAGAAAAAGGTGGAGAAACAATAACTTGACTGGAGTTGTCCATACATGTGCTGTAGGTGAACGCCTCGAAGAAATTTTTTCTTTCCCTTTTGAAAATGTGATATTCTTGATCCATTTAGTATCTCAGTGCAGAGCATCTTTATCATTAGATTTACTTCCTTGGCCAAGAAATTAAGGCTTGTGGAGGTTTGTTGGAGATTCCAGTTCCCAGTAAAACCAGGTGAGGGATTATAAATTTGAGCTCTTAATTCTTAGTTCTGGGCCAAGGTTTCAGAGGTTATGTTTGCTTTTTAAATCAGACAAAGAATCCTCTGTCACATCCCCTAGAATTGCCCGTTTCAGCTACCAAAAAACACCAATGGGAATTTCTTCCCTAATCGGAGTCGATTCTCACAAAGTGTTAAAAGAATACTTGTCCAGGAACTTGAAGACTATCTAACCATTTGAGATGCAAACTATGTTTTCTTCTGGCTCTGTGCTCATTCAGTATGCATGCAGGCCAATGATCACAATTAATGAAAAACCAAACATCCTCTCTCAGGCCATTCACAAATCAAGCAGAAGGAAGGAAATAATAACGATAAAAGAAAAGATTTATGAATAAACTTGAACAGAGAAAACGAATGATACCAAAACCTGGTTCTTTGAAAAGATCCAGAAAATTGATAAAACGCTAGTCACACATCAAGAAAAGAGAGAAGACACAAATGACCAATATCAGGAATAAAAGAGGAAATATCACTCTGGATTCTCCAGACATTTAAAAGTATATTAAGAGGGCTTCCCTGGTGGCGCAGTGGTTGGGAGTCCGCCTGCCGATGCAGGGGACACGGGCTTGTGCCCTGGTCCGGGAGGATCCCACATGCCGCGGAGCGGCTGGGTCCGTGAGCCATGGCCGCTGAGCCTGCGCGCCTGGAGCCTGTGCTCCACAGCGGGAAAGGCCACACAGTGAGAGGCCCGCGTACAGCAAAAAAAAAAAAAAAGTATACTAAGAGAATATTACAAATAACTTTGTCTATAAATTCAACAACTTAAAATAAATGGAAAATTTTCTTGAGAAACACAAGATTCACAGCCTGTTCCAGGAAACAGAATAAGAAGAAACACTTCCCAACATATTTTATGAGGCCAGAATTACCCCCTTACCAAAACTGGGCAAAGATATATTAAGAAGAGAAAACTGCAGAACAACATCCCTCCTGAACACAGATACATAAACCCTTAACAAGATATTAACAAATTGAATCTAGAAATACATAAAAAAAATTAAATCACTACTAAGTGGGGTTTATCCCAGGTATGCAAATGGGTTCAAGGTTTAAAATCAACTGATGTATTTGGCATATTAACGGACTAAAAATAAATCTGACCAACTCAAAGTAGACACATTGTATAAAATTCAGTATCCATTCGTGAGCTTTAAAAAAATCTCGAAGACAACTAGGGATAGAAAGAAACTCCTCCAACCTGATAAAGGGTATTTATGAAAACCTACAGGTAATAGCATACTTAATTATAAAAGCTGACTATTTTCCCCCATAACATCAGGGGAAAAAGCAAGAATCCCGCCTCTCACCATTGAGCTGGACGCTCTGCCTACTGTAACAAGGCAAGAAACAAAAATAAAAAAGGTCTACAGACAAATGTAAACTGTCTATATAACAATGTGATCACATACATAGAAAACCCCCCAAATATATAAAACAAAGCTGCTTGAAATCGTAAGTGATTTGGCAAGGCTGCAGGATTCAAGGTCAATACACAAAATCAATGGTACTTCTATAGACTAGCAATGAACAAGGGGAAATTGAAAATTTCAAAATAATCCCATTTATCACAGCCTCCAAACCCATAATACACTTCGGAATAAATCTGACAAAAGATGTCCAAGATTTGAATGGTGAAAACTACAAAACATTGGTGAGAGAAATACAAGAAAAGCTGTACAAATAGAGAGGTATTTATGGATTAGAAGACATATATATGCCAATATGTCAATTCTCCCCAGACTGGCCTGCAGAATCAACACAATCACAATCGAAATCCCAGCAGGCTTTTTTTTTTTTAATTGACAAGCTTATTCTAAAATTTATAAAGAAAATGCAAAACACTAGAATAGCCAAAACAACTTTGAAAAAGAAAAAAGCTAGAGGACTTACACTATCTGTGCTACCCCCCAGGTCCCTGCCTGCGTGATCCTGCTTTGAGACTCTCCTCTGACAGCTCTCAGTTTCCATCCACCGTCCACCCTGCAGCGGTCTCCATAGCGCATTTCTAAGATCCAAGTTGACTTTCCTCCTTTTCCTCCCTCTCACTCCCACTCAAGGGGTCTTTCTTTTGGAAGAAAATGAAAACTTTATTCTTTCCTGCTTTATTCTCTTAGGTGGAATTCCTTCTTTCTCTACAACATTCCCCTCGGGACTCAGAAAGGAATCATAATTGTCAAATGTTGATAAGTTGTTAAAGTTGTTGAAAGAGCATGCCCATGGACTTTTCTGCTGAGGGGAATTTCTGACTGGGGTGGAATTGCTCTATGACTTAAAATTGTTTTTGTCTTGTTTCGTTTTTCAGAAAAAGGGATGGGGAGGTGGAAAAAATTTATTTATTCAAATGCTTAACATGAAGGTTTTTTCTACCTGCTGTTTACGTGAACGTAGATCAGTTTATATGAAGGTAATTGCTCTCAGCCCTAGTAGGGAATCTCGCCTTCTGCGCAAAGCAGGTTGGTAAATCAATATTGACACCTCCTAAAACTCAATATGGAGAGTGCTCAGAGATAAGCTCAAAATGTAAAAGGCGCTTTCTTTTCTCTTTCTCTCGCCTTCTTCCTTTCTTTCTCCCTTCCTATGTTCTCATTTCTTTCTTCTTTCCTTTCCTTCTTCCCAGCTATCCAAGCAGACCAATGTCTAGTTTAGACGTACATATGTCTGACTGAACCAGATCATCAAATGGGCAAAGATGAATTTGAGCAATAGTCAGGCTTACAGGCAGTTCATTTTGAGTTGAGACCTGGGATCCTGGAATAAAAATGTGAAGAAGTGTTCTGCTTTAGTACTTGGATTGGAGAAGAGGAAATTCAATTCAATTATCTTAAGAATCCATTAGCTAATGAATAGTTTTATCAGTGTTCCCAGAAAAGTTTGGCTCGAGCGCTCTGGTGGATAATGGCTCAGTTTAGAAGAGACCAAAGAGGGGATGCACTAGGAAAGATATGACCCATTGAAACTTGCACTGTAAGTCAGAGTGTATCATTTGGTAGGGATCAAACATCTGAGAGTTGGGCTAAAGAAAATATAGCCATATATTCTTCTAAGCACAAGCCTTCTGAATTTGCAATTCTTTTCTTTGAAAGGTGAGTGGGTGATTGAATTCATTGAGAGCCTATATAAGTTACACGCTTTGTGAATAAGGAATTGATTGAAAAGAGTGGTCTATTTGTTGAATCTGTCAATGCCTGCTTCTCTAATTTAGGACTTAAGGCTCAATCATCTGCGTGGTAAATTCAGTAGGGCAAATTCACAGGTGCATATAATTGAGAGCTCAAGTCAAATATTCCTTCCTCAAAGATGCTTTCCTTGACCCTCTAGGGAATACAGTCCCTCCCTAGTTGCCATTCTACCTCATTACCCTAATTTTTTTTTCTGTTTATGGTCTCTCTACTGCCACCAAAATGCAAGTTCATTCTGTTTTGGGAGCAGGAATTCAGTTTGTCTTGTATCTTTACAACTTAAAACAGGGTCTAGAATGCACAAATTACTCATTATTTAATTGAATGTCTAACACACTAATTGCCAAACATATTCACAGATGGTGCCCATAAAGGTGTACTTTAAGTCTCCTAGCTCTAAGGACAGACGTAGTCGCTAGGGACAGTCCCATAAAAAATTAGTAAATAGCTGAGTGGATGAATGAGCACAGGTGCATGATCAATCTGAAAACTCAGCTGTGGGCTGAGAGTAAAAGATAATGATTCTGAGTTTTGAGTTTCTATAAAACGACCATGACATGTTTCAGGGACACTTTTATCTTGCACCACACTTTAGATACAAGTTCCTTTATAATTATCAGCAGTTCCCAGAAGCAACTTGCTCACCTCCATCTTCTCTAACTGAATGTGTACAAAGCACCACTTTTCCACACACCTTTTTGGGTTGTATTCAACTCTACACTTCAACTTGTCTCAAATTTTCTGAACAATTAACACTTGTTCGTACCATCATCATCATCTCAAGTCACCAGAAATCATTACTGACCCCTTCTATGTGATAGTTATGGGCACTGTGGTGGCCACTAGGCAGAAGAATGCCCCCCACAAAGATGCCCATATCCTAATTCCAGAACCTATTAATATGTAAACTTACATAGCAAAAGGGACTTTGGAGATGTGATTAAATGAAGCCTTGAGTGGAGGATGATCCTGGCTTATCCAGGTCAGCTGAATGTAATCACAAGGGGCATTCATTACAACCTTTACATTCTCACCCAGGCCTTCACTCTCCATTCCCAGTCAATGTATTTATTATTTCACAATTTAGCTGATGCTGCAACTTCCTGATGATTTTCTCTATTGCTGATTCTTTCATCCTCCATGGACCAACTAGATTTATTTTCTTATACCAAGCCACTTGATCACGGAGTTCGACTCTTAAGGTGTTATAGACTGAAGACTCAGCATAGCATAACTATTATCCAATGCATCAGCTGTACATCAGTCTTGCTTGGAGACTTTCAGTTCCTCCACAGTCCTACCCTACACAAGCCATCTTCTGTGGGCTGGCATGTTAGTAAAGCCTTTTGTTATATTAATTCTATCTTTCTAGTTATATCTCTCTCTACCTGTTCTCCAAAACTGAACCAAATGCTCTCAAACACTGTCTCTTCTTACTTCTTCACCTTTTTCATGCTACCTCTGTTGCCTAAATTCTTCTTCTCATAATATCGATTGGAATGTTATCTGTCCCTCAAAGTACAGGCCCCAAACAACCATGTTGTCCTAAAGAGGACACCACTATCATATAAACTAAGACTCACTCCCCCTCCCTCTCCTTCCCTTCTTTCCTCCCTCATCTCAGCAGTCAAGCTGTGCTGTAAATCACCAGAACTGAAGTGTACGGACCGTCTGGCTCCTAGAACTTTTGCTCCAGGCCAAACATTTTCTAGAAAGTTTCTCTCCCAACTGACTAACTTTGTTCCATCATTGGTTTGAGGGCATGTCATGGCTTCTTGGTGACAAGATGTCTCCCTGGGTGTCTCTCTCACGCACTGAAATTAGAGGGGCAACTTGGTGCAGGGAGGGAAGTTCTGGTCTAAGAGCAAGGACTCCAGATTCATTGGGGTCCTTTAACCCTCTTGAGTTATGTAACCTGCATTAAGTCACTTAACTTCTTTGACCTTCAGATTTCTCATATATGCACGGGGATTATTCCCAATTTCAAGGGACTATTAGAAGTGAAGAACCTACGAAAAACAAAGAAAATGTGTACTTGCAAACAATACGCC
The DNA here is from genome assembly GCF_949774975.1 of Lagenorhynchus albirostris. Taxonomy (NCBI): domain Eukaryota; kingdom Metazoa; phylum Chordata; class Mammalia; order Artiodactyla; family Delphinidae; genus Lagenorhynchus; species Lagenorhynchus albirostris. The sequence goes on along the minus strand of NC_083112.1, from coordinate 19,679,688 downwards.
TGGTTGCTTTGCACGTTAGAAGTCTTAGCGCTCACGTGTTTCAGGCTTGGTTTGGTGGCAGGAATTTAGTGGAGTCATCTAATGACTCCATTGCAATTATATGATACTTGCTATTATTGCAGTGAAGATGCAAGCCGGTGCTGACCTTAGGTGCGATCGAGAAAAAAAAAACCTTTACTAGGTCTGCATATGCTGTGAGGGCGCCTGCGCACACACACTCCATTCAGAAAACAGAGGACACCGGTCCTCAAATACCCTGTGATCCAAATAGGCAACTTATCTCAAACATGAGAAAGGCACAAAAAATATACTGCAACATACAAACAAAATGGTATCATGCTTATATAATAATAATAACAAACATATAGCACTGACCATGCGGTAGGAACTATTTGAAGCATTTTGCGTGCATGACTGTATCCACTCCCCATAACAACCTTATGTGATGAGTGCTGTTGGTATCTTCATTTCACAAATGAGGAGACTGAAGTACAGGGAGGGTAACCTGCCCAAGGTCACAGAGTTAGTAGCAGAGCTGGAGTTCCATGCTCTCAACCACTCCGTGCCTCTCGAGGGAGGCATGCCATCTCACACAACTGAAAATAATCTTGTCCTAATTCCTGCCACGATTCTGAGACTAGAGTTTGCATGAAGAAATAAGAATTCTTATTTCCTTATTTCCTAAGATGATGAAGATGCACCTCAAGTATCACTTGCTACCAGGGAGCCCCACCTGACTGTCCCCCTTCTCTCTCTGCACCAGACGGTCTTAGCGACCCAGGTCCCTGCTCTACACATTCATGGCACCTGGGCTTCCTTCTATCATGACACTTAAACCACTCTGCAGAGGTGGTTTTTCTTTTTTGGCTCCTACATTTTAAAGTTCTTGAGAAAAAGTATCCTTTATCTTTATAACCTCAGCACTTAGCATGGAGGTGGGATCTTAATATATGTGTGTAGAGTGAATGCCCATGAACGTTTTTATTCTTTTTCATGGCAGGTTTTATATAGGAACCATCGGGCTCTTCAATGGAGGGTGGTTGATGAAAGGGATCAATGGTGACATGGTAACTGGCTAATTCTGTGGTTATGGCATGTGTTGCGTGTTGTCGGGGACGCAGAGGGGAGTGGCAGAAGGCCAGTGGAGTGGAGTGTATTTTCCTCCCTTGACCATTGTGAGACATCGGTGGAAACAACAGAGGCAAATCCACGTCCTTGAACCCTTGCAGCTCTCTACTCTGGAGGCTGCTGTGACAGCAGTCACCACCCACCCTACCCCAAGTGGGCTCGGTAACCAGAAAACGCAACCCAGCCAGGTTACTTTCACTATGTGTACTCGTCATGAGCCAGTGTTTGACCCTGGTAACTAATGAAAACAGAACTTTCCCAAGAAAAATAAATCCCCTGGATTTTGCAGGAGAAAGATGTAGGAGAGTTGAGGCTGAATGGGAGGGACATACACTCTAGCTTTTTCCACCAATCACAGTTTTGAGGCTAAGGGAGCTCTTTGAAGTTTAAGATGACAACGCTTCTAAGCAAGAGAACATTCTATTCCAGGAAAGGTGGTGAATAGCAGGGGCCTACAGTTACCAATCTGAGAATGATAAAATAATACAGTTTGTCAACTGGAAAACACCTCCACATATTTTAATTAATACTTTTGTAATCCCCTACACAGCGCCTGCATGGCATAAACATGTATGTGTGATGAAGGCAGGAATGGAAACTTAGTTCTTTGGGAAGAAAAGAGATGAGGAAGAGAAGGTGGTCCAGGGGTCAACTCAACTCCACAAGCATTTAGTCAGACAGCCCCGTGCGGGATGGTAGAGTGTGTGAAGTTGTCAGGCGGGACTTCTGAACAATCCATGGGAAGAGGAAGTGGGAATGAGAGCAGGCATGCAGAACTCTGGAGAACACGTCTGGATACGAGGAGAGGATGAGAGAGAACAAGGAAAGGCCTGAGCGAGTTCACAAGAGGTCCCTGGACATGGTGATGTGCACCTAGACTTGGGTGTCATCTTTCATGGAATCTTAGAAATTGAGATGTAACGACTGTAATGATTTCAACCCAAGTAGAGCGTGGGTTCTGGGATTTAGATTAGAACTAATGTCTTGCCATAGCTTTCCCCTCTGCCTCCTTCTATACCCTTTTGTGTTTCTGAAGAACTATGAAATGAAGTCAAAGAACTGTTCTTTTTTTATTTTTTATAAAAACTGTGCTGCTTTTGGTGGGGGTGTGGGTGAGGAGCCATGACCATCTTTAACTATAAATTCTCAACGTGGAGCTTCAATGCCTGACTCTCCAAGTTCAGACTTCAGGTTTTGTATGCTCATTCTTAAGACTCACCCTACCCATGTTTGTTCCACAAGATCCTAGTCTCTTAAGATGTTCAGTGAAAGAAGTATCTCTGTCTCTCTGTTTGTCTCTCTCTCTCTCTCTCACACACACACCCGTGCTCACGGAAGTTTCTTGGCCTTGCCCCAGGTTCAAATGATTATCGCTAACTAATTCATAGATTTTCATCATTTCAACTAAAATATTTATGGAGCCCCTTCTATACACTTCATAATATGTTAGATGCCACAGAAATATACTGATATCATATAATCTAGCTGAGAAGAAAAATATTGTTTTAAATGCTTAATGAATATACTATGTATATGTATACAATATACTAATGTATTTTGCTGCTTTTAATTAAGTTTCTTATATGTTACCTACTTTGACTCTCAAGCTACTCTGTGAGCTTCAGGGGAGAGTTATCCATATTCCCATTTTTTGGATGAGGAAACTGATGTAGGGAGTTAATAACCAGCCCATGATCACACAGTCCATAGATGACATGATCAGGAAGAGATGCCATGTCTTCTGAAATCTGATCCACCGTTCTACAATTGCCTCATTTGTCCTCTGGACAAGACTAGGTAGAGGCAAATGCTCACAGTATTATGAAGGGACTCTGAATCACAGGACTTGGAGAGGAAAGCAGAGTAAAGAGTCTGAAAGTGAATGGGGCATGAGGCCAAAACAGGAGACTGGCTGAGTGGGAATGGAGCTATAAGAGTGAACAATGCTGAGTAGACATGGGAAAGGTACCAGCTGGAAAGAAAAGGCAGAATGGATGCCTACTACTGCCAAGTTGTTACATGATTGAAGCAGGATGAATCAGTAATTGAAAGATGAAACTTTCTTCCAGGAAAAGATTTCACATCTCTGTCCTACCAATAATAAGTCCCAAGAGGAGCCAAGTATTAATTAGCTGACTGAGTACATGAAGATCTATCTAAACCGAGGGCAAGCCAGGCTTAAGAAATAGGAGACACTTCTCCCTAAGTTGATTCAACATAAAACTTTTCAAAATGCCAGCAGAAATTGAGAAGCCAATCCTAAAATTTATATAGAAATGCAAAGAACCCAGATTAGGCAAGAAAAATTTGAAAAAAAAAAGAGTAAAGTTGAAGGACTTTTAATCCCCAATTTCAAAACTTACTGTAAAGCTGCAGTAATCAAAACAGTTTGGTACTGGTATAAGGATTGACTTACAGATTGATAGAACAAAATTGAAAGTCCAGATATAGGCCCTTGTAGTTATAGTCAATTGATTTGGGGCAAAAGTGCCAAAGTAATCATTGGTGGAGCAGATACTCTCCTCAACAAATGGTGCTGGGACAACTATATATCTGTATACAAAAAAAGTTAATTTAGACCCCTCCTCACACCATACACAAAATTTACCCCAAAAAGTGAACATAGACCTAAATATAGGTGATAAATCTACAAACATTTTAGAAGAGAAAAAAACTTATGACATTGGGTTAGGAAAAATATTCCTGATATAACACTAAAAAGAAAGCTTCAAAAGGAACTAAAATGATAAATTGGATTCCATCTCATACTTCTGGATTCTATTTGGGTGGTTTGGTAAGATCCATCAGAGGAGTGGTGTACATTAAAAGAATTGAAATCTCTGTGTCAGTAAGTTTTTGCTCATTCTCTGCTCTGAGCCTATAAACCCATCAATTACCAGTAATTATACCCAGTAATTACAATTACTGGTAATAGTAATTAAAGTAGTTTCCTATAGCTGCTGTAACAAATGATCACAAAATAGTGGCTTAAAATGACACAAATTTATTATCTTACAGTTCTAGAAGTCGGAAGTCCAAAACCAGTCTCACTGGGCTATGTATGTTGTCAGCAGGCTCTAAAGGAGGCTCTAAAGGAGAATCTGTTTTCTTGCCTTTCCCAGCTTCTACTGGCCACCTGCATTCCTTGGCTCATAGGCCCGTCCTCCATCTTTAAAGCCAGCAGCACTGCATCTGCAGATTCTCTTTCTCTTACACCTGTTCCTGTCATCACAGTGCTTTCTGTCCCTAATCTTCCTGGGTCCCTCTAATCAGGACACTTGTGATTGCATTAGGTCTACAAAAGAATCCAGAATATCACCCCATTTCAAGATACTTAACTGCATCTACAAAGTCCATTTGTCATGTAAAATAACACTTTACAGGTTTCAGGGCTGGGAATGGACATCTTTGGGGGTTATTATTCAGCTTACTATAGTAATTGACAACATCATCAAAAATATTCATTCTGAAGTTACCCAGTGTATCAATTGTATCAATTCCTTTAGAAGATATGATGAAAGTAAACATAATGACATTTTGACATACAATTTAATCCTAGTAAGATTTTCCATTTAGGAGGGTGTGTGTGTGTGTGTGTGTGTGTGTGTGTGTGTGTGTGTGTGTGTGTGTGTGTGTGTGTGTGTGTGTGTGTGTGTGTGTGTGTGTGTGTGTGTGTGTGTGTGTGTGTGTGTGTGTGTGAAGGAGACTGTCAGATTTCAAAGCTGATCTGCACTTTTACTTTGATACTGAGAGACTAAAAATACCAGCAATTGCAAAATATAGACATAGGGATCATGGTGTGAAAAAACCATCACATTCCCAGCCCTCAGTGTTTTGAGGAAAGGGGTATACTTTGGGTAACTGTAGGACACCAGCTGGTAGAATGTTTTGAATGACGTCTTTAATATTTTTTGGTTTTCTTAAACATCTGGTCTCTTCTAGTAGACTTGTATGTTGAAGAATTTTAATTTTCTTTTGAGTTCTGAAGTAATTACTCCTGTCATACTTTTTCGGTTTCTATTTGATTTCCCAGCGAAATTTCGAGATTATTTTAAATCCCGGTGCTAGATTTTGACTCTCTAATGTAGTAGGGTAAGAAAGTATTGATTACATTTCCCCATGTTAACCATTTCACAGTATCTTATTGAACAGAACAAGATTTACCCCAGGAGACTGACCTATATCATGGTTTGAGAAATTTTCTATTTTAACATCTGCATCCTGACATTCCACTCTATAAGGACATGTACTTATTGTTCTCCAAGGAAAAATATATTCATCTGCTTGTTTTTACTTATATTCTGCTTTGTTCTAAAACACTTTAAAAAGAGTTGATTTTCCCTTTGAAAATATGTGTCTGGATCAACTTAATTTGCTGTAAACAGATCTCCATGGCACTTTTAGAGTTTCTCCTTGAAACCCTCCAACTCAGAAGTGAGAAAAGCTTCCAGGACTCTTCAGAGCCACATTTTGGACTCCAGTGTCTACAAACTGTATCAGATGGTAGACTGGAGTTGGCACTCCAACAACAGCTAATAGAGTGGAGTGCTCTCCTGGATACCTGCCTAGGACAGTGTGGACTGCCACCACTGCCCTGGTGGAAGTCCACACTGGTCTGTCCAGCTGATCCTAGCACTCTTAGAGCCGGAGAGGGACGGGCATTTGGATTGGATGGGTGCTGATGCCCCCATCTGGGCAGAACCTGTTCAGTCAAGTGCTAGGAGGTTGACACCCATGCTGTGGCTGAGGGACCCCACACGGCTCAGGTGACAACTTCAGCCTCATATTGAAGTACCTTTGCAGGTACTGTCTCGGTTCATCTCAAAACATCCATCCAAAGCAGGCAACATAGTTCTCCCCATTTTATAAATCGTGACTCTGAAGTTGATCTGAAAGTAATCTCTCCATCCTGTCATTTCCCTCGGTACATTTTCTGTTCTCAATTTAAGGTATTCTCTAAAAACAAGAGTTTGAGGGTCCATCGGACCCTAGGTTGAACCCTCACTAGTTGAGTCCCCTAGAGCAAATTACTTAATTCCCTGTGTCTCAGTTTCCCTGCAGGTAAAATAAAAGGAGTAGCAGTGCCTTTCTCAAAGGGTTATCATAAGATCACCTGAGATTGGGCCTGGAAATTATTTAGAACAATGCCTGGCACATAGTAGATATTAACTAAATCTCAATCTTCGTTTTATTATGTTTTTCACCTTATTATTTGTACTACAGTATTTTTGTATGTGATTTTTTTTTTCTCCTGTTAGAAAGTAAGCTCTTAGAAGAAAAGGATGCTGCTTTATTCATCGTGAATCCCTTGGAGTACCTAACACAAAACAGGCCTTCAATATTTATTCAATTGGTGATTACTTATTTATTCACATTACAAAACACCGTTGCTAAAAACAAAAACAAACAAAAACCACCGTTGCTCTTCCTATTAAATTTATTATTATCAGAAGAGGTCCAAACCTGTCTTCATACAGCAGAGAAACCAAATTAAATGATGTGCTATCATCTGTTAGAATAAATGGGAACACTGCTCTGAGTATTGATGGCTGGCGTGGACACACTCTATGGGAGGAAGGGACTGTTTATCTGGTGACCTGGGTGACATGCTTTTGTTGGCTCCTGCCACTGCTGGTAACACTTTCCTTGCATAATGAACTCTCACTAATTATATCCAAAGAACATTTTTCCTTAGCTGCTATTTCATTAATTTATATGGAACGCCATTAAACAAAAAATCTGTCCTAAGCAAAAAAAAAAAAAAAAAAAAGATTTGGGGAAAACTGCAAAGTAATTAAAACCTTGTTGAAATAGCTTGGTGCTAGAGGCAGAAAACTTGGAAAATATTCAGATATACAGATTGCCACAACTGAATGGTATACATCCAAAGAGTCCATGCAAATTAACTGGTCTATCAAGTTACTGCCAGTTGTTTCTAAGGTCAAGAGACACTTGAGTATTTGAAAGGAATTAAATCCAATGCTGATCTGTGCCCAAAAAATGTTGACCCAAATAACTGGTTCAATAAATCTTAGTGTGAGGACTTTTGAAATATCTCATTTGCTTTGTACACTGGAATGAGATCAAAATGCGGTAATTCATTTACCGCATCTGAAAAAAGTGGTGCTCTGAAAACTGTTACTGCAGACTTCATATGTAAAGCAGTATTATTATTACTAGAAGAAATCAGCCCATAGACCCTAACAATGATTAAATTGGTATTAGGGACATGTTATTTAAACTCATCAGGAATAACTAGACAATTTATAACCTTGTAACCTGTGATTCTGTCATCACTTGTACTCATAATAACAGCAGTAGTTATCATTTGCTTAATACTATATTCAGGGTCCTTTGTATTTCATATCTCATGATTCACTGCATTTCGAAGAATTTTGATTTCCATTTTATAAGTCGAAAACTGGAAGTTAAGAGATGTTAAGTGGCTTACCCAGGATCACATAACTCATAAAAGGCCTGAGTCTCTTAGACATTCAAACCCATGTCTGGTTGACTCTAGACCCTGCTCTTGACTTTCAACTGTACCACTTCCTGTTTCCACACTGCGTCCCACAGAGATCCCTGCTCCGCTGGACTTCTCATGCGGAGTCTTGGCCCTCTGTATTTCTTATACACTCTCCTTACTTTCAGTACTTTACAATCTGAGTATTTAAGGGAATCAAAGTGACCTGAAATATCTGACGTATTAAAATGCATGATAAGGCGTGATGATACAAGTTCTCCAAAACTCAATAATACCTGTGTTGTTACACTCAAAGGGGATGTGGAAACCAAGAGCTCTCTGCTCTCACAGTACCTGATACTCAGTGGTTGATGGAAAAGCAACATTTGATGTTCTAACTATGACACCTGCATGTCTCCTCCTTATTCTCAAAATAAATGGCCCATCCTTCTTCTCAAAAGAAATCAATAAGTACTGCCATATTTGTTATTTTTCATAAAACACAGATATCTAATTTTAATACATAAAAGGGTTCTAAAGATCATGAATAACGTTGTTAATTTTCAAGATGAGGCCCAAAAGAGCTGTAACATATCCAAGGTCATACAGACATCACACAGGTGATGTCCTATGCACCTGCATCAAGTAAGCACAGTTACATTATGATTCCCATTCCTTCACATATTCCTTTACTCACCAGTTCTGTAAATACGTAGTGAGCACTGGTGAGGTGCCACACACTCTGTAAAGTTCTGAAGAGTCACTGTCTCTCTCCTTAAAACTTTAGAGCCCAGGGAATGGATACTGACAAGAAAACAGACAAAATCAAATCTGGGTGATAACTGGTAAGCAGGGAGGTATACTTCCAGCAAGTGGGTAACTGATGACAGCAGATGTCTTCTGCAGGAAGGGCTAATTTGGAGCTAGGCGGCAGCATCCTAGTATTCGTGCATGCACTAGGTCCCTTCAGTGAGTCGGCCTTCTCAGGATTCACAGCGCTCAAAAGTGAGAGTGAGACTCTCACTATGGAAGGTATAAGTTATCTTCACTGCAGCTAGTATCCCATCCTTGGTACATTTTTCCAGGATGGATGTACTGCTACATTTGCTCTACCCCCAGATATATTCTCTTCCTGCCAGAAGGCTGAATCTCACCAACTGCAACATCTGAACTCCTTTCTCCCTGGCTTCTGATTTAGTTTAGTGAAAAGAAATACTGCCCAGAAATCAGAGTGTGGGAAGAGAAGGGGTTCGGAGTATTCCCCACCCCCTGCCACCTGCCACTCTCACCCAACTTTGGCACATGTGTGTCCCTCTTTGAGCAGCATCTGCTAAGGAGCATCTGCTGTGCAAACCTTCCTCCACAGCTCTGGCTCCCACTGGACTCCAAGAGCACTTTTTCTTCCCACCGCCCCAGCCTTATGTTGGCAATGGTTTCCCAGGGTTAGTCTACGACACCTCCACATCTGTTTCCGCCTTAACCCTGCCCATATCCGTGTGGCTAGTCCTTCACTAAAGCCTCTATTTTCTGCTGGCATTCTGACTGATACAGTGACTCAACAGCATTAACTCTACTTTCTATTATATTTTAAGGCATGGGAACATGTGGTTCTGAGGACAAGATACTCAGAACTTTGAAGTTTTTAAGCAAAACCGTTCAGGTTTGATCTGAATCAGAATTCCATTTTGATCTTCTAGAAGAGGAGAGAGACTGTCTCTAGTCCCAGCTGCTGTAACAGGTGTAAGGAGTTAGCTTTTGCAACAATACCAGGCTGTGTTTTGCGCCCCATGTTATAGATTAATATAGGGCTGCAGAAAATTAAGCAACTTGCTTAGTATCACACACAGTCTCGTAAATGATAAGCACTGGGTTTTCAATTGTTTCTGCATGACTCTAAAACCTGTGTTCTTTTACATGAGCTGCTCCCACTTAATTCACAAACTTACTCTTCTGCCTCGAAATTTTCCTCCTTGGTTCCACTTTATGTAATTACCTGGATGTTTCATGGTCACCTCAAGATCAAATCTCTCTTTCTCTTGCTCCCATCTTCATGTTTTCCCTCTGCCCCAGTGTCCCAGCCCAGGAGGGGTTTCAGGGTTCTCTCTGTCTGTTCCGTGAGCTCAGAGGGCTCAGGGACTTCTGTTTACCACACCAGTTATTGTCAAGACCCCAAAGCGTGTCATAATAAACTGGGTGGAGCCTTAGGCTGTAGTTCCAGTCCTAAATGAAGAAAAAACCCCTTTTCCTATTTCCTCTTACATTGACTTTTTATATGCTTAGCTGTAGTCCACAAATACCTAGATTTCAAGAAGACCCATGCCACCACATCCCTATTCCTTCCCGCTTCACATATATCCAGTACTGAAGGATTCTTTCCCCTCTTCCAGCCACTCTCCTCTCCCCTTACCAAACTCTCCATACACAAGCGTTCAGAAAATGTAGAGCGGTTCCAGCACTTCGTGCAACGTGAAGCACGGCTGGGAAGGTAGGGGACCAGGACAATGGGAACTGAATGTGTGTGATGCCTTTTTCTTTCTCCTCAATAGATTAAATATGAATTATTATAAAGCATATATTTCTTGAATCTCTCCCATTTTATAGATTTCCCTTCTTTCTTTATTCTATTGTACATCCATTTATACTCTTGTTTCCTAAAAGAGTTTCCTATTGGTCCTTCTTCTTTCCAGCTTTTCTTCCCACGTGGGAGTCTAAACCCTGAGCTTTCCTCTCCACTGTCTTGTGACTTTTCTCTCTTTCATCATTGCTTCATGTGTACTTCAAGTCTCTTTTTGTTGCTGTTGTTACTATAGTTTTCTCTAAATAAGTTAACAATTTATTATTATTACTGTTCTATTATTATTAAAGCAGTATAGCTCAAACTGGGTTCTCCCTAAGAATGCTGAATACATTTCTCAGGGATCAGAAATTCTCCTAAAAAATTTAAAATTGGGGTTTTTACTTCATTTATAATCTAAAAAAATACAACGTAAAATTAACCAGGGTCATCTGCATGTATAAGTTAGGACTGCCTGATTTAGCATTTGAGTGCATTAGCATTTGACTTTATTACTGCAAAGAAAACAAATAACATTTTCATTCCAATACTGGCAGTGGAGTTCGTATTAGACTCACCCTCTGGCTGATAACAATTATAAACTCTGGACAAAATATCACAAAGGAAGTACTTGAAAGCAGTGGCAAGAAACCCAAAGTAGAATTGGAGGACATACAGTCCTTGAGAAAAGAGAAGCATGGTAGGTGAGTTCCACATTTAGCTGGCTTATATATAAAGGCACTGCGCAGTGTGCAGTGCTTGAAAAACTGGGAATTAAGAAAAAAGTAGTCCCATTGGGCTATGGAGACTAAGGCTGGAATCAGAGCCTTCAGAAAGGCTGGAACTAGAAGAAGAAAAGCCTAGAAAGAAGATATCCATAGATGGAGTTCCCTCAAAATCTGCATACAATTCCCCTGAAATCCTTGACTGACTCCTAAACTGTGCATGTACAAGGTAAGACTGTAGGGAACTCAGCAGTAATGAGAGATGGCTGATCTCACAAATAGTAGAAGCCGGAAGATAATAGAATAACATTTTAAAGTATAAAAAGAAAGAAAATTCTATGTTAACATAGAATTCTATATCAAAAAACAAAATCTTTCAAGAGGAAGGCAATGAAAAAAGATTTTCAGGCAAATAAAACCTGAGGAAATTTGTCACCAACAGATCAACACGACAAGAAAGGCAAAAGCAAGTTCTTCAAGTGAAGGGGAATAATGCCAAATGCAAACCAAATTAACAGCACATTGAAAGGATCATACACCATGACCAAGTGGAATTTATCCCTGAGATGCAAGGATGTTCAACATACACAAATCAGTCAATGTGATACACCACATTAACAGAAAAAAAGGCAAAAATCACATGATCATATCAATAGATGCAGAAAGTGTTTGACAGAATTCAATACCCTTTCATAATAAAAAATTCCCACCTAATTAGGAATAGAAAAAAATGACTTCAACACAATAAAGCCCACATCTCATATCCATACTCAATGGTAAAAAACTGAATATTTAGATTATGTCTCTATAAACCCGAATTTTTAATAGTTATTATGAAAAATGGTTTGTGTAGGAAGGAGAGATGCTCTATGTCTCTAATGTAACAGAAGGTGAGAGTATAACCCATGCCTAGATTTATGTGCTCGTATATCCACCATGCGCGCCTGCATTCAAGAAAGTTACTCACATTTCCATTCTTTCCCATTTTCTATTATATATTTAGATTGTCCATATGTTAATAAAGTAGTAAAATATTGATAAATATTTTGCTATTAATCACCAAATACTAATTGAAAACTTAACACGTGCTAGCCCCTATATTAGACTCTACTCCGGGTATTGAAGAAATAACTTCTAAGAGTCTTTTTCAAAGTCACCAGCCTTATGATTGAGAGCTAATCCTAGACCTTATTTGTAAGATTGTTCATGTCAAGAGAAGGGGTGGCAAGAAGATAACAATTATGGAAATTAAGCTATGTAAAGAGAATGGGGGGAGGGAAGTTGACTGGAGAAATGCCACTGAAATAGAACTTGAAATCCTACAACAGAGCTGTCAGTTATCTACACTTAGGACAAGACAGGGTGGTATAGGTGTCATGGGATTAGATAATGCTGTTTATGTGAGACTTTATAGGGCTGTAAAACTGAGTCACCAGGCCCCAAGTACTAACTTGGGGACCCACATATTTAAGATACGGTCATTGTCACTTAGGCGTTGCAACCAGAGATGGTGAGCTCTGATGCAGCCAATCATCTGTTCAGGCAAGTCTCCAGCCTATCAGCCAGAATGTTGTTTTTGTTGTTGTTATTTGCTGTTGACAATATACCTAGATTCCCTTCTGTTACAGAAAATGATGCCCAGAGTAGAGCATTCTTTCACATGCCTGAAGTCTGCGTCAAGTTACCAAATAATAGACGTTACAGTTTGTTTCTTTGTTTTTTAATTCCAGGCAAAGGTTTCAGTACTCCAGATCCAACAGCAGCTACTGGCCTTGAATTTAGAAAAGTAGTACCTGGGGTTTTAAATACATTTTCATCATTTGAAACAGCAGGAGTTCGACAACACAACGCCCACTCTGAAAATGAAGCCTGCAATGGAGTCTATGTTTACCCTGCGTGGAAACCAAACTCTTAGTATAGAATTATGAAATGCCCTGGGGACATGACTAATATGAATGGATCTATATATATAGGTAAATTCTTTTTTTTTTTTTTTTTTTTGCGGTACGCGGGCCTCTCCCGCTGCGGAGCACAGGCTCCGGACGCGCAGGCTCAGCGGCCATGGCTCACGGGCCCAGCCGCTCCGCGGCATGTGGGATCTTCCCGGACCGGGGCACGAACCCGTGTCCCCTGCATCGGCAGGCGGACTCTCAACCACTGCGCCACCAGGGAAGCCCAATTCTACTTTAACATTATGCCTATGGGCAAAATCAGTTTAAGAATGCTGAATGATTGTCATTCAAGCAGGCAAATGGAAATTATGTTCTATTCTTCATAAAGCTGATAAGAGAGAATGCTTCTCTGAGCTACAGGATATGAATAAAAGCAGGACTGGCTGTGATTCCAGACTTGCCTATCTTTTGAGAGACCAACAGGCACTGGCACTCAGAGTTTAAAAATCACCTCTGAGAGATGGCATACACATGAATAAATCAGCATATCTTAATATCTCCAGAATTCGCTGCTCTGAACCCCATTTTCTTCTTGAAAAGAATTAAAATAAAACATAGATCATTTACATGTGCAGGCCCTAAATGTTGTGATTATTCATTCAAAGCTAAGAGACGTCTCTTGTTAAATATTAATGTTTGGCGATAATGGAGAGAATTATGCCTGTTTAATAGGCTCTAAGCAGTGCTATAAGCTATCGGGTTGGCCAGAAAGTTCGTTCGGTTACTGGATACATTGTTCAATACAATTCTTGGTGAAAGTGAAAAAATGTGCCTTTTATTTTTATTTAAAACCGAACGAACTTTTTGGCCAACCCAATACATTAACTACGTGGTTTTGATTAGGGTGATAGTAGTGAGCTTACTATTTTATGGATGAAAATGAAAAGCCAAACAAGTTAGCCAACATGATGGCTATTATTTCTACACTGGTAAACATCTAGATTTTTCCCATGATAGCATTAAAATGTGGATAATTGCCACTTCTTTCCATGCTCATGACTTTTCTCATACAAGTTTTCTCAAAAAGTTTAATGCTGTAATTGACAACCAGTTCATCTCCAAGAGAAAATAAGGAGATTAATACAAATTGCTGTAAGTGTTCTGAGCCCTTCAGAAAGACTTGCTCTTAGGGTGTAAATACTATGTGTTTACAAAAGCAACTTCAAAAATGAGAAGATAAATAGGCAAAGTTCACTTTGCTTCTACCAATTTATAAGTCTTAAAGTCAGATTTTATTAAATCATAATTCAAACCCTTTGACTTATTAATTTGACTATGTTGATAGAGGCAACATTTCATTCATGTGTGAAAATTGTTGGTGGATTATAATGGACTGAAGCACCAGAGTACACTGTTCATTAACTTTTACAATTATATTGTCACAGACAACCCAAGACATTAAGCTGATGTGCTTTACTTGGATTTATATCCCTTCCAGAGAACTAAATGCTAATAGCCCGTGTCAGAAATCTATTCCTATATCACACCATTAGCCTAATTCCACCCACTGAGGAGACAGGGAAGGATTCGGAATCCCTTGCCACATAAAACTAAAGAGAACGGGCTCCAAAGCATGGAATCATACCATAGATACCTTTGTTTTTGCTTGCCCACCCTACCTTCTTTTGGTGGCAGCACTTCATCTTCCCTTTAAGGAAACAGTCTGCTTTTCCATTGCTCAGTCTGGATGGAAATGAGAATTAAAGAGCCCCTTCCCCTACCTGCCCTGGGCATGTGACCTAAGCTGAGTCAATCAGCCTCTATTTCCTGGGAACAAAATAATTGACAGAAGTGTTCTTGGTATATCTGGTTATTTAGTCTTTCCATGGGTTCTCACAGTCATTCCATTTCCTCTTAAGAAAGCTTTATATTATATTTAAATTAACTGGATCTGTTCCTGCTGCTTACAGCCAAAGAATCTAGACACATAAAACCATAGATCTCTATTGTTGGCAGGAACCTTAACTGAAAAAAAAAAATTGTAGGAAGCCCAAGGAACTATGGAAACACAGAAGAGATGGTGTAAGAGGAATGCACAAGCCACAAATACTAGGCTGGGTTGCTACATGGTCCTTAAAAATAGCAAAGGAGAGCAGGAGGGATGGTGTAGCAACATGCACATGGCAACAGGAGTCAAGAAACTGGAGTCCAACCCACTTATTTCACAGATAAGGACATGAACGCTCAGAGAGAAGTTATTTACTGAAAGCGTTAGAGCCAGCAGTAGAACCAAGGTGTCCTGAATTCCAATTTGTTGTATTTGTGTCATATTCCAACTTCCTACAAATTCTGCTTTCACTCTTTTTAGGCTTTTGATGTACTAAATTTATGGCTGCTTCCAGAATTAGACTACATACTCTCAGTTATCTCAGTAATCAAATATATTTTCCAAAAGCTGAGTCTACAGCTGAACGTGAGTTGTAATACTCTTCCCTCTGACTTGCACTTTCCAGCCCTCTGAGCTAGGCATCTGTTCATTCTCAATGTTTAGTTCAATTTTTTCTTCTTCAGATTTTATCCATTTTATCTATATCTGTCCCAAAGGAAATGATTGATGTTGGCAAAATGAACCTGGCCTTCAGGCTGAGGAAGTTAGGCCCATGACCCATGGAGTCAGACTTACCAGCAGAGGAGATAGTGATAAAACAGGTTAGACAAGATCCTGGATGTTCACTCTAGTTTGACAGCTGAGTTGAAAATCAAATCTAACCAGAGTCAACAAGTACTACGGAGTATCTGCAACATTCCCAACACTATTCTACATGTTCTGAGAACTAGCAAAACAAAAACCTTTCTTCAAAGCAATGAAAACTTTTTATAAGAAATGGGCTACATACATCATATGTGACACATCACAGTGCTGTGTTCTCTCTGAGAAAGTACCTTTCTGATCCCTTGGTCATAAAACCTCACCCATAAAATGAAGACTATTAAAAATCAAAGTTGGCTAGACTCCAGTGCATATGAATTCCCATTATGGAGCTGAAAAAACACCTAGAGCCAAAGAGAAGTCATGAAAGCTACAGGTGTAATTTACTTCAAAGAAGCTCAAAGGCACTTAGAGATAATCAGTGTCACGGCCTTCAATGGCCATGGTGAATTTTAGCACAACAGTGGGGACATAAGAACTTTTGTCCAGCCTGCCAAGTACCCATTGCTCTCCAAGCAGAGTCATGGAACTGAAGGAAGATCACTCCTATAGTAAATTCATCCTCTTTGCCAAACTGAAGACATGTAATTTTGGCAGGAATAAAAGCCAGTATGGCAGTAGGCAACAAAAGTTAGTGGGGGCAAAAAAACCCACATCATGTCTAATTGATTCTCATGTTTGTTAGACATGTGATCTTGGAAAAGTTATTTAATTTCCACCTCTGTAAAAGTATGAGATCCATTGCTAGTAGTATGGAGAACTAAATATAATGAAGACCCTTCTAATAAAAATGTAGGATAAAATATTTATCTGAAAAATTTTAAAAAGGAGAGGGTGTGGAGAAAAGGGGACCCTCCTACACTGTTAGTGGGAATGTAAATTGGTGCAGCCACTGTGGAGAATAGTAAGGGGGTTCCTTAAGAAGCTAAAAATAGAGCTACCATATGATCCAGCAATCCCACTCCTGGGCACATATCTGGAGAAAAACATGGTTTGAAAGGATACATGCACCCTAATGTTCACAGCAGCACTGTTTACCATAACCAAGACATGGAAGCAACATAAATGTCCATTGACAGATGAATGGATAAAGATGATTTGGTACATATATACAATGGAATATCACTCAGCCATTAAAAAGAATGAAATAATGCCATTTGCAGCAAAATGGATGGACCTGAAGATTATCACACTAAGCGAAGTAAGACAGAAAAAGACAAATCTCATATAATACTGCTTATATGCAGAAACTTAAAAAAATGATACAAATGGATTTATTTACAAAACAGAAACAGACTCACAGACTTAGAAAATGAACTTATGATTACCAGGGGAAAAGGGTGGTGGGGAGGGATAGATTGGGAGTTTGGGATTGACATGTACTCACTGCTATACTTAAAATAGAAAACCAACAAGGACCTACTGTATAGCACAAAGAACTCTGCTCAATACTCTGTAATAACCTAAACGGGAAAAGAATTTGAAAAAGTAGATACATGGATATGTATAACTGAAGCACACTGCTGTACACCTGAAACTAACACAACATTGTTAATCAATTATACTCCAATACAAAATAAAACTTTTTTAAAAAAACAGTACATTGTGCTATTTACTAAGTGAAAAATCTTCTGAGGCAGAAAACCAAGTGCATGTATCTTTTCGAATTACAGCTTTCAAATTATGGTCTTCATTGCAGTACTATTTACAATAGCCAAGACATGGAATTAACCTAAATGTCCATTGACAGATGAACAAAGAAAATGGGATACATATATACAATAGACTATTACCCAGCCATAAAAAAGAATGAAATAATGCCATTTGCAGCAACATTGTTGGACCTGGAGATTATCATACTAAGTGAAGTAAGCCAGAGAGAGAAAGATGAATATCATATGATATCACTTACATGTGGAATCTGAAAAAAAAAAGATACAAATGAACTTATTTACAAAACAAATAGATCCACAGACATAGAAAACAAACTTATGGTTACCAAAGGGTAATGGGGGAGGGATAAATTAGGAGGATGGGATTAACATATACACACTACTATATATAAAATAGATAATCAACAAGGATCTACGTATAGCACAGGGAACTATACTCAATATTTTGTAATAATCTACAAGGGAAAAGAATCTGAAAAAGAATAGGTATAAATGAATCACTGTGCTGTATACCTAAAACTAACATGATACTGTAAATCAACTATACTTCAATAAAAAAAAATTTTTGGAGAACCATAAAAAAAAGAGAACACCAAGTGAAAGAGACAGCATTTTCCTTGGAATCACTTGATGAATACTGAGTTCTGAGTTTTGCTTTCAAGTCTATAAAAATTCTAGAACAAAGGAGAAAAGCCCAGGGCCCACCCTAAGTGGGAAGTCTAATAAAAAGACTGCATAAAGACTGCATTGTTGGACTCCCGTGGTGGCGCAGTGGTTGAGAGTCCTCCGGCCAAGCAGGGGACACAGGTTCGAGGCCTGGTCCAGGAAGATCCCACATGCCGCGGAGCAACTAAGCCCATGTGCCACAACTACTGAGCCTGCACTCTAGAGCCTGCAAGCCACACTTACTGAGCCCGCGTGCCACAACTACTGAAGCCTGCGCACCTAGAGCCTGTGCTCTGGAACAAGAGAAGCCACCACAATGAGAAGCACGGGCACCACAACAAAGAGTAGCCCCAGCTCACCGCAACTAGACGAAGCCCACCTGCAACAACGAAGACCCAACACAACCAAAAATAAATCAAACCAAAAAAAAAAAAAGACTGCATTGTCCTTATTCTGAGCCATAAAATGCCTTTAAAAAGTTCCAAAAATTGGTATCCTATAAAAAGGGACAAAAATATCTGTAATTTAAAATTAATTTACTATGGCTAAATTTTAAATATACTTCCAAATAATTCATGTAGAGGTTGTCCTTATACCCAACTTTGCCTAGAATTATCCTGGTTGTGTCTATCGTCTTCAGATAATTCATGATAGTGCATTCTTTCACTTCCATATATGTCCTAATTTAGAAAATAGGGTATATGATCATCAAACTGAGGGCTCAAGAAAAAATTTATAATTTTTTAAATACTTAGAACTAAACAATAAAGATCTATTTATATATAGAAAATTGTGAGATGCAATACAAGTGGTAATTAGAGGGACAATTATGGCCTAAAATTCTTATACTAGAAACAGAGAAAAGTTTACATTAATTGGCAGAAATACCATGCCTAGGTATATCCTCCAGGCAATGTACTTGCTATTGAAATTTTGAAAGGGACAATTCTGGGTTTTTTTAATTTTATGTATTTAAGGTATGCAACTTGATAATTTGATACATGTATACATAGGGAAATAGTCACCACAATCAAGCTAATTAGCATATCTATCATCTCACATTATTTATTTAACGTTTCCATTATTTATCTCTTTTTCTGTGGTTAACACTTAGGATCTACCCTCCTAGCAGATTTCACATCTACAGCATAGTGTTGTCACCTATAATCACCATTTTATGTGTTAGACCTCCACGATTCATTCGTATTGCATAACTGAAACTTTTTACCCCTTCAACAACATCTCTCCCGTTTCCTAATAACCCCAGCTCCTGGTAATCGCCATTCTACTCTCTGTTTCTATGTCTCTGACTATTTTAGATTCCACATATACATGGGATCAGGCATGAGATTTGTCTGTCTGTGTCTGGCTTATTTCGCTTAGCACAATGTCTTCCAGATCCATCTATGTTGTTGCAAACAGCAGGACTTCCGTCTTATTTAAGGATAAATAGTATTCCATTGTATGTACACACCACGTTTTCTTTATCTCTTTATCTATCTGTGAGCATACAAGTTGTTTCCATATCTTGGCTCTGGTAAATAATGCTGCAATGTGGCTTTCTCTTTGAGATTCTGATTTCAATTCCTATGGATAAATACCCAGAAGTGAGAATGCTGAGTCATATGGTAGTTCTATTTTTAATATTTTTTAAAACTTCCACACTGTTTTCCATAACGGCTATACCAATTTATATCCACTAACGATGTACAAGGGCTGCCTTTTCTCTACATTCTTGCCAACACTTGTTATCTTTATTTTTTTAATAATAGACATCCTAACCTGTGCTGAGGTGATATGTCATTGTGGGTTTGCAGTGCATTTCCCAGATGATTTATGATGTTGAGCACATTTTCATATACCATTCTCTCAGGTAAGAGACAGTGCATTCACTGTTCCAGGAAAACCAGACAGAACAATTAAAACAGACTTAAAAAACATAAGATGATTTTTTCAGACAGCAGGAAAAGATACAAAAATTCAAAGGAGAAAAAACAAGAAATTCTCAGTCTTCTCCACAGCAACTTTTAAAGCCAGAAAAGTGGATCAAGTTTTCTACACTATTGAAGAACTGTGGCATTCAATGATTCATTCATAGTCCTATCCTTCAACAGACATTCTCAAGTCTGCAAAGCTTGGGATATACAACACTTGAAATATCTTTGAAAATAACTACTTGATTATAACTCTAGTTAACCAAGAGAAAACCAATAATAAAAAACTCAGGAAAGAAGCAGAAACAATTAAAAGAATGAGAAAAAACAACTCTGGAAATTATGGTTACAAAACAGAACATATACCTTAAAAAATAAAAAGAATAGCCTAACAAATAAATATTGGACAGGAGGAGGAAGACATGGAGTACAGAATGTAAAAATGCTAATTTCATCATTTTCATAATAATCAGTTGATAATTACTTAAGTTGGTATTATAATGGCATTAATGTTTTCCAGTTGTTTATTCTGCAAGTATTTAATGAGGATCTACTACATGCCAGGCAGTATACTGTTTTAGGGACTGTTTAGGGGATCAAGTAGTAAATAAGACAAGGTCCTCACCAGTATAAAACTCACATTCCAGAGGAGTTAAAAATACACAAGTATACTCACCTGACTTGTAAAAATAAACTTTTTATTACAGAATAGTCCTATATTTACATAATCATTACAAAGATAGTACAGGGAGTTTCCATATACCCCAAACGGGGTCCCCTATTATTAACATCTGACAGCTGCATGGTACATATTTCACAGTCAATGAAACAAAATTGATACATCATTGACTGAAATTCATAATTTAGTTCATACTTTGTACAGATTTTCTTAGTTTATAACCTAATGTCCTTTTTCTGTCTTTGATCCCATCCAGGTACCACATGACATCTATTCCTAATGTCTCCTGAGGCTTCTCTAGGCTGTGACAGTTGCTCAGACTTTCCTTGTTTTGGAAGACTTTGACAATTTTGAGGAGTACTGGTCAGACATTTAACAGCATGTTCCTCACTTGGGATTTGTTTGGAGGTTTCTTTGTTTATATTTCAAGATTTGACTGGATTTATGAGTTTGGAGGAGGAAGGACATAGAGGTAAAGTGACATTCTCATCATATTATAGCAAGGGTATATACTCTCAAGACACCTTATCACTGTTGGTAGTTTCATGGATCACCTGGCTGAGGTACTATTGTCAGGTTTCCACTGTAAAGTTAGTCTTTTTTCCCTATCTGTGCTGTGCTCTTTAGAAGGAAGTCACTAGGCACAGCCCACACTTAAGGAGGGAGAGTTATAATTTGCCTCCACAAGGACAGATTACCAACATAAACTATTTGGAATTATTCTGCATGAGAGATTTATCTTTTATGCCCCATTTTATTTTTTATTCATTCATTTATATCAGTTTGAACCCATGGATATTAATTTTATACTTTGGGTTATAATCCAATACCACTTTATTTTGTTGCTCAAATTGTTCTAGCTTTGGCCATTGGGAGGTCTTTGTCTCTGTGACATACTCTCACTGCACAATGTGTGGTATGTGTGTGTGTACACATCTTTAGTACTTCCTTACTTTCTGGTACTACGTTCCAGTATTCCAGGCTCATCTATATTTCCTGCCCCATTCCTAGATTCAAAGATACAGTCGTATCTTCAAGAAGTCCTTATTTTGTTTTTATTTTGCAATGAATGGTATTAGAAACCAAGATCTGTGCGCTAGATGTGCTTGTTGCCCCCAGAGTATCATTGCTTCTAGGCTTTCTCACTGACATAGCAAGGAAATATATGTGTTTATATTAACCTGTATATATGCACATGTCAATAAATATTTTATATGTAACCATCTGTATCTAGATTAAGCTAAACATGAGTTCATACTGTCTCCAACTCTAATCTATTACTATGTTGATCTTCCTAACTTCTCCCCCTTCTTAGCTATAATTTCCACTCCAACAGTGACACATCTGGTTCCTACCATAACCATCCATTTGCTTAATTGTTCAATTCCAGTGTATACACAGAGTGGTTTTAAAATTGTTAACCTATACCTCCATGTACCACAACTTTACAGAGAACAGTGCTTATGTACAGTTCGTTTTGCCCTTAGACATTCGGAGTACGTTCATTTCCAAAGCTAATTAGTTCAACCCCAGTTCCCTCACCCTCTTCGGTGAATTGTTTCATGCATGTGTAATAGAGTTAGATTCTATGCTCACCCTGAGATCCCTGAACCTCCTAAATGCTTTTTTAAAAACTTTCTACACGTTAAGGTTCACTCTTGGTGCAATGAAGTCCTCTGGGTTTTGACCAATGTGTAGTGTTGTATATTCATCATTACAGTGTCATATGGAATAGTATCACCCCCTAAAAATATCCCCTGAGCTTCACCTATTCAACTCTCCCTCCCACCCTTGGACTCCTGGCAACTACTGCCCTGTTTACTGTCTCTAGGTTTTCCTTTTTACAGAATATCATATGATTGGAATTATTCAATACGTAGCCTTTTCAGATTGGCTTATTTCACTTAACAATATGCATTTAAAATTAACCCATGTCTTTGTCTGGTGTGATAACTCTTCTTTTAAATCACTGAATAGTACACTAGTATGTAGCTGTACTGTGGTTTCTTTATCTACACACCTACTTAAAGACGACTTGGTTGCTCCTAGTTTTTAATGACATGAATAAAGCTACTATAAACATTCATATGCAGGTTTTTGTGTAGAAATAAAATTTCAAGTCATTTGGGTGGGAGGTCAGTTGTCAAATCGTATGGTAAGATACTACGGATAAAACTAAATTACCAACCTTCAAAAGGCTTATTATCAAGCACGTAAAGCAACAGTTAAATACTGTGGTGAGAACTAAATGTAAGCATGCTGTGGAGACACTGAAGAAGGGTAAACATATTTATTCCATTAAAATCATCAACTGTGGGGACTTCCCTGGTGGCACAGTGGTTAAGAATCCACCTGCCAATGCACGGGACGCGGGTTCGAGCCCTGGTCCGGGAAGATCCCGCATGCTGCGGAGCCACTAAGGCCGTGCGCCACCACTACTGAGCCTGTGCTCTAGAGCCTGCGAGCCACAACTACTGAGCCCACGTGCCTAGAGCCCGTGCTCCGCAACAAGAGAAGCCACCGCAATGAGAAGCCCTCACACTGCAACCAAGAGTAGCCCCCGCTCGATGCAACTAGAGAAAGCCTGCGCGCAGCAACGAAGACCCAACGCAGCCAATAAATAAATAAATAAATAACTTTCTAAAAAATTTTTTTAAAAAATCATCACCTGTGTGTGGTATTTGATATAAAAAGGAAGAAGGAAGGGCCAAAGTTATATAAGAAAATTATTAAAATTTACTTAGCTCTGGAATTCCACAGAGGGCTGAAAATCTAAATATGGATGAAATGAACATTTGACAAGGGCAGAACAAACAAGAAAATTAAATTTAAGTGATGAAGTTTAGCACTATGCCTGAGATACTAGTTAAAATTCAATGTGAGTGTATATATATGTATATATATATGTATTTTATTTCTCTATATATTCAAATTAGCTACTTGAAATGATAAAATGTTTAATGCTATATTAATTTTAGTTTCCTATAGTATGGTTTTCATTTTATTTTCTGTTTTTTAAGAAATATCATCTAATTATTTGAACAATTGTTTAAGTTTTGTCTTGTATCTTTTCAAAGCCTAAACAATGGCATGTTGTAAGAGATTTTCAAACACACCCAGGCCCTGTGTTGGTGCATCTGCCTTGCTGTCTGAGTAGACTCATGGACTGGAAATGCAGTACAAGGTTGGAAATACTCTGAAGAAAGTACAAAAGAACAAACAGTAAAAAGGGGTGGCCTAGCGAAGGTTCAGCAGTGAAATGATTAAAGCAAATGTTCTAGACCTAGCCAGAGCATCTGAATTGGCAGTGTACTACTGTAAAAATAACAGTTTTGGAGTTAGACAAATCTTAGTTCGAAATCTGCTCTGCCACTGTGTAAACTTGGGCAAAGTACCCTGAGCTTCACCTGTAAAGTGAGGTTGATAGTAAGAGTATATATATATAAAATACAGACACGTGCCAAGTATTTTACTTGAATTAGCTTTTTTTTTTTTTTTTTTTGGTGGTACACGGGCCTCTTACTGTTGTGGCCTCTCCTGTTGCAGAGCACAGGCTCTGGACGCACAGGCTCAGCGGCCATGGCTCACGGGCCCAGCCACTCCGCGGCATGTGGGATCTTCCCGGACCGGGGCACGAACCCATGTCCCCTGCATCGGCAGGCGGACTCTCAACCGCTGCGCCACCAGGGAAGCCCTTGAATTAGCTTTTATTAATCCTAATATCAGCCCAACAAATACATGCTGCTATTTTCCTCATTATGTAGACAAGGACCCTGAGCTGTAGAAAAAGGTTGAGAGACTTGGCTACAAATACAAACCTGGGAGGTACAAACTTGGTGGTGTTCCCCACATATATTATGGGTCTTCCTGTCATCCCAAAGACTGATGAGTTATATTCCTGCTAGAATATATATTCCTGCTATAAAGGTATAGAGACTCCTGCTCTATCCGTTTCTCCTCTCCTCATGCCCCATCCTTTCCCATGACACGTTTCCCAGTAATGCAGTTCCTTTTCCCACCAGGACAGGGGTGTTTATTACCTTCCCGCAGCAGCTACATTTCCAGCCAAAGAACAGCATTAAAACAAGGAACAAGTGAAAAGAGATTAGGATACATTCAAGAACCAGATCAGCGTTGCAACTCTAAGACAGGAGGGAGCAATATGTTATCAGCAGTAGGCGTTGGTAAACCGTACTGGAGAGACACAAAATCCCTACGCTAATATAGATGCAGTAACCTAAGATATTCTTCAGAGGGTAATGAGTCAGTGACTGAAGTGGCCATCCCAGTACAACTAGCATTCTAAGAGAATACCATGTGGTATGAATGAGATCAACAGACTTGGGTACTCAAGATAAGAGCTACAGACAAGACGGAAGTTGAAACACATGCTTGCCTAAAGGTTTTCGCACATTTCTGGCAAAGAGGAATTGGAAGTTTGTAACACCTCACATACTTATACTAGATTGTTGTATATAATTATACTCAAATTAACTGTTTTTCTCATTCTGTTGATTGGATTTTCTTAGTCACAAATGCATAGAAGCTGACACTGCTTGAGGATCTCCTTTATTTCAGATAGTGCCATTCTTTTTCTCACTTAATTTTCAAAACTCCTCACAGTAAGCCTTATTACACGAGTATTTACCTACAAAGTAAAAGAGAAGGATCTGAACTCAAGTATGGTCTACATCAAATATCTGGTTCTTTCTACTACCTCTTGCTGTTGCCCTTATTTTTTGTAGCGTTTATCAAATGTTGGATACCAACAAGGACCTACTGTAAAAAATAATAATAAAATTTTCCAAAAATGTAAAGAAAGAATTCTTCAGCTATTATTATTATTATAAATATCTAGGCTGGATGTGCCCCAATTAACCACCGAAATAAAAATTCCAGTGCCCAGAGTAGGTGATGCAGGGAAGGTATGCCTCTTCTAAAAGATTAATTCCAGAATTAGTTTCTACTGCAAAGGTCTCTGTCCATCTCTCTAAATTTATCCCGCACTTCCCCTACATAAATATTCTGCTGCAGTTAGGCTATCCACCTAACATTCCCTAAATACTTTTAATTTAATCTATACTTTTGCTCATGCTTTTCCCTTTGTCCACAATGCTTTTTCCTGCATTCTTCTTGCTCATGTCTTACAGAGAAGTCCTCCTCTGACACTCCCAGACACAGTGATCATGTACCTAGGAAAATGTTTATCTGCATTGCCCACATGCAGAAAATACGTCCCTTTCATTGGTATTGCCCTTTTTTATATGCATGCCCTGGCTTCCCAGCTAGACTGTCCACCTGTGAAGGGTAGTCTTATATTTCTTGTTTTTCCAACATATTCTTGGTGACTGGCTCTCAACAAGCCTTCAATTAATGTCAGAGGTTGATGACAGTGAGGGATGGTTCTAATAACGATGGTGACCATGATAGTTATGTTGATTCATTTCTTAAAAACTGGCCTGTCAGTGAAGTAAGTCAGAAAGAGAAAGACAAATACCGTAACACATATATATGGAATTTAAGAAAAAAATATGTCATGAAGAACCTAGGGGTAAGACAGGAACAAAGACACAGACCTACTAGAGAAAGGGCTTGAGGATATGGGGAGGGGGAAGGGTGAGCTGTGACAAAGCGAGAGAGACGCATGGACATACATACACTACCAAACAGAAAGTAGATAGCTAGTGGGAAGCAGCCGCATAGCACAGGGAGATCAGCTCGGTGCTTTGTGACCGCCTGGAGGGGTGGGATAGGGAGGGTGGGAGGGAGGGAGATGCAAGAGGGAAGAGATATGGGAACATATGTATATGTATAACTGACTCACTTTGTTATAAAGCAGAAACTAACACACCAATGTAAAGCAATTATACCCCAATAAAGATGTTAAAAAACAAAACAAACACAAAAAACTGATCTGTCCACATAATCAGATGATACAGATAAAAAGAAAGATAAGGGTAACATTCAATACTTATTAGATGTTAACCACTGTTCTTATTCATTTGTTTCCTAAACCCTATGAGTGCTATTATTCTTCCCATTTTAATGGGTATTCAGAGGCAGAGAAACTTTTCCAAGGTCACACACAGTAAGCAGCAGAGCCAGAAGTCTTGTTTCTCTGTCCCCCAAATCCCTGCTTTTCAACAGCGTGCTGAAGTACGAGAGCTGAAAAGCCTGCAAGAGAAAACCAGCTGGGTGCATCAGGGCCCCGCCCAGATGTGATGGACCAACAAATGCTACCCGGCAGTCAAGGTTTGCTTCTGGAAGCCTGTAGTCACTGAGATGCAAATTGGTATTTTGAACTTTTGCCATTGTAACTTTCTAAGCAATCCTTCATTAACACCTCAGTATTTATGCCAATTTAGCTCTAGAAGTGTAATAGGCACAACTTAATTTCAACAAGTATCTTGCTCCTGATAAATATAGCCCTTTACAAGACAAATCACATCCAGAGGGTAGGGAAGGCTATAACATTCTAAAATATTAGAGTTCGTATAGGCATTTTTATAAAGGAAGGAAGATATAATTAAATAATATATTTTATATTATATTATATAAAAAATATATAAACATATATTTAATATGTTTTAAAAAATATTCATCTATGGATTCCAAATATTTTTATTTCAAGATGATGGAAATTGTTGCCCTTCACCTTTGTCACCAGAAGTCGCCAGCAACCTTCTTGACTGGGAGAAATGTCAGCTTGGAGTAAAATTGACCCCAGGCACTTAGCTTCCCGGTATCTGCTACAAGTTCCTTAGGACATGATCTGCTTTTACTGGCTTGTTTTTTCTTAATTTTGATAAAAACAAGTAGAAGATATTGCTATAGAAATAAATGTTAAGTATTTCTGTATTCCACTATTTGCACCGTGGTATATAATCATCACCATTAATCAGAAGCTCTGAACATCTGGAGACTTCATCTTCTGAAATAAAAATAATAAAAGGAACCAGTGTGTTCAGTGATCTTTGGGCTATTTAGGAGTTATGCCTTCAATTGGAATAAAGATAACTTTGAAGAGAAGCAGTATCTTTTATAGCAGAAACATGAGAAATGATTGCTCAAAACCGGAAGAGGTTTGGTCCACTAAATGATGCTTTATCTATATTTTATGTGATTTTTTCAATCATTTATTAAATAAAACACCCAAAAATCTAGTTTAAAACTTCCTGGTCTCTACCTATGTAATTACTGTAGCAAATTAGGCAGTCATGTCAGCCAAAAGTTTCAAAACAATAGTCTGTAATTGTCTCTACTTTTTAAAGACCCATTTAACACACAAACTACAATGAAACTGCACTTGCCAGTGTCATTACGACCTGATAATTGTGTATCCCGATGAACATGTTTTAGTCCTATTTTTATTGGACCACTCTAATATTTTTGGCACTGTTTACCTCTCCCACCTTCTTAAAACTCTCCTCCTTAGATGTCTCTGGCTCATCTTGAACCTCTCCATGTTTTTTCCTATCTTCTTTGTGGGTTTCTCTTATTTTTTAAAATGTATTTTATTGAAGTATAGTTGATTAACAATGTGTTAATTTCTGCTGTACAGCAAGTGATTCAGTTATACATATATATATACACATTATTTTTCATATTCTTTTCCATTTATGTTTAACACAGGATACTGAATATAGTTCCCTGTGTTATACAGTAGGACCTTGTTTATTCATTCTATACATAACAGTTTGCATCTGCTAATCCCAAACTCTCAATCTGGGGGATGGGGGAGGGATGGGTTTCTCGTATTTTTACAATTCTTATTATTTGGAGTTCCTCAAAACTTTTTGATGCTATATACTCTTCCTACATTCTGAGTGATTCCATGTAACTTTTATGATTTGAATCAGCACCTGTATGCTGATGACTCCAAAAGTTACATTTTCAATTCAGAGAAACACCTCAGAGCTTCAGACTCATGTATCCAAATACGTCTTGACTCAAACTCAGCATATCCAAAACTAAATTTGTCATACTCTCCTCTAAACCTGCTCTCCTTTTGTCTTTATTTCAGTGCCTCAATCAATTGCCCTGTCACTCAAACTAGAAGCCTGAAAAGCAATCTACGATTCTTCACTCTCTTTCACACCCCCGACTCAATACGTATTTGGCCAATTTTACCTCACAAATAGGTCTCATTTCTATTCCCTCTCCTTCAACTTGACCCTTATTAATATGTTGTTTCAGACCTTCATTGTCTCTTGTCTACCCTGTAATAATAATCTCCCATTTCTATTCCCTCCCTCAAATTTGTTTTATTACTTCTCTCAAGCTTCCTGAATGACCTAAGACCAAAAGACATCCTTCCATGGCTCTCCTTTCTCTCTAAAGTAAACCAGGAGTTCCATAGTTTAACCTACAAGGCATTCGTGATCTGACCTCTTACCTCTTCAACTTCACCTTTTGTGTCTCCCTCCACCTGTCTCTTTAAGTAAATTGCTTGTTCCTTCAAAATCAAGTTTTCTAGAAGGCACAGGCTTTACTGTTCTTAATCTTTCCTTGATAGGGGACTACTGAGATAAAAAACATTCTTTTATGTTAAACACATAAAATATATTGTAAAATAAAGCACTGGTTTTCCAGGGGGGAAAACCATTATTTGAGATTATTGTAACTTTAAAAAATATATATATAAACGTTTTGCAATATTATCTTTAGAGTATCAGGAAGACAACATTCCTTGTGCTTTATTTTGATTTCTCTGTGTGGTGTGGTCTTTTAAAGGTGTCTTTCGTGCTCACTGCCTTTTTAATAAGAAATGGTGTGTGCGCACACGTTTGTGTACACGTGTGTGGTGTACATGTGCACATGTGGCAAAGCACATGAATAATGATGGACCTGAAGGCTTCTGTGCAGGGTGCTGACGAACATTGATTTAATTTCTTGAACTGTAATCTATGAGCT
This sequence comes from Lagenorhynchus albirostris, assembly GCF_949774975.1. Classification (NCBI taxonomy): domain Eukaryota; kingdom Metazoa; phylum Chordata; class Mammalia; order Artiodactyla; family Delphinidae; genus Lagenorhynchus; species Lagenorhynchus albirostris. The sequence continues at coordinate 19,650,351 of NC_083112.1, read as the reverse complement.
ATTTCTCTGTTTTAAAAAGGAATTGGTTCTTAAGCAATGAGAGCTTTTAATGCTGAGTTCTATAATTATTGCAATGTCCCTTCTAACAGCTGTATTTTCTCTATGTGTATTTTTAGCAGGAGTGCTTGTAAAAGCAGAACTATGTGTCCTTTTGCCCAAAGCCTTCTCTACCTGCATCCATCAATTTTCCTGTCTTCTTCACCCAATAAATAGTCATCCCACTTACCTTGTAGTGAAATGTTGATTTTTAAGGGAACTGTTTGTTTTTTTGTGTGGTGTTTTTTTTTACGGTACGCGGGCCTCTCACTGTTGTGGCCTCTCCCGTTGAGGAGCACAGGCTCCGGACGCGCAGGCTCAGCGGCCATGGCTCACGGGCCCAGCTGCTCCGCGGCATGTGGGATCTTCCCGGACCGGGGCACGAACCCGTGTCCCCTGCATCGGCAGGAGGACTCTCAACCACTGCGCCACCAGGGAAGCCCAAGGGAACTGTTTGAAATGGCTGGGTATAATCACCTTTTGCCTTCATAAGATCACTTCCTGGATAGGTGTTATACCGGTGTTTGAATTTTAATGGATATTCAGTGTTTGGATATGTATTTCTCTATTTAGGATTGTGATGTCAGGAGATGTCAAAATGTCACCAACCGTTAAGAGACTTTACCTCATCCCTGCCAACCAGATCCCACTTACTCATTCATCAGTCACTTAAGGACTCCTATTATGTTTAAGAAAATGTTAAAGGTATGAGTCATTCCCTCACTGTATGTACAGTGTAGTGAGGGAAGCAGCAAGCAAACTAAAACTATAAGATAACATATAGAGAATACCACGACTAGATATCCACAGTGTACTAAGGAAGCCAAAAGGAGGGCACTTAGGACCCATGGAAGCATCAGAGAAGGCTACCTGGAGGAGGGGCCATATGGGTAGGATACTTAGAAACTTCATCCAGACCCTTCATCCCAACCCATCCTTCTCAAAGCTATTTCTAGGTATTTCCCTCTCAAATGATTGCTTAATTGGAATGAAAGGATCTGTCATATTGAGTTATAAATTAATTTAATTTTGTCATGTTTTATTGTAAAAGAAAAGTCAGCAATAGTTATCAATAAGCATTCACTGAGCACCTATTGTATGCCAGGTATTGTGCTAAGGGTCTGGAATATAAAAATGAGTAAGACACAGTTCCTGTGCAGAAGGAACTAAAAAAACTGTGAAATAATGAGTAACTAATGTGTAAATGCAGTAATTATGATATATACAGTTGTTTGTAGGACCCTAGAGAAAGTATGTGAAACCCAGTAGTATTCAAGGTGGGCAGTGTGAGAAGTAAGAAGGCCAGGAAAGGGCAGATGCGTGAGGCCACAGTTGAGTAGGAGGTACCCAGAGAGAAGGGCCATTCCTAGAGGAAGGGACATAATAAGTAAAGTCATGGAGGTGAGAAACATCACAGGGTTTGGTGAAAACACGATAAGGTGTGGTGAGAACTAAGGGAGGTGTTATGTTTGGGAGAACGGTTATGTGTTACGTTTGGGAGAACCGTTCCTGCTACCCTGTTCCTGCAGCATAGCAGGGACAATGTTATGGAGGGCACTGCGATCTCATGAGGTTATGCTGAGGCATAGAGACCATTCAAATGACCATTCTTATTCTGTCTTCCCAGGCCCTTAAAGACAAAAGTGCCAAATTAGAAGCTCATTGATGGGCAATAACTGTGTCCCAAGAATTATGGAGTAGGTATTGTGGGTACAAATCCACATAAGACAAGATCCCCATTATAGAATACTTTACAGATCAGCAGGGTGTATGGTGAGTAAACTAATGATACCAGAAGTGTGATAAATGATAGAGATCCGCACCAAGTAAACTGGAAGGAAAAAGGATTTCCAGAAACATCAAACCTTGAATTGAATCTTGAAGTCTGAGGTAACATAGTTCATTGTGAAGGAAGGAAGGATACTCCAAGCAAAAGAAATGGCACGCGGGAGAGACTGAAGTTGTCAAACACCTCTGTACAAGTTAAGACAGTTTCATTCTATCCCTAGTATTTATGATAGTTTTAAAATTATAAATAATCATTGAAATTTATCAGATGACTTTGCTATACTTTTTGAGACAGTGATATAATTATTCCCTTAATTTCATTAATAAGTCCAATTAATATGATTTATTTCCTTGATAGATTTTTCCACTCTTGAACCATTTTGAATTCCGGGAATAAAACCTGTTTGGCCATGATTTATTTCTTTAAATTCACAGTATGTAGATTCACTTACATAAAATTGTGTACAGAATTGTGAAATCTATGTTCATAGATAAACTTGGCCTATAATTTTTTGATGTGTTTGTGTTCTCTTTCATGACTGTTGGAATCAAGTTTACACAAGCTTCAAAAAGATGAATTGGACAGTGCCTCCTCTATTTTTCAGAAACAACTATGACGATGGTTATTTATTGTTTTTATTTTCCACCAGCACCTCTTATTTCGTGTATATGTTTAATTTTAAATGTTTGCTATTTTTTCTTGTTATTTCACTGATTCCGAGCTCAGACTGCAGGAGTCTCCTACCTGAAGTCTTCCCCCTTACCAATCTCTTTCCTTATGGAAGTCAAAAACGATTTTGTTAAACACTGTAATTGGATCCTGTCACACCTCTGCGTAACACATTATGAATGGTTTCCCCTAAAATTCAAACCCTTAAGGAAGTCTGTATGAGCCTATATGGTCTTTCTCTTGACTAATGCCAATTTCATCTCATGACACCATCTCCTAAGTGCCAAATATTCCAGCATCTTTTAGTTCCTCCAGCACAATTCATTTCCATTCTGGAACTTTATTCTGTTCCTTCTACCTGGAACTCCCTTAGCTTCTCTCTTCATCCAGTTAGCCTTCACTCACCTCCTGGGTCTCAGTTCAACTGTTACTTCCTTAAGAGACCATTCCTGACCACCCCCATCCATATTAGGTCCTTCTTGTTATTTGTTAAAAAAAACACATTTTCTTCATTGCGCTTCTACAATTGCTCCCTATATAGTTACATGTGTGCTTTTTGTCTTTCCCCTACTAGTGCTCTGTTCCATTAGGGAAGGGACTTGTCTCTGTTTTACTGATTCTCCTCTATCTAGGGTCTAGTGTTGTTCTAGGCAAGTAGCAGTACCTCTACAAATATTTGTTGTGTTGGAAAAGTCTTAATTATATGTGAGGATACTCAGTCTCTGAGAATTTGTATGGCTTTGCTTATGCATTACAATTTTAGGATAATCATACTACTTATAGTTCTAGTTCTATAAGGATTTGAGAAATTTTCATTACACAAGTCAATAAGGATTAAAATAAAGTTAAAGGTTTCTATTACTGTACAAGACCCAGCTAGACATTGGCTGTGTATACACTGCCCTCTTTAGCATCTTGTTCTCTGGGTCTCCATCCCTCCAAGGCAGCAACACCCAGACTGGGTAACTGTGGTCAACCCTGCCCCAGGCTTGTCAGGTCACTTAAGCCAAAGAGCACAAGTCGTATTTGCAGGGGATCCTTCTATCTTCTGCTATCCACTGCTACCTCCACCAACAGCAACGTTAGATTTCATCTTTGAGTCAGAACTTGCTGACCTTCTGAAGGTAACAAGGAAAACTCTTTTATCATGTGAAACTTAAACACATTGACATAAACGGCATCACTGTTACTCTATCATGAGATTCTTTTAAAAGGAGACAGAGACACTTAAGGAGCTAAAACAAAAACCAGCATCTAAAAAATGTCCTTTTTTGAAGACAGGAAGTAGAAGAAAAGTGTAAAAGAAGGTAAAAGAGCAGACTTTCAGATTATTTTTCATCTTGGGGGAAAGAAAAAAAACCCTGGCAGCTTTCTCAATATAGGAAGTGTGGCTATTCTTGGCATAATTCCTGTCTAGCACTTCTCTGCACTGTTCCTCTCTCCACCACCCTTCCCTCAGCCCCTCTGCTGAGTTCTCATTTGCAAACTGAACTGCTTGACAGGGATGCTGAGACAGTGGAACAAGCCACGCACTGAGCCAAGTATTCTTCAAATGCCGTCCCTACCCCAAGCCCCGCAATACAAGGGAAACCGTTCAATCATTTAAGGTGAAAACAGCAGCTAGATGCTGCTGTTCGAAACCTCTATGACATATATTGTATGAAACCGAAAGGTTTATCATGGGCACTGGCTGAGGGCAGGAAGAAATAGTGTACCACCAAGGTGGGAATATGAGGACTTGTGGGAACTGAAATGGAACATTTAAATGCTTTGTGCAGCCCTTGGAGCTGGTCCAGCCTGACCCCATATATGTGATGAGTTAATTCTCTCCATGATAGGCATGACACATCCCATTAAATTCCAACTGCTAGAGTCACTGGTTTAGGTAAATTACCTTTAGGAAACTACCCCTAAGATGCATATAGGTTACCTGGAGGTCGATTATCTATGAAGAAGCATATATATCTGCAAGGACTTGTTAAGATTATTATTATTATTTTTGCTCAGAACACTGAGGAATAAGACAAAATAATTTTGAATGGGGGAAAAATTCTGGAGAATAAAAGGGGAGCCTCAAACTAGTTCCGTTTGATCTGAAAGGACACTGCAATATAATGCCTCAAGCATGAAGGTTGATGCAGAAAAACGGGCACTTTGCCTTTCCTTCAGCCTTGCCTGAAGCCAGCTCTGCTGGTGCACCACATCACCAGATGTTTAACTCTTAATAATGTTCACAGGAAAAATCGGTGAAAATATTTGCGAGTTGAAACACATGTGGGTTTTGACATGTCTTAGCTACAGACTGAATGGAAATGTTGGCCAGAATCCAGGGCAGCAGAGTCCTTCCTGGTGGGAGTTACTGGGTTTCCACCTCTGCACAGCCTACCTCTAACCATGGCACGTATCTCTCCTGAGCCACAGCAGCAGGTCCGTGATACGGCACCACCATCCTGTGGGGTTTAACATCAGTCTTACTGTGTGGGGTGAACCTCAGCATCCCCTAGTTCAAGCTCCTGCCTCTGCTGAGGAAGATAAGCTTCATGCAAAGCTTGCAGCAGATACTCTGTCTGACTTGTGCAGAGCTGTATTCCAGTACCTAAACCAGCGCTGTTACATGGTAGCACTCAATAAACATTGGACCAAAAAATGGATGGATGAACAAACAGGAAGCTGAAGCAGAAGCTCAGTAGAGTGACCACCTCACCTGGATTTAAACTCAAAGTCCTACATCCCAGGAACCACTTCGGTCCTACATCCTATCAACCATCCAGGATGGCTAATGACCCTAATACCCAACCACATGGGTGAAACCCATATGGGTCGGGCATGAGAGCTTATTCATCCAACAAATGCTTTCTGAGCATGTAATATGTACCAGACACGTGTGTCTGCCAGCATGACACACATGTGTCAGCATGTAATATGTGCTCCATGCACTAGGATTAAGGCAGTGCACAAGACACGAAAACACCAACTCAAACGGAATGGATATTCTTGTGTGGCAGTCCTTAAATACACAGACCAACAGATATACAATCTAATATGAGGTAGTGCTATGTTCTATGAAGAAAAATGAAGCAGCATAAATGATAAAGAGTGGTGGGGCAGGGGACACTGTTTTGGATATGGTGATCAGCAAGGATCTCTCTGATTTGAGCCATGTCCCAAATGAAGTGAGGGAATGAACTTCGAGGACCTGTGGGGAACGTGTGCTGAGAAGACGAAAAGCAAACGCGCAGGTCCTGAAGCAGGAGTACGCTAGGCTTTCGGAGGAACCAAACTTTGCTAAAGTCTGAACCACTCTCTGGAGTTCAGGGCTGTAGGAAAACCAGCCTGTATGACCACCTCTTTTCACCTGTGCATTCCTTTATTCATTCACTTATTTCAAAAACATTTTTCTAGGTCTCTACTCTGTGCCAAGGGGTATCTGCATACTGTCACACAAAGATGCCAAGGCATTGCCTTGTTCTCATGCATCCTTCTTCCCAAGGGAAAACACCTTGGGCCATTCTCCAATACCCTCAAGAGGTGTCTGCAGCTATAGTCTAAGCAGACTAAAGATGTTAAACAACCCTGCAGCTTGACCAACTTCTACCATTCCATAGCCTAGGATCTCCTGTTATTAGGTCCTCCCATGAGGTTCATCACTGCAGCCATTACACAGAACTGGATAACTGAAAGGACTCATGAAATTCTATAGGGTACTGAGTCTCTCAGCACATTGAAAATCACTAGCTACCACTTTTCATTCTGATCTTGGCCGAAGGTCAGTACCAGACTCCCATGTGTTTTTGCCACTGTCACTGCCATTTCTGTTTATTTCAGAAGATCTTCAGCTTTTATCAGAGGCTATTCTCTTCAGAATGTGAAGAGATTTGTGGAACTTGGCCGTCTTGTACAAATGCAAACAAAACCACACAATTGTGGAAACCCAAATATACTTGCATAAGAAGTCACAATCTACACAGATGAAGTAGCTTTCTCATAAAAAAATACAATTCACGACAGTATTGCTATAGCACCTTATATATTAAAAAATAAGTCACTTAAGTTTGTTCCTAGGATAGCTAATCACAGGGTTGTTTTTAATGGTACACACAGTATAGGACACTGGCTTGTGGCCACCTCAGTTGAGAAGGGAAAGTTCGTTCACTAATGAGGAGAGCAAAGTAAGGATGGAGCACAGCAAAAAAGGAAACCAGCAAGAGCACCATCTTGTAATTAATTAAGAGTCACATACTGGAAGCATCACATTTTTTTTAAAAAAAAGAACACTAGCTAAGAGCACTGTGAAGAAACAGTTGTTGGTGTGCCTTTCAGCCTCACAGGAGAGTGACCCTGGAAGTTTTCATTTGCATTCTACATAAATATGACTTTTGCAATAGAAAAGAGATTATATGGTATCAAATATAAATAAACAAAAATAAAGTAACTTTAATAGTCAGCCATGTTGACCTTAAAAGGAAGCTTACAAATGTGTGATTTACTAACTAGCTTAGTAACTTAAGATGTTTTTGTCACGATAATGACAAAATATAACTTGATTACATTTACATTTTAAAATATTTGTAGAATAAAATGTTGTCATTTTTAATGTGACAGTATTATATAAATGGTAATAAATATTCAGCTATAATAAATGCCTGCATGTGTGGGTGGACTAGTGAGAAAAGAAGAAAAAAGTGTCAAATTTTTAAAAATCTGTGTTGCGATCAAAAGTCTGAGTTGCTTCTTCAATAAGTGGTCCTGGGAAAACCGGACAGCTACATGTAAAAGTATGAGATTAGATCACTCCCTAATACCATACACAAAAATAAGCTCAAAATGGATTAAAGACCTAAATGTAAGGCCAGAAACTATCAAACTCTTAGAGGAAAACATAGGCAGAACACTCTATGACATAAATCACAGCAAGATCCTTTTTGACCCACCTCCTAGAGAAATGGAAATAAAAACAAATGGGACCTAATGAAACTTCAAAGCTTTTGCCCAGCAAAGGAAACCATAAACAAGACCAAAAGACAACCCTCAGAATGGGAGAAAATATTTGCTAATGAAGCAACTGACAAAGGATTAATCTGCAAAATATACAAGCAGCTCATGCAGCTTAATAACAAAAAAACAAACAACCCAGTCCAAAAATGGGCAGAAGACCTAAATAGACATTTCTCCAAAGAAGATATACAGATTGCCAACAAACACATGAAAGAATGCTCAACATCACTAATCATTAGAGAAATGCAAATCAAAACTACAATGAGGTATCACCTCACACCAGTCAGAATGGCCATCATCAAAAAATCTAGAAACAATAAATGCTGGAGAGGGGGTGGAGAAAAGGGAACCCTCTTGCACTGTTGGTGGGAATGTAAATTGATACAGCCACTATGGAGAACAGTATGGTGGCTCCTTAAAAAACTACAAATAGAACTACCATACGACCCAGCCATCCCACTACTGGGCATATACCCTGAGAAAACCATAATACAAAAAGAATCATGTACCAAAATGTTCATTGCAGCTCTATTTACAATAGCCCAGAGATGGAAACAACCTAAGTGTCCATCATCAGATGAATGGATAAAGAAGATGTGGCACATATATACAATGGAATATTACTCAGCCATAAAAAGAAACGAAATTGAGCTATTTGTAATGAGGTGGATAGACCTAGAGTCTGTCATACAGAGTGAAGCAAGTCAGAAAGAGAGAGACAAATACCGTATGCTAACACATATATATGGAATTTAAGAAAAAAAAATGTCATGAAGAACCTAGGGGTAAAACAGGAATAAAGACACAGGCCTACTAGAGAATGGACTTGAGGATATGGGGAGGGGGAAGGGTGAGCTGTGACAAAGCGAGAGAGAGGCATGGACATATATACACTACCAAACGTAAGGTAGCTAGCTACTGGGAAGCAGCCGCATAGCACAGGGAGATCAGCTCGGTGCTTTGTGACCGCCTGAGGGGTGGGATAGGGAGGGTGGGAGGGAGGGAGATGCAAGCGGGAAGAGATATGGGAACATATGTATATATATAACTGATTCATTTTGTTGTAAAGCAGAAACTAACACACCATTGTAAAGCAATTATACTCCAATAAAGATGTAAAAAAAAAGTCTGAGTTGCTATATACCTATATTTATATTACCGATTAATATGAAAATAAATATTAATTGGTCAGAAAACCCACTGAACCAAACTATCTAATGTGGTGAATCATAAAATCTAAATTACACTACATTTTAAATGCAGCTTTAGTACAAACCTGATTTATTTTCTCAGGTATTAATTAGAAGTAGTCTTTTCATGTGTAAGTACTTTAGCTATCTAGAAGCAGCTTAAATATATTACCACACTACAAGTGAAAATGAAAAGAACTGTCTCATGAGACAGGCTGATGGCGCTGAGTTAAATCATTTCCGATCAATCCTGGGATGCTTTTCTGCCCCAAGGAAGAACACGACAAGCAGAGGATTCAGTTAGGAAACACATCAGCCAGCACAGTTTAAAGGTTCTTTTCTATGTCAGCTTTTCCACCTTTTCTACGTTCCAGCATTAAGTGACCCTTCTGTGGTGGGGAAAGTGTTTAAACAGGCTTCAATTTAATTCAAAGAAATAAAACAGGGTTATTTAAATTCAGAAGCAATTTAGGGTTGTTGTTTTTTCATTTAAAACTAACTGAAAGTTCTATTGGACAAACTCAAGAAACAGAGAGAGAGAAACAGTTACTAGCTTTATTTATTATACATTCAGATCCCTTAGTAGAGCAGACAGTTCTTATTTGTCTCTGAGTTTCTATTACTTTTAAGTGTCTTCAGGAAATGTACAGTCAACGTTTCTTGATCCCAGACTGAGCCTGCATCTGAGCTTCCTAAGTAAAATGAAGAAGCCAAGTTTTTCATCTACGTGATTCAGGGCCACATTAGTTTAGTCACGAAATACCCTTCTAATTAAGCCAGATGTGATTTCTTCTTTTCTAGTCACATCCTCCTTCATTTGGGCTGTGTTAACAAAGCTCTTTCTAAGACTCCTAAAGAAAGAAGACCATGGCAATACTGATTCTGGCAGAATCTGAAGCATATTACAGTCTATAGGGAGATCAGCTCGGTGCTTTGTGACCACCTAGAGGGGTGGGATAGGGAGGGTGGGAGGGAGATGCAAGAGGGAGGGGATATGGGGATGTATGTATACATATAGCTGATTCACTTTGTTATACAGCAGAAACTAACACAACATTGTAAAGCAATTATACTCCAATAAAGATGTTAAAAAAACCCCTCAAATTTAGATTATCTGTCTTCAAAAACCAGATTACCTAGGGTCTCAGTTGAAAATGGCAAAATACTGGCATGTTGAATTATTTCTCACATTTCCTGAAAATACAGAGTCATTTCAGTCCTGTCTCTTTAATTTTAATTTAGTCTGTAAGTTATACTGAGATATATTTTCTTGTATTAACTGTAGTACCTCTTAATAGAAACTTTTCCAAGGATACCCCAATACTTCCATACAGTGGCTTATTAAGATGATTTTGTAGAAGTGGTCATATAGCTTTTCTGCTTTAAATATCTTGTTTTTGTTTATTTGCTTATTTGCTGAACGTTTCAGAGACCATGCCCTTGTTTCAGCGAGCACCCTTGCGGGCTAAATGTTCAGACAAATATAAGAAGGCTAAAATGTAACTTCGGAAGATAGCAGAGGGAGACACGAATTCTTCTCCTTGGCTTTGAGATAAAAGAATTACAGTTTCCACCTGGAGTCCTACACCAGCAAACAAAAACCCTCCAATTTGAAGCTGCAATCTATTTTCTGTATCCACAATGAGACCTGAATTTACATTTAAGTCAGGTTGTTCCTCTCATCAATAATTCCAGTGAGTTTTGTAATTAAAAAAAAAAAAAGTTTAAAGTACCCAATAGTAATTCTTGGAGAGGAATACAAAGTCTTTCATGAACCTAATGTCCATATTTTAGACGGAGAAGATAAGGGTTTTATTAAATAACTGTTGTGAAGAGTGAGCCAGAGTTCTATACCCTTTGGAGAGATGTGGAGGGAGAAAGGTCTGTCTTGGCTTGAAATTTAGAGTGGTTTTGCTGAGAAGTATTGCTTAGTCTTAGAGAGTTGAGAGGGTTCTTGGTCGCGCAAGGGTTTGTGGGAGAGGTGGAGTAAGTGGAAGGAAGACACTCACGCGTGCTATTCATCTCCTGCTGCTAAAGAAACGAATAATGAAATGACTCAGCTTGACCTGGCCTGGACTCCTGCACCAAACATGTAGTTATTTAAGGTTGGTCATTTCAGAACACTCTGATATTGGCTTAGTTCGTTCTGATGTTACTTTTCGGCTTGAAGCCATAGAGCAAGATAGGATGACATCAGGAGGTTCGTGGACCTCTGGAAGCTTTCATCCTCAGACCTCCAAAACTGAGCATGGGACATTGTACTTCTAAGCACCTGGGATGGGCTCCTTTCTTGGTCTAAAGCTCCCTAAATGGGTTCTGTAAGGAAACAGTAAATGGGAAAGAAGCATAACTAGCTCTCAGCCCCGCATGAGATAAAGGATGATGTCCTGCCTTGAATTATCTAGAAAGCTCATAAAACAGAAAAATAAAACTTATTATGTTGGGGTCTCGCCACTCCCCTTTCTCCATGAAGGGGACAGGGTGATCCTTCTTTAACATTCCTTGCCCAGTGGCTTTATGGTGTGCATAAACTCTTACAGTTCATGCTACATCTATGTGGCACAAGGTTTGAACGGAACTCTGCCTGTATCACTTGCCACTGAGATGCCAATTTGACAGATATCAGCACACGAAAGTGATCGTTAGACAGATTTCCCCACTCCTTGTGCAGATAACTGAAGAAATGTCCCTGAGAACCTGCTCCATGACTCCTGGTTCCTCGGTCTGATCAGGAATAGCAAAAGGCTTCAGAGAGGATGAGTGGGAGGTTGGTGAAAAGATTTCTTTGGAAACAGCTATTGTCAGCTGTGAGTCACTTCACTGCTTTTGAAGAATGGGTGATGTTTCCCTCTAACCACAAGCCCAGTGAGGAGGGCTTCATGGGAATGTCTCAGAGGGCTTCGACCTGGCACCATGCTGGGAAACTGAGGGGCTAGAGGAGCCTTGAGGACAATATTGGAGAGTCTACTGTGTGGTGTCAGCCTGCACCCCACTGGTCATGAGAGCAGGTGGCATGTGGGTGTTTTCCTGGACAGAAGTGGGTCTTGTTGGAGAGAGTCCCGGGTGAGGATGTTCTGAGTTCTGCCCAAAAGAATCACTTGAAGAGCAGAATAATTCTTAGCCAAAGGAGGCTGTAGTTTACACTGAATGCCCAGGGCTGAGGGGAAGGGATTAGTGACTGTCTAAAGTAGAGAAACGTCCAACCAGGTCATGAGAACTGCAGCAGGGAGGGTCCCAGTAGGGAATCTCTGAAGAGTCCATGAAAGCCTCACATTGATCAAGACACAGGCAGAGTCATCAGCCAGGCCCGCCCAGGCCTGCTAGGACCCTATGACCAGTGAACACAAAACTACCAGCCAGGTAGGAATTGTCTTATCATTTCACCTGTACTCCCCACCCAAATTTAGACCTTGAGGAAATCCTTTAGAAAAAGGCAAGCACTGGTGAGAAGGTAGAAGGAGAGAACAGAAGGGCAAGCCCACCTTCCCTACCTCTAGGGAAGGTCCAAACTGGGGGAGGGAGAAGATTTAACACAGTTATATTTAAAGCTTTGGTTCTTATGTGCAGTTGGACATTTATTCTAATTATGAATTGAGGTTGTGTTTGTCATAACCACAGAACACGTTAAGAGTGAGCAGAAAAGCCAAAACTGTCACTGGGGGCAGTAGAAAGTTAGCCTCATTGAAGAAAGTTTAAAGGGACAGTAGGTTATAAAAGATAAAGGTATATATTAATAACATCCTATGAGTTTTGCTTGTTCTATGTTTAGGTTATAAATACATGGGGAAATTTTAGGAGGTTCTTAAGCAGAGCTTTTCATTGGGTCGTCTAAGGCGATGCAACAAAACACCTGTGCTCAGATTTGACTAAATATTCAGACTTGTCATTGTGTGGTGAAACTCTAGTAAGTGTATTTTTCGGGGGGAAAATTTCCAGAGACTTTTGATGCTTACCGCTGATAAAGAACAATTTACTTGCATAAACCCATGGATTACAGTTCAATAATAAGTCATTGAAACAAAACAGGTTTGAGGAGGAATGTGACAGTCTTTTTGAGTCAGAATCTTGAGGTAGATAGTAGGCCACATTGTTTATATTATGTAATATTTCTCATAGTTTGTGAGGACTTGTAGCTAATGCCAAAAGAGTAACAGCTCATGTTCTAAAGAGCAACTTGTATACAATTACTGGAAGCAGGACGTGGTTGACATGGGGATACTGCATTGTTGAAAGCAGAGAGTCACCAAGGAAGGGGCATTCGGGGTAAAGAGTGCAGTTTTGTGCCTACATGAGGATTATGGCTGGAGGCGGCCTTTAAACATCCCTGCTGAGTTTCTGGAACTCTTGTCATACTTGCAGCTCCTCCAACTGGAATGAATGCTAAGCAACTGGAAGTTTATAAAGTCTTATGTAGTCTTCAAGTTCAGTGATGTGGCAAGTTATAGTTAGGAATGCTCAGAGGGGAAAAAAACCAATGTTTCATATGATATGGGGCGGCCAGAATCAGTTTGCTTATATCAAAGCCTCTTTTGAGTTCACACTTATTTTGCCAATGGGTTGGCACCATCTGTAACTACATTCAATTCATCATGTACATAGGAAAAAATCAGCCTCTTCTTAAAATTGGTGTAGTAAGAGATACAGAATCTATTACATATAACTGAATCTTTTTTTTCTGCCTAAAAGTGTATTTGAGAATTGAGTTCCTTTAGTTAAAAAAAAAAACAGAATAATTTATTCAGCGCTTTACACTTTTCAAAGTGTTCTCAATATCTCTTTTTTTACTCATAACAATGCAAGGAAGAAGGTAGGACAAGTACTAAAATTCAATCAAATATCCTAACAACCGAAAGTAGCGAAAACCCCTACATGATTGAGTCCACCTTTTACTTTTCCCCTAGACTCTGAAGACTCTTGGTAACTCTGAAGAGCTCCGTGGTTTACCTGTGCAATTCAATAGAAAGTTATTTTACATAAAAAAAAATCTTGCTAATTTGGTCCCTTTTCAGAGGCTACTTTACCCAACTTTACCCAAACAGGAGCCTTATGTGAGGCACCCTAGTTGACCCAGGTACTGTTACGAAGCAGCTCCAAACCACCTCAGACCTCTAAGAGTCAATATTCTAAATCTGTGTGTCACTTTCAAACAGCCAACCAAGGGAATAAGTTCTCTCTCTTTCATCGTTTGTTTTCAGCTCAACAGCTGAGTCACCAAGGATGAAAATATTTCTGGGAATTTAAAGTGCTTCCTTACAACTAACAAGCACCTGCTCTCACAGGTGAGGATGGTGTGCAAAGGGCAAAACTGAACAAAGCCTGAAACAGAACGTCCTAAACCTCACTTATTTCAACTGTAAATCGTAAGTTGATAATTCTGGAGTTTTCGATTAGAACCTTAGAGAAAATATCCATGAGATCAAACATAAAACATCCTCATGGAAGCCCGTGGAAGGTCAGATGAGTAAAACTCCTACCACTCATTTCTCCCCCCACCATATTTCTGTCTATAATCTTGATGAAAATGTTTTGTAGACTTTGCTAACTACAGCTCAGCGTCCTAAATAAGGAAAGAGCATTTGGTCCGTGTCCTGAATCCAGAGTCACCATGTAGCCTTAGTCAACGCCTCTTAACTTCTACTCACCATCCTTTTGACATCTGTAAAATTGGGATTTTATAATTTTAGCTCACCTTTGGCTGTATTAAGATCATAGAGGATAAAATATGTAAAATTATTTTTCAAACTTCAGACCACTGTACAAATAGAAGACTATTATTTCTATAAAATGCTTACAAAATGCCACCGAGGCAACCCATAATAGAACACCTTTGGGCCTTCACAGTTGCTGTTTGGAGCACTTGTCTCATAGCCTCTCACTTCTTCCACCATTGCTCACTTCTTTCTACTCCTTTCTTGCATCAACCTGGCCCTTGACCTTCTAGGCATTGTCTCATGCTTCTGGCTTTGGCTTTGTGACAAAGTTGACTTACCCATGTTGATGTTTGGCAAACTTCCTACCTGACCAAGTTCTGGTCTCCAGGACCCCATCCTTGTATCAGCAGGTCTTGCTAGTGCCTCTCTGAGGACTTGCCCCCAAAGGAGGAAAGGAACATATCCTTCGCTCTCACCTCCTGACTCCCATGCCCATTTCCTAGCTTCTGGCCAAGAGGCTTTGCATGAGGACAAAGGAAAATCCTGTGGGACACATCTATGGATGAAAGGGACCTTGTCGCTCACCACAAGAGTCAGGAGTGGGACAACCATGAGTCAGCATAGTGTGGAGGCACATGGGGCTGCACCCCTCTCTCTGCTTCACCAGCTCCCATCCTGGGGTTCACTCGCAGATGCCTTGGGAACCAGGAGGCAGAGAACCACTTCTCCCCATCCCATGAGGGCAGATGACCTTCCAATGGCCAGGAAAGGGAATGCAGCCCACGGTCTGTGTGTTCTGACCCTTTGTGCTGACGAGCTCCTTAGTAAAAATAGTCTCAAAGGAGAGCTTGGAGAGGTCAGACTGTTTCTAAGATTCAAAGTCAACGCAATTAGTCACAACACACCTGGGAAGACCCTTGAACCTCTGCAGAGCAGGATTTTTTAAATTCTCGCAAGAGATGGAGTGAAAGGAAAAAAGGACATATCAGGTGTCAGCATGTACCAGGCACTGCGAAGGATGCTGGACAACGTGACCTCATGTAATATTCGCACCAGTTTTGCAAGGCAGCGATGAAAGCTGTCATTTGTGGCCACCCAGTATGTTATGAACACCATCCTGACATTTTCATAATTTCCCATGTTATCAATTCTGCCTTCCAACATAATTCCAGAAAACTGGCTACTCCAGCCTCCCTTCCAACTACAGTGCAGGCAGGAGACCTCAGTCAGGCCCACCAATCAGCTGCACCTGCATGAGACTTCCGTTTGGAAGTGAGCTGCGTGCGAGTGAAGGCTTGTTGGGTCATTTATATTGCTGGTGTGGGTGACGGCAGAAGAGTCCTGTTTTAGATATTGTAATTACAGTTGTAGGAAGGTGGAGCCAGGAGTGGCAGGCTCCTCATGGGGGCCCTCCTGCAGCATTTTTCATTATTGTTTTTGAGACCTTAACCTAGAGTCTATTTCTCTAGCCCTTCCAGCAATCCTGAGCTTCACATTCACATGCTTTAATAAATTCCTTTTTGCAGTAAGTGAAAACTGACCACAGAGGTTAAGCAACTTTCCAAATGTCAGTTAGAGCTGAGCTGAAAATGGAAACAGCGTCGTCTCCACAAGACGCTAAACTTGTTCACTGACATACATTGATCTGATTTTATCCATCCTCGCATATGTACTGTCATATTTAGCTTATTGACTCAGCCTTCTTTCCTCAAGGCTAGAGACTGACAATGTGACCATCAAAGCATCATGATCGTGGTGATAAAAAGGGCAGTTCTGCAGAGTATTACAGTGACTACCCTTGGCACAAGCACTGAAGTGCTGCAACACGCTCTCAGCTGAAGTGACCCTCAGTGACGCAGATGTGTTCCTCCAGTGCTGGGTTATGCACGCTGTGACACACTCTGAGTCACTTCAAGGCATGCGTGGGTCACTGAATAGAATCCGCAGCTCTTTATCAGACAGAACCACATTGCTTAGGATTATCTCGAGCTGCAAGGGCCAGTGGGCTTGCTAGTGACTCAGAAGAGAGCCAGGAGGGCGGAAGGGAGACCTTATACCGTGACTTGTTTCACTGCTCCTGTGTGGTTTTCATATATGCTTTTTTTGTACTTTTTGATCCAGACACCTAAGTGATGACAAAGCAAGTGGCCCTTTTGGGAACACGCACTGGGAGATATAAAGGGATATGCATGCAATACATGGGCTGGCAGAAATTAACAGTCCCCAAATTGAAATATGTTCATTGTGCCCAGGAACCTGTGAATTATATAGAATAACTGTTTAATCTTAGCCTAATATCTCCCACCCATCTGCTGGTATGTTCAGAGAATGAAATTGGCTTTGATATCCTTCTGAGGAGCCCCACCGGGAAGCAAATCTGCTGAAAAACGTCCTCACAAATCTAAGAGTAAAACATTTTCAAATTATCAGCTTCTCGTCATTATCCATGTCTTCCATTATACATGCTGCACGCACACTGGGCTTTAATATTAGGTCTGAAATAACGGTATCTACTAACTTTCCTCTTCACCTGTTTCATTAGAATATACCTAACATGCAGTTATGTTTGCATTTTGATGCAAACTATTATATATAGAATGGATAAACAATAAGGTCCTATTGTATAGCACAGGGGACTATAGTCAATATCCTGTAATAACCTATAATGGAAAAGAATAAGAAAAAGAATGTGTGTATATATGTGTGTGTGTATATATATATATATATATATACACACACACACACATATGTAACTGAATCATTTTACTGTACACCAGAAACTAACACAGCATTGTAAATCAACTATATTTAAAAAAAATAATAACATTTGCATTTTATTTTGGTTCAAAGCTACTGCATCTGCCACTAGATTTTAGCCTGATTCCAAGCTTTTTACAAGAGGAAGTGAATTAAGTTAGCAATTATTGCAAGTTTCAAGGTATGAATTGTATGTGCGAAGCCATGCAGGCTAAAAATGGGATGTGTACAAACCACCGATGTGTACAAACCATTTGAATTATTATTTCAAATGAAGTCTTACTCAAAACCCCAATATATAAAATAGATATAAGGGGTATTTTTACAAGGATATACACTTTAAATGTGTAAATTTACTTGTTTAAACATCAATCAATGGCAACGGTGAAGCCATTTTGACATACACAAAAATTTGAAACCACGAATGTGATTGACAGTTACAGTCTTATATTAGTATCTACATCCAATATATTCCTATATATTTTGGGTTGCACAGTAATAAGAAAAATGTAATTCACACAGATAAGCATTATAAATGTGGACATTTTAACAGCTTGCTTTGAAACCTCAATATATTATTCAGTAATCTAGATTCTAAAACTTTAAACAAGAGCACTATGAAATTGTGTTTCAAGGTTGAAACTTATGAACATAAAAGTCAAACCAAAAGCACCCAAAACTGAAACATACCAAAATATTATAATACAGTATCATTGTATTATATCATGCAACCTACCACATGTTCATCTGTTATTACACAATTCATGATTATTCAGTGGCAAGGGCACAGACCGAGAATCTATGTCTAAGCATCCTTTGGTGTTTAATTTATTGAGGCTTGTGTGTGACATAAACAATTATTTCCTTGTACATTTACATGTAAAAAGAAATGTACAGACCCGAATTTGCATGAAAGTACTACACCTTCCACAATCTAATACTTTTACAGAAAGTTCACAGTTAACTTATTTGTAGAAATGGTAGATGTTTTAGTTCAAGTCTTGAGTGTGACAGTACACACAGACACACACACACACACACACACACACACACAGACTTTACCAGCACCACGTGTTAACAGGTTAGAGGCTTTCCTCATGCTAAAAATGTAATATATCCTGTTACACGACATAGTGGTTGGTATTTCTATACCTTTCAAACTGATTACCATGATGAATCTAGTTACAATACAAAGGTATTATGTAGTTATTGACTATATTCTCCACACTGTACCTTTCTTACCTGTGACTCATTTATTTTCCAACTGGAAGTTTGTACCTCTTCATCTCCCTCACCTATTTTTTTCTTCCCTTTACTCCCCTCCCTCACCTCTGGCAACCACATGTTTTTTTCTCTGTATCTATAACTCTGTTTTGTTATGTTTGTTCGTTTGTCTCTTTAGATTCCACATATAAGTGAAACCATACAGTATTTACCTTTGTCTGACATTTCACTAAGCATAATACCCTCTAGGTCCATCAGTGTTGTCACAAATGGCAAGGTTTCATTGTTTTTCAAGGCTGAGTAATATTCCTGTGTGTGTGTGTGTGTGTGTGTGTGTGTGTGTGTGTGTGTGTGTGTGTGTGTGTGTGTGTGTGTGTGTGTGTGTGTGTGTGTGTGTGTGTGTGACATCTTCTTTACCCATTCACCTATCTGTGGACACTTAGATTGCATACCTTGGCTATTGTAAATAATGCTGCAATCAACATTGGGGTGCATATATCTTTTTAAATTAGTGTTTTTGGTGGGTTTTTTTTTTTTTTTGACTAAATACCCAAGAGTATAATTGCTGGATCTTATGGTAGTTCTATTTTTTTAATTTTTTGAGGAACCTCCATACTGTTTTTTATATGGGCTGCACCAACTTATATTTCCACTAACAGTACATGAGGGTTCCCTTTCCTTTGCATCCTCACCAACACTTATTATTTGCTGTCTTTTTGATGACAGCCATTCTGACAGGTGTGACGTGATATCTCATTGTAGTTCTGATTTGCATTTCCCTGATGATTAGCGATGTTGTGTACCTTTTCATGTGCCCGTTGGCCATCTGTATGTCTTCCTTAGAAAAATGTCTATCCAGATTCTCTGCCCATTTTTTTTTTTTTTTCGGTAAACGGGCCTCTCACTGTTGAGGTCTCTCCCGTTGCGGAGCACAGGCTCCGGACGCGCAGGCTCAGCAGCCATGGCTCACGGGCCCAGCCACTCCGCGGCATGTGGGATCTTCCCGGACCGGGGCACAAACCCATGTCCCCTGCATCGGCAGACGGACTCCCAACCACTGCGCCACCAGGGAAGCCATCTCTGCCCATTTTTTAATCAGACTGTTTGGGGTTTTGATGTTGAACTGTATGAGTTCTTTGCATATTCTGAAAAATTGTAATATATCACCTATGAGCAGTGGCTCAATGTTTTTAAATTGTGATTTTAAAATATTAAATTTGGGACTTCCCTGGCAGTCCAGGAGTTAGGTCTTCACCTTCCAAGGTAGAGGGTGCAGGTTTGATCCCTCATCAGGGAGCTAAAATCCCACATGCCTCGTGGCCAAAAAAAACAAAACATAAAACAGAAGCAATATTGTAACAGATTCAATAAAAGACTTTAAAAATGGTCTACATTAAAAAAATCTTTAAGAAATAAAATAAAATAAAATATTATATTTAATCAAACATTTACCAAACCTTCAAAATTTCTGGAAAACTTACAGTGTCTCTGAACTCTGAAAACCACTGTCATAAATCAAATTGTTTATGCCAAAAAAATCAATAGATTGAAATAAAGGATTAAGGAGAGAAAGCAGACTCTTTGTCACCATGACCATAGATATGGTCAAAGTGGAAGTAACACAATCCATCTGTCCAGTCCATCAGGAGGATTCAAACACGGATGGGTTTGGTGGATCTAGTGCCTCCCTGTAACCCTCCCTGTGAGATCAACTACGGCAGAAACTGCTGGGAACTGAGTTTCAAGCTACACATGCTGCTAGCGTTCATGTAAACATGTTCAAAAGTTGTCAGTACGTATAAAGAAATTCTTATCCATAAAACAGTATTTGGCCCAGAATCATGGTCCCAATCTGTAGATTATTTACTCTCCTTCCAAAAAAGCCTGAGAAGGGGTCATACATTTTGAGAGCTCTCATATGGGTAGAATATATCCATTCTGTGCATGGAACACATGTTCTCCCTCTGTTACCACAGAGAATCTACTGTCTTAGAGTTATCTTTAGTGGAGATTTATTTTCCTTAATAAGGTCGTTTTTTCCTTCGAAACTGGATCTAAATCAGGTTTGTCCAGCAGTCCAGTGTATATAAGGGACTAAAATGATCAAAAGATGTATTTGTCTTCATAAACAAAATGAAAAGACAACCCACAGAATGGGAGAAAATATTTGCAAATGATGCAACTGACAAGGGATTAATCTCCAGAATATACAAATAGCTCATGCAGCTCAATAACAAAAAGACAAACAACCCAGTCAAAAACTGGGCAGAAGACCTACACAGACATTTCTCCAAAGAAGTCATACAGATGGCCAAAAAGCACATGAAGATGCTCAACATCGCTAATTAGTAGAGAAATGCAAATCAAAACCACAATGAGGTACCACCGTCAGAATGGCCATCACCAAAAGTCTACAAATAATATATGCTGGAGAGGGTGTGGAGTAAAGGAAACCCTCCTACACTGTTGGTGGGAATGAAAATTGGTGTAGCCACTATGGAGAATAGTATGGAGGTTCCTTAACAAACTAAAAATAGAGCTATCATATGATCCAGCAATCCCACTCCTGGGTATATATCCAGAGAAAAACATACTTTTAAAAGATACATGCGCCCCTATGCTCATTGCAGCACTGTTTACAATAGCCAAGACATGGTAGCAACCTAAATGTCCATCAACAGATGAACTGATAAAGAAGATGTGGTACATATATATCGATACAATGGAATATTACTCAGCCATAAAAAAGAATGAAATAATGCTATTTGCAGCAACATGGATGAACCTAGAGATTATCATACTACGTGAAGTCAGTCACACAGAGAAAGACAAACACCACATCCTATCACTTATATGTAGAATCTAAAAATAATGATACAAATGAACTTATTTACAAAACAGAAACAGACTCATAGACTTAGAGAACAAATTTATGCTTACCAAAGGGGAAAGGTGGGGAGAAGGATTAAATTAGGAGATTGGGATTAACATATACTTACTACTATATATAAAATAGATAATCAGCAAGGACCTACTGTATAGCACAGGGAACTCTACTCAATATTCTGTAATAACCTATATGGGAAAAGAATCTGCAAATGAATGGATATATGTATATGTATAACTGAATCACTTTGCTGTACACATAAAACAACATTGTGAATCAATTCGACTCCAATATAAAATAAAAATTAAATTAAAAAAATTAAATTAACAAAATATACAAAAACAATGTATCTGTCTTAACAATGATCCCCATGAACATATGAGACTGATCAGAGGTGAGAATACCAATGGGAAGATGAAGCCTACCAGATATGTTTGCCTTTTAGTAACCGAGGCGGTATTTTGAAAATGGCTGAGGAACTTTGGGGTGGAAGGTCCATAAATCACTTGGTGCCCTGTCCGTGCGAAGTGTGTAAGCAACACTGACTTTTGGCAGGGTAGAGACATATTTTGACATTTTTAGTGACTACAAAGATTCATAATGTCACAGTACTCCTTTAGTTCATTTTCCTCAGAACTCTGCTTGTTTTCAGTACATCCCGTGTTTAAATGAATTCCTATTCTAACTCCATACCCCTGCCCCACTTATTTCTGGCAGCATTAAATATAATTTCACTGTCTCACAACTTTTAACTCACTAAATCTGTAGGCTTGAGAGAGAGAGATGAAAGTTGCTGCTTCAGAATTTTCTGAGGAACCAAGCAGAATTCAAATCCTATACAATGTCAGGCAATCCTGCCAAAGAAAGGAGCTCCTTGTTGCTAAAGAAAGGTTGGGATCTCCCTGGAAGCATGGCCATGTGTTCTTGGTCCAATGAACACAACTGTAGAAGGACGTGATCCAGGCTCAGATGTGAAGGCCAGGACCAAAGTGGGCCTGAGAAATATGAAGAGTGTGGGCTGCCTTAGATCGAACCAAGCAGGAGATTTCAACTCTGTTTCTTGGAACTTCTCATTACAAAAGACCCCTGGAATTCTGATAAGAAGGGGTGAAACTCTAGTTAGAGATTTCCATCACTTTCAGTTGGGCGCAATTAACCAGAGATTAACCTCAGAGACACTCAAGATAGCTCCGCAAATTTCCCCAAAAGTCTAGGAGCAAGTATTGGTCTTAAACATAGGACTGATGAAACAAAACCCTCAACTGATGAAAATTTACAATGCACAATGTACAGAAAGCCCTTGATAGACAGACACTACTGAGAAAAAGGAAAGTGGTCTTATTCTTCTCTTCAACCATTTGAGGCCTGAATGTGGTTAACAAGAAAAAAAAAAAAAGATGGAGCACAAATCTTTCATTTTTTAATTCAATACCAAACCAAAATTTATTTCAAACAGACTCTTTCAGGAGCAAGAAACTTGGGATCTTTTATCACCCTAGTTCTACCTAATGAATAAAGGCTCATGAATTCAACAAAAGCATCTTAAAATCGTAAATATTCTTAGGAAATACTAAGTACTTGAGAATTTTTTTCCTAAATATCTCCTAAATGCTTAGGAAACCTCAAATCCTATGACCCACAAGCCAGTTGCTGTTGGTCTCAAATGAAAACATTTGAACCTCTGCATTTTTAATGTGTGTATCTTCCTTCACAAGCTTGTCCTGGTAATCCTCCCAGAATTACTAAATTTCCCTATCACAAATCGGCTTTCATAAGAGCAAAGGAGGCCTTGGTCAGTGATGGCATGCTGGTCCAGAAAGAGCACTAGCTTAGTAATCAAATGATCTAAGAGACACAGTTCCATCACTTAGCTGAGTGGCCTTGGGCAGATTCCTTACCTTCTCTGATACTTGATTTTCTTCTCTGAATATTGAGAAGATTGACTAAGATGGCCTTTTAGGTTCCCTTTAAAGTTCTGTACCTCTTTGACTTATGCTATTCCCTCATTTGAAAAATATAGAAGATAATGGCTACCCTGATTGTTTCACAGGATGTTTAGAAAAATATGTAAAATGCAGAGGGTAGCAAAGCCTGCATATATTCTGGACCAAATATATAAGCCAAGCCTCATACTATGTATGCATTTTATCAAATGCATACAAAGAACCTGCATCAAATGCATCAAAGAAATGCATCAAAGAACCTGGCCAATATTAAGTGGAATATGCTGTTTACCCACCATCTTGCTCTACCCTCGAAGCTACCCATATTTCTTTAGAAGTCACTGCCTCTTCTTTGTGTTAGAGTGAGGAGTGGGAATCCAAAAGGCATTTATGGATGTGAACCTCAATCTGCTGAATGTAAAAAATACCATAATGCAAAGTGTAACTATAATGTGTTTGGAAAGACAACATAAGAAATTTGTATATCATGGATCCAGTAATGGGGAGATTCCTTTAAGCTAGAACTGTAATTTTTCTTCCATAAATAAATCTTTAGATGTAGCACATATTAAATTAATATAGTTTTCCCCCTGACCTCAGAAAGCATGGTTTTAGGCTGAGAGAAACCAAAGAAATCATTTAATTCAATGCTTTCATTTTGGAAATAAGTTGTGATTCGGAATGCTTATAACAGCTTGCACAAGGCTATAGGACTATAGTGGTGGTGCTGGGACTCACATGCTACTCTTGATCCTCAGTCTACTGCTCATTCTGTTACAGGAGAGGAGGAGCACAGAGTACTGAGAGCAAGTGGAGAGTAGCAGTTTTATAATAAACCATAATTTTGGTTCCCTATGATCCTATCTTCTTTGAAGCTTAGCTAATACCAGCTATTTTCCCTTTTTTGTCCTTTAGCTGGTCCCTAGAGCACTAAAGAAGGAAGCACTGTGGTGCCCAGTGCAGCAGCCCTGATTCCAGCATGAACTAGTCTCCTGAGACAGAACACAACTTCCTCACAGCCTGACATTTAAATGAGCGCACCAAATCCCCAAATTCTAGCATTAAAATCATTGAGAAATGTCTAAATTTGCATTGAATAGATTTTCAGTAAAGCCTAACGTTGGCATGAGCTAAAGGTAGCTCATAGCCTCCCCTTTCCCTTGATTCCATGGTTTTAAAAATAAAAAAGAGGCTTTTTAGAAAAAGAAATAATACAAGCTGTTTACCAAAACACTGCAACTAGCCAGATTCTTCTGGTTAAATCCACAAGCTATTCAAGCATATACTTAAATAAAAAACTGGGCAGAATATTTTAAAGTAATTATACTTCAGTCTACTTTTGCAACCAAAGTACATCTGATAAGACATATGGAAATTCTGTACAAGGGTGAAATTTTACCATGGTTGGAAGGAGCATTTTCCAAATGAAGAATATTAATATCTGAGTTAATGGAAAAAAGAAGAGAAAACAGTGTCAGGTAA
The DNA here is from genome assembly GCF_949774975.1 of Lagenorhynchus albirostris. Taxonomy (NCBI): domain Eukaryota; kingdom Metazoa; phylum Chordata; class Mammalia; order Artiodactyla; family Delphinidae; genus Lagenorhynchus; species Lagenorhynchus albirostris. The sequence continues at coordinate 19,625,728 of NC_083112.1, read as the reverse complement.
GCTTGGAACTGTGACTGTAAGTTTTCAGATGACAAGTAAGGAGCTGAGATGGCTAATTATTATCAAGGAGGTGTAATTAAAATATTAACTCATGAAGTGTGATTATAGAGTGCAAGCCTATGCAAAGCTGCGTATTTTTCTATACTTTGAGACTTGAAAAGTTACTTTTATCATTATTATTATTATTGATAGAATGATAAGATGACATTACAGAAATAGGTTGAGTGAGTCTCTCTACTCCCAAATGTAGTCCTATTCTGCCTTTCATGGAGAAATTCTAGTGTAACACCAGGTCATTGGGGCAAATTTCTAGTATGCCCAAAACGTTGAATAATCCAATCATTACTTTCACAGCCCCCAGAATGCTAGCATTTTTTGCATTGAGCCTACTCTAGGATCTTTCCTATAGATGCAAATTTTTACAAAGCACATATTAAGATATTTATACAAGTTTATCAGAATCCATTGAGGAAAGAAAGACGTGAGTTTGACACCCACATATAGCCTGTTAAGCACAGTGAGGTAAATAATTTTAAAACTTTTGAAAATTTTAAAAGATGATTTTTCACATGGAGAGGAATAAAGAAACAATTACTGAGAGATAAATAAAGATGATTTTTCATCAAAATGTGGATCAAGATTCAAAGGTTTAGATTTGCATTTCTCTAATAATTAGTGATGTTGAGCATCTTTTCATGTGCCTGTTGCCCATCTGTATGTATTCTTTGGGAAAATGTCTGTTCAAGTCTTTTGTCCGTTTTTGATTGCATTTTTTTAAAAATTTTGAGTCATATGAGCTGTTTGTATATTTTGGATATTAACCCCTTGTCAGTTGTGTCATTTGCAAATGTTTTCTCCAATTCTGTAGGTTGTCTTTTCATTTTGCTGATGGTTTCCTTTGCTGTCCAAAAGCTTTTAATTAGGTCCCATTTGTTTATTTTTGCTTTTTTATCTTTTCCTTAAGAGAATGATCCAAGAAAATATTGCTACTATTTATGTCAAAAAGTGTTCCACCTGTGTTCTCTTCTAGTTTTATGGATCAAGGTCTTACATTTAAGTCTTTAAACCATTTTGCGTTTAGTTTTGTACACGGTGTGAGGGAATGTTCTAATCTCATTGTTTTACATGTGGCTGTCTAATTTTCCCAGCACCACTTGTTGAAGAGACGGCCTTTTCTCCATTATATGTAATTGACTCCTTTGTTATATATTAATTGACCATAGGTACATGGGTTTATTTCTGGACTTTCTAATCTCTTCCACTGATCTACGTGTCTGTTTTTGTGCCAATGCCATGCTGTTTTTGGTTACTATAGCTTTGTAGTATAGTCTGAAGTCTGGGAGGTTTATCTACAGGTTTGTTCTTTTTTTCTCAGGATTACTTTGACAATTCAGGGTCTTTTGTGGTTCCATATAAATTTTAGAATTACTTGTTCTAAGTTCTGTGAAAAACGTCCAAGGTGTTTTGATAGGGGTTACATTAAATCTGTACACTTCTTTGGATAGTATGGCCATTTTAATAATATTAATTCTTCCAACCAAGAGCATGGGATGTCTTTCCATTTCTTTGAATCATCTTCCATTTCCTTCATAGTACTTCAGAGTATAGGTCTTTCATTTCCTTGGTCAAGGTTAAATTTATTCCTAGATATTTTTTGAAGCAATTTTAAACAGGATTTTTTTTTACTTTCTCTTTCTGATATTTCATTATTAGTTATAGAAATGCACTATACACTAGACTTCTTATCCTGCAAAATTTCTGAATTCATTTATTACTTCTAATAGTTTTGGGGTAAATACTTCAGGGTTCTCTATACAGAGTGTCATGTCATCTGCAAATAGTGAGCTTTACCTCTTCCCTTTCAATTTGGATATTTCAATTTCTTTTCCTTTCTGATTGCTGTGGCTAGGACTTCCAATACTCTGTTAAATAGAAGTGGTGAGAGTGGACATTCTTGTCTTGTTCCTGAATTTAGCAGGAAGGCTTTCAGCTTTTCACCATTGAGTATTATGTTGGCTATGGGCTTGTCATAAATGGCCTTTATTATGTTGAGATATGTTCCCTCTATACTCACTTTGGTAGTTGTCTTCTTCCACATAGAGCAGATCTACTTTTTTGCAGAGAAGGAAAAATTGATAATGTAATCAAATGTCCAAATAGATGCTATCAAAGCTTATTAAGACAGAAAAAAATAACATATTAGCCCTGGGACTGTCATTATTTTTCCCCAAAATTATTTTTTACCAAATATAATTCACTGGAACATATAAAATGTCCCTTCTATGGTTTAATCTTTACAAACACACATATTCTTCAATTATATACTTCTTGTAATAGAGCCATTTGCTGAGATTTGTGTTTACTCAAGACTTGCTTCCTAACCTCAGGATTATCCACATCTTTGAGGCTCGTTTTGTTGAATATGAGGCGTCATTTTAGGTGTGAAATACAAGGTCAACTCTCAGAGGAACAGTTCTTTGCCCCTATTACTCCAGTTTACATAGAATCATTGTCTGAGGGAGTTGAATGGTCTAAAACATAATTCCAGAAACAGTCCAGTTGATGGGGCTCCTAACTAACTCTTCTGGGCCTGGAACCATATGAGATTTCACTTTGAGTTTCTAGAGAGAGCTGAAGCTTGAGAAATGTGCAAGTTGTCCTTACTCAAGAGAAGGATTCATGACTTTTTATACCAAGATTATATATCCCCTGAGTATGAGGAAAAGAACAGCTGGTTACTGGAGAGGGTAAAAATGTTAGGATTAGAGGCTAGAAAATGTGGATTTCAAGGATATCTGGGTCGGTAACCAAATGCAGCTCAAGGTCTTTATGTCTTAAATGAAAAGCAAGGTACAGGAAGCAAGAATGAAATCATCTTAGATAGAAATAGACACCCATTCCAGTTTGTCAATTTTAATAAATTTAAACTCCCCTAAAGTCCAAAATATCGGCTATGTGACACAAGTTGAAGGGAGTCTATTTTAAAAAAAACAAGAGATGATAGTGGATGGGCACATGCTTTGTGTTCTGCAACACCAAGACACATCTTCCCTCACAAATTAAAAAAAAGAGAGAGAGAGAGGAAAAAATAAACACTGAAAGAATGAGAATGAATAAATGAAACATTTTAACAGATATTTGGAAATCAGAAAAAGAGGGCAAGTTAATGCATGGAGTGGACAGAGGCACTGAAGCCTTGAGTATGCTCAGAAGAAGCTACAAAGTGAAAGGAAGTCAATTAGCTTCACAGAATTCTGGAGCATCTCTGAGCTGAGAATCACCAGGTATAGCAATGAACAAGAGGAAAAAGTGGGACTGAAAACAAGAGGAAGGTTAATAAATATGTACTGCAGACCACTAAACCAAATTTCATTCATTCATAATGGTACTAATAAAAAGGGCAAACTAATTGTTCACCTTTGAAGATTGCTAGGACACCGAATCATTATTCAGAAAACTCATAAACGAAGAAAAAAATCAAATACCCAAATAGTAGTTTAGAGAAAATTCTTGTTTATAGTAGAATTTCAATTAATAAAAGCAGAAGAAATGAGAGAATTAGAAAATCACTATTTAAAAACCCCTGATAAAAGAATGAATCTGTGCAATTACCATCAATAACTATTAAAACCATTAAGCCTGTGAGGAAACTTTACAGTGAACAGATTAGGTTGACATCATCTGATCCCACTGCAATGTCATATTATCACTGAAAGACAAGACATCATGGGCCTCTTTCTGTGATGCAGTGGGAAATACACATTTCCACCAAAGAAATGTTCTTGCCCATAAACAAAACAAAACAAAAGTCTGAATTTAAGCTAGTGTCTCCATATATGCGGCAGGTAGATGATGTTAAAAGACACTATGAGGATGCAGAGTCAAATTCAGAATTTTAGATATTCAGTAAAGTAAAATATCTAGTTCGTTCCAGCAATAAATGACATGATGAAAAGAGTCTTAAGAGACCTGTCAACCAAAGGCAATGTGTAGTCCTTGCTTGGATCCTGATTTAAACAAAGCAATCATAAAGAGACATTTTCACACAGTCACGAAAAATAAGCAGGGACTATTGTTGGAGGGAGTCATTGAGAGGATGTGACCACCAGTTGACCCACAGACTGACCCCAGCAACCAGAGGCTCCTTACCCCCTGCCCGTTCCTTGGAATGTACATTCTGCCCACTGTTTCCACACTACAGGACACTTCAAGGGCACAGCCTTAAGAGGATACTGTGTTACTGAGACAATCTGGACTGTGTATGTGACTGAATCTTATTAAGGCCTCTATATACTCTTAAGATTCTGGCCAGGGGTATAGAGGTCTAACTTATCTCAAAGCCACCCAAGACAAGTCTCTTATGTAAGTGCTCTTGCTTATTAAAGCTGCCACCTACTAATCTGGAGCGGGCTGCCTCTTTCTTCCATCTCTCCTTGCTCTCCACGTTCAAGGACCAGTTTCTGATTTCACCTGGGGAACTACGAGGTTTCAAACCAACAACTAGATATTAGATAATGTTAAGGAATTAATATTAAGAGTTCTAAGAGAGATAATGAAGTTTTCTAATGTGTCGCTATCTTTAGAGGTATGCACATACTGGACATACAGGTGAAATTATACAGTGTATGGTAATTTAAATACTTCTCAGTGGAAAAAGGTAGTGTGGTATGAGTGAAACTAGATTGGCAAAATATTGGTAATTATTGAAGCTGGTTGCTGATTAATGAGGGCTGATTATTCTTGTAGTTTTCTAATGTTTTAAGTTTTAAAATAAAAATACTTTAAAAATATTGCTTTTAGTATTGTACACTAGGAAACCTGTAAGCAATTATGAGAATTACATATTTAATGGAGAAAACATTCTGAGTAAAACACCGAAAGATTTCTGTTTCTTAGTGTCCTGATTTTTTTTCTGGTTCATTAAAATAATTCAGGCTAATCATACTCTAAAACAATTAGGTGGGTACTGTTAAATTTGCTACCATCCAAATGAAAATTTCTTGGAAATATTAGTGTTTAATATAGAACTTGTTAAATTCAGGTTTGGCTGTATATATTCAGTCCCATGGTGAGGCAGAAGGAGCATAGCCCTTGAGACAGACTGACATAGCCTTGTCTACATGCCCTCCTATTAACTGTTAAATTGACTTCTTTATCCCTATATATGTAGGTGAGAATCAAACTAGATATGTACACTAATATGTATAAAATAGATAACTAATAAAAACCTGCTATATAAAAATTAAATAAAATTCAAAAAAATATTTAAAAAAAGAAGTGGAGAATTCAAAAACAAAAGATATGTAAAGATCTCAGGCATATTGTAATGTCAACCACATCTAAATTTTCCTATATTCACCTTTCTATTTCCTATACCATTTTCATTTTCACATTATGAAAATTCAGTTGTAAATGTAATTTTTAAATTTTTACTATGTCTATTAAGACAAAACACTAACTCAAAAGGCCAAAAGACACATTTCTGTAGCTCAAACACACAATTTAAAGTTTGTTCTTACAATGTTCATGTTCCTCTTTAGTTCCTCATGCATTTCTCCTAAAATACAGAACAAAGCATTTCTCACAAAAAATGCTTTTTAAATTACATTCTGCCTTATTTTATTCAGTAAAAGAAATTCCATTTTAATTACCCTAAAACCTGTGCCTTACCAGCTTTAATCACTTGCACTATGTTTAATGAAGAAAATGAGGTATACAAGTGAACAACTGCCAACTTTCAGATGCTAAGAGAACTTAAAAAACGACACGCCTCCATTAGATAGGTATCAATTCCTGTAGGACATTGTATGAGGATTATACAAGACAATTAAGACAAATAATAATTCATTATCACCACCAAATACCTCAAAGTAGCGCTGAGTTTTTTTAAACAAATCTTCAATCATGGTGGTAGTATGTGTATTAAGTGAACATAACAATAGCAATTAAGCCAGCCATGAATATCCTTACTGTTGGGAACTAGAGAGAAGTACTGGTAAAAGCCAATACACAAAAATAATCCTGTTTGTAGATTTCCAGAGCAACGGTATCCCACTATAACACGTTAACATCAGCTTTATAAAGACTACAAATTACTGTTAAAGAGATACAGCACAAATAGATACATTTTTAAATTATGTTAACTTAAATAAAGAATAAACCAACTCATAATAAGGTATCTGTATATTGCCTGATAAATTACTTTTATGTACAATATCTCCTGTGGCTCTCAAAATTCAATTTAGTAGGCATAATTATTATTCCCATTTCCAACTAAGTACATTGAGATTCAGAAACATAAAATTACTTGCCCAAAATAACACAGCCAGAATCCAGAAATGTAGGGTCTCAAACCCAGGCCTCTTGTCGCAAAATCTGTGCTATCATATGTTCCATGGTGCAGTGTAATTTCCATTGACTAGTGTAAGTCTGTATGGGAGAAAACTTTCAACTGCAACATTAGAAAATTCTGGAACGTCTAATGTTCTAAAAATATCATCATACTACCATAAGAATATGTGTCAGAATCTATGGCATTGAATAGGAGGCAGTGTCAAACACATGACAGTCATTTAGATGTGATTATGTCACCACTGTTCCTACTGTCATCGATAATTGAGCTCCCCAATTGTCCTTAGCATTATCATTGACACAGAGTATATCATTAACTTATGTCCTTCAGGAGTGTCCAGCCTTTTTTTAAATGCACAAACTGAACTAGATGAATCCAAAATCTCTGCCATTTTGAATATTTGGTTAGAAGTATTTTGTACATCATTAAAAGCATTGGTTATACAAGGCTTCTCTTGTTACCTCTCCCCAACCCAGGTAGTAGGAAAATAGGTTGAAAGTACCCTTGATTAGCAATTTCCCACACCAACTAGGTGCAACAGTGGATGCCAATTAGAATTCTAGAATTCAGCAGAATTCTAATGCCTCATCAGTGAGATGATCAGTACAAAGCTCACTGCTACCAAGTTCTGAATTAGACAAGGGAATAAAGAGACTTCACATAGACTGACACACAAATTTAGTTTCTGAAACAGACCACTTAAGGAGTTGATATGGAGGTATTTCAGATATATTTGGCTTGTGGTTTATAGTCCCACCTCTGAAAGAAGTTTGAAAAAAAAATTGAAACGGATCCTTCCTTCCTTTTTTTTCGCCCCCCCCCCTCATTTCTCTCTTTTGTTCTCCTTCCAAATAGTTAATAGGAATCTGGTCTTAAGTTTGTGATCAAGTAAAACTGAGGTTCCTACCAGCTCTGGAGAATATACAGATACGGTATAATTGCCCATTTTTCCTGCACCAACAAAGACTTGCAAGGACCCTTCCACCTGCTCTACACAGTGTTTTTTTTCCCTTTGCCAAACATGTGCTGCAACGTCCAGCCTGTCGATTCTTTAAGACCTTACTTAAATCATCTCTTTTCCACAAGGTTTTCTCAGGTTCCCAGTCAAAACCAACATCTCCTTATTATCTTTACCACAGTGTTATATTTGTATGAATCGGTATCTACGTCAACATCTAGGTCTTCATTTCCATATGTATATTCACATCTTCATTTCCTGTCTCACTTGACTGTAAGTCCCTAAGAACACTGTTACCACCAGTTGTGTGTAGTCTAGTGTCTGGTACTTATTATTTGTCAGACGGGACTGAAAGTCAAGTAGGCTAAAACTGTGAATTTCCTCACTGCCTATTCTGTCCAGCTGTCAACTGTATTGGGTTCTGTGAGCCTAATGATCGATTGCTAGAATTACTGAATCTAGCTCAGGCTGGATATATTCCAAATGTAATCAATGATGTCATACTGTCAGATTTCACACTGCCAAGTGATTTTGACTGAATTATCTTAAATTGTACAGAGTGTCTGTGATGTCAGTTGCTCCAGAGTTACTTGCCTTGGGGCCCCAAATCTCCAGGTAGAATTTCAGAGGCCCACGTAATGTTTTTTTCCTTGTTCTGCTGTCTTTCTATGTGAATATAAGCAAGTTACTTAGAATCCCTGTGCAAAACAGAAACAATAGCAGAGTACTTGTAGCCTAGCAACATCTCAAAATCATTATGTAATACTGTCTATAGTGCTTTCTGCCTGTCAGATGGAAAGGGGCTTTGTAAAAACAAGCCATTACTGGTATCATTAAGGCAATACCCCAAGAAGGGTCATATTGCCCAACATTTGCCACTACTTCAGTAATTCTCTGAAGAGCTAAACTAGTCATAATTGGAAATAATTTTAATAGTGTGTGTACAGGGCAACCTCAGTTAACCTACACAGAGCTATAGCCCTAAAGCAACCAGCTTTCTTCAGATTGAGAAGAAGGCCCACATCCTTCTCAAGCTACAATAACAATAATTAAAACAGCAATTAATGCTTGCTAGAAGCCGATTAGGTGCTACGAACACAGCTAAACGTTTTGTGTGCAATACCTCAATTAATTCTCATAGCAAGCCTGTGGAATAGACAATACTTTTATTCCCATTTGATACATGAGAAAAATGATACTTGGAGAGCTAAGTAAATTGATGACGGCAACTCAGAAATTGTGGACACAAGATATAGATGCAGGCAAGCTAACCCAAAACCCAGGATTTTAACCACTATCCTTATGCAATTAAAAGAGCAAAGGATGAGGGTTATGGGAGGGAGAAAATCTGTTCCTTTTCACCTTGTGACATCAGCAAAATGTTTCATTTGATTCATGGTTTTAACGTTGGACAGCACACAAGTTACAGAAGGAAAAGTAGAGGCCATAGCTGTGGTCCTCAAAGGATCTGAGCTCCAGGAAGACTTGCTGGGGCCACAAGAAGCCTAGGCGGAAAGGTAGACCACGTCTCCAGTCATCATCTGTAAGGTGATGAGCGCCTGCTTCCCGGAGTTATAGCTAACACTGCTAATACAGCACTTAGCGTGATCACTGGATCAGCCCCATCCAAATCTCTGAGTCATCAAAAGTTTCAGCTCTATTATTATTATTAATTTATTTTTTATTTTTTTGCAGTACGCGGGCCTCTCACTGCCGTGGCCTCTCCCGTTGTGGAGCACAGGCTCCGGACGCGCAGGCTCAGCGGCCATGGCTCACGGGCCCAGCCGCTCCGCGGCACGTGGGGTCCTCCCGGACCGGGGCACGAACCCGCATCCCCTGCATCGGCAGGCAGACTCTCAACCACTGTGCCACCAGGGAAGCCCCAGCTCTGTCTATTATTAACTAGGAAAAGATGTGATAACAAAATGCATCTATGTGTTCACAAGTTATTCCAGACTGATCTCACTTTTTTTTAAATTCCTACAGTGGCAGATAAAGAGAAGGCCAAGAAATTAAAATACCTGGAATCAGCAAAGGTTTTGGAAAAGATGCTCAAGTGTAGGCTGATAATATCATAGGAAGATGGATTTGGACCTTGTTGAAAGACAAATGAGAGCTCATTAATGAAAAGAAAAGTCAATGGAACGGAATGTATCTAGTTTCAGGCTGCAGAGGTATTTTCTGTCATCTTTAATGTTTCTATCAGTAATTTGGATGAGGACATAAAAGCAAGCACATCTAATGTGTGGATTTTAGGAAGCTGGAGGATACCTGGGAGCTGAATTGCAGAATCAGAAACCAAGGAGTTTAGCAGGCTAGGAAGAGACATTCAAAGGAACAAGAGATAACATCAGTGGGGCTTGACTCATTCTGTGTAGCTGTGGAAAGCAGGCCAGAATTGGCCAGTAGAAATTATTTGAAGGCAAATTTCAGTTTAATGTGGAAAACACCTTCATCATATTTAGTACTACTTAAAAATACGTTAAAATAAATATTTTAAGAAGAAAGTTAAATAAAACACCTAGCCCAGTAAGTTTTATATTAGACAGTTAGTTGCCTAAATGGTTCTCATTTTTTAATAAGTGCTGAATGGTATATAGTTTTATAAGAATGTGTGATGTACTTTTGTATGTCCAAATATGTCATTGGAAAAATAGAGAGTATTAGCCTCTTGTAGTTCAGTGAATTTCTTTGAAGTATCAGCTCAAATAAAAGAACCAGCTAATAGCATTTTCAGAACTCATGAAGCTAAAACCAGATACACAAATTCTAGCAAATTTTCCACACAATGGCAGCATTGTCTGTGTATGGCTATCTAATATGCTCCTTTATATACAGACATGTCCAGAGGAACCCAGAGATCAAAAGGACCTTGGTTTTTCTTTGTTTGAACTTTACTTAATGTGCTATTCCTCCTATTGTGTACAAGACCCATAAAATTTTTGGCTACTTTTAACATCAGTTTACACCACTAGAAAAAAAAAAACAGGAAATGAAAGAACATTTTAGTGATAAAAATTTAGCTTCTTTCAGCTTACTTTATCACTGCCAACAGATTTTTTTCTATTTATTTTAAACTTAGGCCATGTAATTTCAAGAGATTTTGCTGTTGATTTGTTTTAATTTAAAAGCTGTTGGACAATCAGAAAAGAAAAAGAAATACAAATTGGAAAAGAAGAAGTAAAACTGTCACTGTTTGCCGATGACATGATAATATACATAGAAAATCCTAAAGATGCCACCAGAAAACTACTAGAACTAATCACTGAATTTGGTAAGGTTGCAGGATACAAAATTAATGCAAAGAAATCTCTGGCATTCCTATACACCAACAATGAAAACTCAGAAAGAGAAATTAAGGAAACACTCCCATTTACCACTGCAACAAAAAGAATAAAATACCTAGGATTAAACCTGCCTAAGGAGGCAAAAGACTTGTACTCAGAAAACTGCAACAATGATGAAAGAAATCAAAGATAACACAAACAGATGGAGAAATATACCATGTTCTTGGATTGGAAGAATCAATTTTATGAAAATGACTGTACTACACAAAGCAATCTACAGATTCAATGCAATCCCCATCAAACTACCAATGGCATTCTTCACAGAATTAGAACAAAAAATTTTACAATTCGTATGGAAACACAAAAGACAATAGCCAAAGCAATCTTTTTTTTTTTAACATCTTTATTGGAGTATAATTGCTTTAAAATGGTGTTTCTGTTTCTGCTTTATAACAAAGTGAATCAGTTATACATATACATATGTCCCCATATCTCCTCCCTCTTGTGTCTCCCTCCCACCCTCCCTATCCCACCCCTCTAGGTGGTCACAAAGCACCGAGCTGATCTCCCTGTGCTGTGTGGCTGCTTCCCACTAGCTATCTATTTTACGTTTGGTAGTGTATATATGTCCATGCCACTCTCTCACTCACTTTGTCCCAGCTAACCCTTCCCCATCCCCGTATCCTCAGGTCCATTCTCTAGTAGGTCTGCGTCTTTATTCCCATCTTGCCCCTAGGTACTTCATGACAATTTTTTTTTTAAGATTCCATATATATGTGTTTGCATACGGTATTTGTTTTTCTCTTTATGACTTACTTCACTCCGTACGGCAGACTCTAGATCCAACCACCTCACTACAAATAACTCAATTTCGTTTCTCTTTATGGCTGAGTAATATTCCATTGTATATATGTGCCACATCTTCTTTATCCATTCATATGTCAATGGACACTTCGGTTGCTTCCATGTCCTGGCTATTGTAAATAGAGCAATGAACATTTTGGTGCATGACTCTTTCTGAATTATGGTTTCCTCAGTGTATATGCCCAGTAGTGGGATTGCTGGGTCGTATGGTAGTTCTATTTGTAGTTCTTTAAGGAACCTCCATACTGTTCTCCATAGTGGCTGTATCAATTTACATTCCCACCAATAGTGCAAGAGGGTTCCCTTTTATCCACACCCTCTCCAGCATTTATTGTTTGTAGATTTTTTTGATGATGACCATTCTGACTGGTGTGAGATGATATCTCATTGTAGTTTTGATTTGCATTTCTCTAATGATTAATGATGTTGAGCATTCTTTTATGTGTTTGTTGGCAATCTTGAGAAAGAAAAACGGAGCTGGAGGAATCAGGCTCCCTGACTTCAAACTATACCACAAAGCTACAGTAATCAAGACAGTATGGTACTGGCACAAAAACAGAAATATAGATTAATTGTACAAGATAGAATGCCCAGAGATAAACCCACGCACATATGGGCACCTAATTTATGACAAAGGAGGCGAGAATATATAATGGAGAAAAGACAGCCTCTTCAACAAGTGGTGCTCAGTAAACTGGACAGCTACATGTAAAAGAATGAAATTAGAACACTCCCTAACACGATACACAAAAATAAACTCAAAATGGATTAAAGACCTAAATGTAAGACCAGACACTATAAAACTCTTAGAGGAAAACATAGGAAAAACACTCTTTGACATAAATCACAGCAATATCCTGTTTGACCCACCTCCTGAGGTAACAGAAATAAAAGCAAAAATAAACAAATGGGACCTAATGGAACTTAAAAGCTTTTGCACAGCAAAGGAAACTATTAACAAGACAAAAGGAAAACCCTCAGAATGGGAGAAAATATTTGCAAATGAAACAATAAAGGATTAATCTCCAAAATTTACAAGCAGCTCATGGAGCTCAATATCAAAAAAACAAACAATCCAGTTAAAAAATGGGCAGAAGACCTAAACAGACATTTCACCAAGGAAGACATACAGGTGGCCAAGAGGCACATGAAAAGGTGCTCAACATCACTAATTATTAGAGAAATGCAAATCAAAACTACAATGAGGTATCACCTCACGCTGGTCAGAATGGCCATCATCAAAAAATCTAGAAACAATAAATTCTGGAGAGGGTGTGGAGAAAAGGGAACCCTCCTGCACTCTTGGTGGGAATGTAAATTGATACAGCACTATGGAGAACAGTATGGAGGTTCCTTATAAAACTAAAAATAGAACTACCATATGACCCAGCAATCCCACTACTGGGCATATACCCTGAGAAAACCATAATTCAAAAAGAGTCATGCACCAAAATGTTCACTGCAGCACTATTTACAATAGCCAGGACCAACCTAAATGTCCATCGACAGATGAATGGATAAAGAAAATGTGGTACATATATAAAATGGAATATTACTCAGCCGTAAAAAGAAATTGAGTTATTTGTAGTGAGGTGGATGGATCTAGAGTCTGTCATACAGAGTCAAGTAAGTCAGAAAGAGAAAAACAAATACCGTATGCTTACACATATACATGAAATCTAATAAGAAAAAAACTGGTACTGATGAACCTTGTTGCAGTGCAGGAATAAACAGGTAGACATAGAAAATGGACTTGAGGACATGGGATGGGAGGGCAAGGCTGGGGCGAAGTGAGAGTAGCATTGACATACATACACTATCAAATGTAAAATAGTTGGCTGGTGGGAAGCAGCGGCATAGCACAGGGAGATCAGCTTGGTGCTTTGCGATGACCTAGAGGGGTGGGATAGGGAGGGTGGGAGGGAGACGCAAGAGGAAGGAGTAATGAGTATATATGTATATGTATAGCTGATTCACTTTGTTATAAGCAGAAACTAACACACCACCATAAAGCAATTATACTACAATAAAGATGTTTAAAAAAAGAAAAAAGAGGGAGGGGACATGGGGACATGTGTATGCATATGGCTGATTCACTTTGTTGTGCAACAGAAACTAACACAGTACTGTGAATCAATTATACTCCAATAAAGATTTATTTAAAAATAATAATAAATAAATAAAAGCTGTTGTTTTTTTCATTTCGTTGTTAGTCAAATTCTACTATTTTTATTATATGTGTTTTGAATAATCTATGTTGGCATTAGAGTATAGGAAATATTAAGTTATGTTTAAAATTACTTGAGTAGATTCTTGCTACTACGCTACACTGGTTTTTAAAGAAAAACTGTAAACATCTAGTTATATTGGAGCCATGGCTAGTAATTACTATTAATTTTCAAAGATTCAAAAATTGCAAAACTACTGTGTTCTCCAGTGGGCAAAATAGAAAAAGTGACTTTAGAGAGTGCACTATAATTATATTTCCCTAAAATAACTGCTATAACTCCTTCTACCATCTAATATGTGAACACTCCAATTTAAAATGGTGAAATATATTCAGACTGTGCTCTAAACACATAACAATGATTCATGCACAGACACACACATGCGGGTGCGTACAGAAGCACACACACACACACACACACACACACACACACAGAGAAAACCAAAAGGACATGTTTAGATTAGAAAAACAGATAAGCACTTCTGGTGGGATCACAATGTCAAGGAGGGAACAGACTAAAATCAGAGGTGTTCTGAGCCCAGGATGCTGAAGCAGACAATGGCATCCAGGGTTTTGGTCTTGCAGAGTAAAGGAAACTGAAAGTGTTCCACATGAAATGGGGTTGGAGCATAGTGGAATATGGGGGGGGGGAGTACTGGGAGTTGGAGTTGCTGCTTAAATCTGGTAGCTGAACACCACCCACCTTCAATTAAAAGAAGTGCTCATTTTGCATCCTTACCTGCAGTTATTATGAACGCTGACCAGAAGGAAACTGAGAGCCCTGTAATCATGAAGGAGATTGAACTAGGTGCTTATGTAATTAGTTTTGCGATATACCCAGTTATCTCAGGCAGAAGCTTCAGAACTCAATGATAAGAGCTAGTATTTGCTTGGGGGCCCAAAGTTCAATGGAGACAATTATAAATCTGACACGTGGAGAATGATGAGAGCAAAGAAAAGAGGGAAGAGAAGTTTTGAGTGAAGCTTGAATAGGAAAGAGAAAGTTGGAGTAGGACAGAGAAGATGATGGAAAAGGAGAAAGAAATGGAAGGAGAGAGAGAGAGAGAGAAATACATATATATTACATATAGAGAGAGGTGGAAAGGAAATAGAACACTCTCTTCAAGGTGCTGAAGAGAAATAACAGTTAACAGCAAATTAGTCACAAATGAGAATAAAATGAAAACATGTAAAGATATACAAACGCTAAAAGGGTTAACCATTCATAGATCCTTATTAAAAGATCTACTGAAGTATATACCAAAGAAAGAATGACAGATAATAAGAAATCATGATAAGAACTGAAAATGATTTAAAATACTGACAAATTTAACCATTCACAGTGAACATAATTTTTTCTGTGTATGTGTTTTGAAGTGTAACATTAAAACTCTTAACAAGATCAGGAAGGCTGCTTAGTAATTAGATAAAGCAGGCTCATTGCAATTGATAGGAAAATTCAAATACTAAATATAGATTCACTAGAAATATTTATAGTTGAAACTTTCTGTTAAAATGTAAAAATAAACAAGAAGATTGAGTTTCCAAATAAACAAAGAGAAAACTACAGAGCACATGGTCAATCCAAGATAGAGACAAATAGAAAACAGGAATAATAATAATATAAAAGAAAAATTATTCTGACACTTGTTAAAATAGTAAGGAAAAGTTTATTTTGGACTATTGCAATAGATGCCAAGATTTATAATAAAGGACAGAGATCAGGCTCAACACCTAATACAGCAAAGACGGCTGGAGAGTCATAGCCAATGAGGAGAGTGAGGGGTTTAGTGGGTGGAAAATTACTAAGAGTAGTCATCAGGGTAGGGGCATTCTAGCTGAACTGACTTAACAGGGTTTTCTCTGAAGTTGTCCAGGGTAGTCACATACCAATGATGGAGGATGAGGAATTTGATTAAATAGGAAGGGTGATCATAGATATCAAGGTTGCGGGGATTCATCCCAAACTGACTTAGAAGGATTCTTGTTACAACTGTACTAGGCAGACCAGAGACAGAGCCCAATGATGAGGCCTAGTTAAAAAGAGGGTTCAGAGGAAACTAACTAAACTTTGGTCAAGGAGAGACTCTGTGTCAGTAGTAGTAATAATAATAATAATGGTGGTAAACAGAAAGATAAAACAGATGCTATAAACTAGAGAAAGTATTTTAATTGTCACAACAAATGTAAATGCATTAAATTCACCTATTAAAATATGTATTATCAGATTATATTAACATTTAGCTACAGTGATGATTTTGAGAGATGCAGTTTTGCAGGAAGTTTGAAAATAAAAGAATGGCAAATACCTTCCTAGCAAATCGTAAAGTAAAAGAAAGATGGTAGAATAATAAGTTATCAAAGCAGAATTTAAAGAGAAAAACACTAATAGGTAAAGTA
The DNA here is from genome assembly GCF_949774975.1 of Lagenorhynchus albirostris. NCBI lineage: Eukaryota > Metazoa > Chordata > Mammalia > Artiodactyla > Delphinidae > Lagenorhynchus > Lagenorhynchus albirostris. Next base: position 19,609,640 of record NC_083112.1, on the reverse strand, counting down.
AGGGACACTAAAAAGAACAACAAGAAATTACAAAAACTATGAACCTGAATGCATGTGACAGTATTGGCTCAAATTAGAAAATATAATTATATTTTTATAATTTTTGTAATGGAGAGGAGACTTCTACTTGTGTCCATGATGAAATATGGGGACCAAACTCACCTTCCTGCTTTGCACAACTCAAAATTTGGATGAAATAATTAAAAATATTCAGATATTATACAATGAGAATCACAAGATAGTAATCCCTCAAAGATGGGAACCAAATGAGATGAGTCTTATGATTTCTCCAGCTTACGGACTGAGGAGAGTTTCCAGGCCACAGCACAGGGATGGAAAATTAAAAGGCCTGGCACTTTTGCAGAAGTGAGGATATGGAGTTTGGAGTTCAAGGAGATCTAGGTGGCTATAATTTGAGGGGGAAAATACTGGAGAGGATTAAGGTGCACAGAGAAGAGCTCCAGAGAACTGCAGAGAGATGATCTTGAATCTTTAGCTACATTCTAATCTGCATGTGGGCAAAAACCACATAAACCTGAAGAACAAGCCAGTGATGGCAAACAGGCAAAATAATCCTGGGATTTACATAATGTTGCTAATAGCTCAAAGTCCAACCAGCAACCAGTCCAATTAGGAAAACCCTCCTAATACAGAGAGCATTGAGTGTACCCTATCAAGGGTATTGACTGGTTGACTAAATATTGACTAAATTAAACCTAGACCAAATGCTGCACTGGATATATCCAAACAGAGCTTAAAAGTAAGCCCTGAAATGATCAAACAGGTGTCAAGTAACTTAACTGCATTCCAGAACCATATCCAACAATATTTAATGGAATGTAACAAAATCCAGCCCACAACAATGTAAAATTCACAATATTCATTCAACATCTATAAAAAAATTAGTAGGCATGAAAAATGTAGTCAAATACCACCTGTAATCAAGAGAAAAAGCCATACATAGAAATAGAGCAGAAATGAAAGAGATGGTATAATTAACAGAAAAGTTGGTCACTCAACTTTCCTGAGATTCTTTATCTATCGGAATTGGGCATAATGGCAAAAGCATTGACACATAGATCAATGGAATGGAACAGAGAGCTCAGAAATAGATGCAAATATGTCCAACTTAATTTTTACAAAGGTACAAAAGCAATTTATTTGAGGAAGAATAGTCTTAACAAATGGTACTGGAGCAACTGGATATCTACTTGCGGGGGGGTGGGGTAGGGGAACCCTTGACCTAAACTTCACACTTTATACAAGAATTAATTCAAAATGGATAAATGGATCATGGACTTAAGTGTAAAACATAAATCTAAATCAAATTAGAAAAAAATATATAGGGGAAACTCGTCAGGACACAGGGCTGGGCAAAGAGTTCTTAGATTGACACCAAAAGAACAATCCATAGAATGACTACTGATCAATTGGAATTTATCAAAATTAAAAACTTTGGCTCTGAGAAAAACTCAAAAGTATGTAAAAACAAGCTGGAGGTAGGAGAAAATATTTGGAAAGAACATATTAACAAAGAATTAGTATCTAGAGTATATAAAGAACTTTCAAAATCTTAGCAATAAAAACAAGAAAATAGACAAAAGACATGAAAACACATTGCACAGAAGAGGACATACAGATGGCAAAAAAACACATGAAAATATGTTCAACGTTATTAGACATTATGGAAATTAAACTGAAACCACAATGAAGTATCACTACGCATCTACCTGAGCGGATAAAATAACAAATAGTGACATCACAAAATGCTGGTGAGGATGTGAAGAAACTGGATCACTCATACATTACTGGTGGGAATGGAAAATGGTAAATCCAGTCTGGAAGATAGTGTGACACTTTCTTAAGAAACTAAACATTGCAGTTACCATAGCACCAAGTAATTGCACACTTAGGCATTTGTCTCAGAGAAATGAAAACTATGTACACACAAAAATCCATACACAAATGTTCATAGCAGTGTTATTTATAATGACCCAAAGCTGAAAACAACCCAGATGTTCTTCAAATGGGTGAATAAACAACCTATAGTATATCCATCCCATGCAATATTACACAGCAACAAAAAAGGGCACTACTGATGCACACAACTTGAATGCATCTGCAGAGAATTAGGCTAAGTGAAAAAAGCCAATCCCCAAACGTGTAACCGCATGATTTCATTTACATAATATTCTTGAAATACGAAATTTTAGAAATGCAAAACAAATTAGTGGTTCCCTGGGATTAAGCACAGAGGGGGAAGCAGGAGGTTAGACGAGTCTGACTATAAAATGGCAACTTGAAGATCCCTGTGGTGGTGGAATTTTTCTATAGCTTGACTGCATCAAGCCAGTATACTGTTGTGATATGACTCTATAGTTTTGCAAGGTGTTACCATTTGGGAAAACTAGGCAAAGAGTACATAGGATCTTTCTGTATTATTTCTTACAACTACATATAAATTTACAACTATCTCAAAATAAAGAGTTTAATTTTTAAAAAGTGGAAAATTCTTCATAATCGTCCACAGCATTTCGTGGCATTCTGTGGAGTCACACTTTATTAGTAGTGAACAGTCTCTGCAACTGCCTTTGCAAAAATCGATTTCTAGGGGGTCAAAATGATGAACAAGCTACTTAATGCCTGCCCAAAACAGCACCCAACATTCCTTAAAGACGACAAATTCTAGATACCAAAGACATATTCTCTATTTTTAGCATCTAATAAAAAATTACTACACATACCTAACAGCAGGAAAACGTGGCTCAAGACCATGTGAAATAACAGTCAATAAAATAATATGGATGATGGTAAAGCCATAGAAGGGTCTTTAAAAAGTGACTATAACTATGTAAAGTACAGGAAAATGTGAACATAATGAGAGACAACATGAAAAAAATGGAATTAAAAAAAGAACCAAAGAAACTTGGAATGAAGGAAGGAAGACAGGCAGAATGGTAAACAAAAGAAATATTTTCTTCATTTTTAAATTTATTCAAAAACTTATTGAAGATTTAAAGCAGAAATCATAAAAATGTATTTGGAACTCGTAACATATGTAGAACAAGGTGTATGAGCAAAATAACATAAAATAAATAAGACAAAAACAGGAAGTGCAATGTAAGTATAGTGCTATAAGGGTCTTAAATGATTTATAAAATGGAATAATTTCATTTGATAATAGACCCTAGAGTAACCAATAAAAAACAAAATAATAAATATAGTGGCAATAAAATGGAATGTGAAAATATATTCAATTAATCTGAAAGAAGAGAGAAAATAGGGAGAAATCCACAAGAATACTAAATGAATAGACTATAAGCAGCAAATTTAAATCCAATCATATCGGGAATTCCCTGGCGGTCCAGTGGTGAGGACTCTGTGCTTTCACTCCCAGGGGCCTGGGATCAATCCCTGGTTGGGGAACTAAGCCACGTGGCAAGGACCAAAAAAATATAAATAAATCTAATCATATCCATAATTCCATTAAATGTAAATAGTCTAAACACTCCCATTAAAAAGCAGATACTGTCAGACTGGACTAAAAAAAATAGAGTAAGATTAAAATTTAGGAGGTCTACATAAAAGCATACTGGAAAAATATACACCATCCAAACATAAAGCATAATACATACAGTGCCCAGCCTTGCACTTGTAAGGTCCTGAGAGTGAGGGTCTCCTTAAAGTTCACTCCAGGTACTCTACGTACCTCACCGTAGTCCCAGCACTGGTATACAATTGCCAAACTTGTTAAATTAAATGCCTAATAGGCATTGATTTTATTGCATATATAAATAACACCTTAATTAAAAACAGAGCAAATTAAAAAGCATGATAAAATAGCTCAAAATGGAGGAACTTAATAAAGATAAAAGCAGAAATTAATGACTAGAAGACTATTGTAGAACAAAAAAATTTAAGGACTTTTTTTTTTTCTTTTGAAAAGGGACAAACAAACCATTAGCTAATCCACTGCTCAAAAAGAAATCATTACTAATAAAAATGAAATGTATATAAATTTTAGTAAAGTAAAATACAATTAAAAATTTATAAAATAACCACCTATACAGAGAAAAATATTTTAGAATCGTAAATGACTACTTTGCTTAATCATAAATAATTAAGTTGGAACACCTGAATGAAATGGATATATTGTAATGTATTATATGAACAGTTTCCCAACTATTGAAATACATAATATCTAAACCCCATTTAAATGTATATATTAATATAATATTAATATGTTGCTTGAATCTTTTTGCTAATGATGTATTTAGGGTTATCCCATTATTATTCAGAAGTGAGAGTGATCCATGATATTTTTTCCAACATATTCCTTCTAGGGCTTTCTATGCCCATGTAATGTTGACTGTAGAAAGGATTTGGAAGGCTTTCTTGCTTTCCTGTGCTATGGAATATTTGACTATAATTGGAATTAAGGATTATAGGATTAGTTGAATTCATCTGTAAAGTTCTTTTTTATAAAGGGGGCTGTGTAGTCCTTTGAGAGCTTTATTTTGTTTATGATGTCACTGATTTGTTTAGACTGTCCATCTCTGCTGGTACCTGTTTTGGTAGAGTAACCAGGACTTCGAATGGTGTCCTAGACAAGAGGAGAAAGGTGTAAGGAGCCTGGGACGTTAACAGCAACCTGCAGCCATGGCATAATGTTTTCAAACCCTTGTATTTCCACCTACATGTAGCTGACCTCAACCCTGACCTCAAACCACAGGTGATAAATTAAGGTTTGCCAAATATATAAATGGATTAATAAATGAAATACATAGAAATTAAGTATATCATGGATAAGTGAAACATGTACTGATGAAATATAGCTAAGATTTTTACTTTGGCTACATGGAGAATTTTTACTTCCAGGTATGATTTTTGTTTAAATGTATGCTTGTTTAATGTAACCCTTGAAGTAGAAATATACTCGCCAAATTCAGTACTACCTTTTTAGTTTTTCTCACATTAGGTAAGACATAATCTGGTCTTTAATATTAATTTATCAAAAAGTTTGTCACTTTTTCTCACTGAGGAACAGGAGAGAAGTTTGTGTGTGATGGAAAGAATAATCTCTCCTTTATGTGATCTGAACAGCTTCCCTAATCAGTGCTCTGATTTGTGATAGTTTTGATATTTTACATCCTATTTGTCCCACAGTCATGTGTCATCAATGTTGCTTTATTGTATCAGGATCCTATAATTGATTACACATATTTCTTTAATTCACTTGTTTATATATTCACTCAACAAGTAATTATTTTGTTTCCAGGCACCATTCTAGAGATACAGGTAGAACAAGAAGCTGACTTTAAGAAATGGTTGGATTTTCTCAAACTCTTACTCAAAGTTTGCTTAAGAGATGGGTGTTTGTAACACTATTTTTCAGGAGGTCTGACTCTATCCTTTTACTCCTTGCAAAAGGCTAGCTCCCTACACGACTACAGGATCGTAGCTGCAAGTTCCTGTAATTGTCCCGAAGCTCTCACTCTAATCCCGGTGCTAGGAGGTGAGTGAAGTAAATTTCAGTATAATTATAGAAGCCAAGAAAAAGTTAAGGATGTTATATGTACAAAAGAATTGCCCATGGGCTGTCAGGTGAAGCTAGACATTGCCCACAGCTAAAGTCCCGGAAAAGATATTTACCTCAATCCAGAGGGTGATACACAAAGCACAATACACTAGGATTTGGGTTGCATTCTGGCTTCCAAATGCAATTACTGCTTTGGTGATTGCTATCTTCTTTTTCCCAGTATTAATTAAAGTTCTTTTTAGATAACTCTCAGGTAAGAAGAACCGCTCTATAGTTCAATTCTTTCCTGTGGCCCTAGGAAAGATAGCTAAGCCAACAATGACCATCTTCCGCAAAACTAATTAAATAAATTTCCTGAAAGACCGTGTTATTCATGCTATAGGCTCTTTTCTGTGAAGTTGCTTAAATTTGTAGTTATTTTCTATCTGCAGCTACAGAAAAAGTAATTTAAAAATCAAATTAACTGATAATAGCGTTCATCATTTCTTAGATCCCACCCTCCTCACCATCTCCAGATGGCAGATGGAAACTCACTGTGTAGGGTATATTCTGTCCTCATGTAAGGGATCTGTGGGGCTGGCTTGAGTTTCCATTGCTCAAAGTGCATGTGTAGAAATCTGGAGGTCACTTGTAAACTCCCAAAATATGGAGGGAGGGACTTGTTTGGAATTCTAGAGTTGGGAAGATGTTCCTCCTAAATGGGCTTATCTAAAGCCTCTTGCCCACGCAGTTTAAAATTCTCTGGAGACTATGTTATATAACCTCCAAATTAGCAGCCTTATTGCACGGGTGTGTTTCTTCTCCGGCATCAGCATAATCAAAAAAGAGAAAGTGGTACTGGATGCTGGGGTTCACATTTCCCCAATATTCCAGCTTGAAATTGATTATTATACAGTTGACTGAAATGTACACCCCTTGCATATAAATTAAGAGACGAATGTATTTTCCAAATTATCTCTCTCTCTATATATATAACTCTCTCTGTGTGTATATATATAATTATACATATGATATCTGTATAATTATAATAATCATATATATAATTATATATATTATATATATAATTCTGTTAATTTGTGAAAAGTTTATATGAGGACATTTATATGGCTCTTCCTAATCTCTCCAAACTGCTGCAAAATATAAATAAATATCTGCCTACCTGATTGCACTGCTTTGTTGGCAAAATAGAAATGGTGATCTCTAACCTACAGAAGAGGAAACAGTATAGTGAATGTACTTTGTAAATGAGAAGTCTATTCCACTTGAAATGGACTTGCAAGTTTAACTTTGCTTTGTTACCTCTTTCTTAGCCATTCCTACAGCTCCTCGACAGAAACTTGTGAGAGAGCTGTCTCCCCTTATACGTGCCATTACCTTAGTAACCGTTACGTGGATTCCCTTCGTCATCTAGGCCCCTGGGGAATATTTTCAAATCCAAACTAACAGCAATGATTTTCCGTGCATATTTAGTTTTAAAATATGAAATATTTGAAACATTTAGACGAATGCAAAGAACAATGCAACAAATGCCTATATTCTATTATTTAGCCCCATCGAAATCCTAACCCTTTGCCCTATCTGCTTCAGATCATTCTGAGGAAAAAAAAAAAATCATAGACAGAAATGAAGCACCTTGTGCTACCCTTCTTTTTCCTTTTCTGCTATAGCTAACCACAGAAATAACCATACAAACGTATAATTCAGTAACGATCATTCTCATTCGTGTTGTTTTACTTTTATTCTCTACCTAGAATTCTTTTGCAGGTATATTCCTTTATAGATGTTCAAATGCAATATGAAGTCTTACACAATACTTTTTCACTCAAGACTCTGTTTTTGAGGTTTAGCCGCATATATAATGGGTACCACTGGTTTATTTCTTTTTAGTGCTCTAGAATATTCCACCTTCTGCATTATAATTTATTCATCCATTCTCCTCTCAGTGGATACATAGGTTGTTGTTTCCATATGTTTATTATCACCAAAAATGCTGCTATGAATATTCTTGTATTTATTTTTCTAGGGTATATTTTTAGGAGTAGAATTGCTGACTTGAGGAATATGAGTGCATCTTCAACTTTAACACATATTGCCAAATGGCTCTCCCAAAGGGTGCATCTTCCTTCTACTAGAAAAATGTGATAGCTTTTATTCCTCTGTATTCCCTCCAGCATTGTGAGGTCAGACTATTTTTTTCCCATTTTATTTGTGCAAAATACCTCATTTTGGTTTTAATTTGCATTTATCTGCTCACTGGTGAGTTTAAGCATCTTTTCATATGTTTATTGGCTGTACATGTTTCCTCTTCTATGAAGTCACCTATTGTCTGAATGTCAAAGTTACTATATTGGACAACTTCAGAGAGACCATGTAATACTCATACTCTAAGGCGTTATGGCTGATAGTTTCAGCTACAGAATGTCCATTTTAATGCCCTCGAAATGTACATTTTGGAGGGTTTGGGGCTTCTCTGCCTCATGCTATTAAGTAACCACGTGGCCTTAAGATATTATCTCAGATAAAACAGAAACAATAACTAGGCTTCTCCTTGATAATAAGAACAAATGAGATACTATCTGGAAGTACTTTTGAAGGTATAAAATGCTATATAAATGTACCAATTCCTAATCACTTTCTTTAATGTGGGAAACAGTGATAATACAAAAACAATTAACCATCAGTAGGCACTACATTTCATAATTCTCTTTGTTGGACAGGAATAGTATTCACCATAAATAGTCTTTTCTCTCTTGGAGTTGGGCAACATGGCAGACTTTGTGTCTTTCAGACTTATGCTGAAAGATGACTCCCACACTAATAGACACCATCCAAGTTCCAAGTTGGAAGAAGTGAAAAGGAAAACGGGCAAAATGTGGGCGCTGCCGAGTCTATTTTTTGAAGTAGCTTTCCTTGGTTCTTTACCTAAGAGACTTGCATTTAGACTTCACTGGCCAGAACTATGCCTCATGGGTCCCCTCATAGTGAATATTGGGTACGCATTACCTACCACATCTACTGCATAGCAGGCTAGTTAATACAGATAGAAATGTAAGTAAGACATAGAATCTTCTTTCAAGTTGCTTAGGCCCAGTAAACTCTGTCCCAGCAATTCCACATTATTAATTTTATAAATACAATTTTATGTAAGGACATAGCCACAAAACTGTAATTTACAAAAGCTATATAATTACTTCTCATTTCTCCAGCTCTTCAATAGCATGAATAGTGCTTCTATGAAAATGTCAGTAAATATGATTTTTTTAATGGAGGTGACTATTTCTTAAAGTATATAGTCATTTGCAGCAGTTAACATCCTATAAAGTTGCTATGAACACTGAATTAGTGAGTACCGAGCCATTGCTTTTGGAGAAACATAGGGTTAGGTTGCTGTGAACCTCTAGTCGCATTTTTGTCAACTGATCAGTGCATAACCTTGTTTCATGTATGTTTAAAGACACCTTATTTAATATGTATCGTTGATTCATTAATAATGAACTCATAGCCAACAGCAGTATATTTCATGCCTGGATAAAGCTTATCTAACATAGGTATTTCCTCTGACAGGTACATCACAGCCTTCTCACACTTAGGAACACTAGACAGCACTTCAGCACTAAGTTTGGGGCCATTTTAAACAACAAAATCACCAACAAAAAACAAAATACAAAAAAGTGTGGTACTAAATAGACCAAGAATACTTGCTTACAGTATTGGAGACTCAATTTTTCACCCCCTTCACTTGTCTGTGAATGACCAGGAAAGTGCTTCGAGTACTAATTTGGGGGTTACAAATAATAAGAATAATGAGGATCAATTTTATTTCTAAAAGTGAAATTATTATATCATTTTGTTTAAAGGAATAGTCCTTTAGTTCACATCTCTATTAGAACACCAGTGATGTACATTCATCAGATTGTTAATAACAGAAAACAAACCTTGACGATCACTGGCTTCACTAGCCAAACCACAGGAGGAGATAAGATGACTAAATCTAGAAACTAAGTTTGTCGGGACCCTCTCTCTGTATCTCATCTCTGCTTTGCTTTGAAATCTCCATCGTCTCAAGCCAGCTTTACTCCATGTTGCCAGGGACATGGCTGTACTCAGCTTTGGACTCACATTTTATCACCTAAACCAGAAAGAAAAGAAGCTTTTCTAACCTACCTCAGGTTTGAAAAACCTTAGAGAAGGACATGGGAAGAGTCCTGACCTGAGTCCTAGATTACCACCTGGGATCCCTGGAGGTGGGGTTTATTACCAGAAGGGTGGGTAGCCTTGTTAGGGTCTTGACAGAGGTGCTATCTGCTGTCTACTGCACCATCACAACTGTCCACGTGTGTTCTTTCCCTAGTAGACTTGGAATTCCTTAAAAGCAGAAAGCATGCATTATTCACCTTAATTTCCTCATCACCTAACAAGGAACCTAGAGCTGGTGCTTAACATATATTAAATAAATATTACCAGATTGCTCTCCAGAAGGACGATTTCTAAATGTTTACCCAAAGTCCTGCCAACAAGGAGTTTTATCACTTTAATCAAAAGGTGGATTCTAGGAAAATCTTCTGCCTGTATGGGCTTACGTTATGAAACTCATTTTGAAAGAGCAGTCCTTTGAAAAGCTGGAAATACCTTAACACATTACATGGAAACAAACAAACAGACAAATAAAAAAGAGCACAATACCAGTTGATCTCCCAGATATTTCAGGGAATTAAGAAAGTGTCCCAAACAGCTATAAGTAAATAAAAGCCTTACTGTTAAATGGGCTTCCTATTTTGGAAACACCATTTACACAATCAACCCTTGGATATATTGGCTCTACCTGTAGCAAATTACGTTCACAAGCTGCCCTCAAAATCATCAGGATTGGAATCCGATTCACGCCTTCTGCCGCTCATTGGTGAATACGCAGGGAGAACAGACCGTTCATGGTGGATACTATTCTCGTCCAACAAAGTTAAGCACGAAACGCATTGCAAACAGACGATTAATTACTTTCGTATTATCACTGCTTCCCACGTTAGAGAGAATTAAAAATTAGTACACTTATAGGGCACTTTATACCTTCAAAAGTACTTCCAGATAGTATCTCATTTGTTCCTATTATCAAGGTGAAGCCTAGTTATTGTTTCATTTTATTTGAGAGAAACATCTTAAGGCCACTTGGTTACTTAATAGCATGAAGCAGAGGGGCCCCAAACTCTCCAAAATGTACTTTTCAAGGGCATTTAAAAGGACATTGTGTGGCTGAAACTATGAGCCTTAAGTGGTGAGTTTCTTATACATATTCCTTGACAGTAAGTCATTGTTTTGACAGCCTATTCTAAGGTCTTGGTTTCAAAAGAAAAGCATTGTCTAGGTGGGTTTCACTTGAAATTCAGTGAGTACAGTCATTGTGTGATGAAGTGAAAAGGTCACAGGATTTGAGTTAGAAGACCATGGGTTCTTTTTTTTTTTAACTTTTATAATTGCTTTACAATGGTGTGTTAGTTTCTGCTTTATAACAAAATGAATCAGTTAGACATATACATATGTTCCCATATCTCTTCCCTCTTGCGTCTCGCTCCCTCCCACCCTCCCTATCCCACCCCTCCAGGCGGTCACAAAGCACCGAGCTGATCTCCCTGTGCTACGCGGCTGCTTCCCACTAGCTATCTATTTTACATTACACGACCATGGGGTCTTGTTCATGCTTGCGGTTATCAGCTGGGGGACCTTGACCAAATTGCTCAGTTTCCCCGGGCCTCTTTTTTCTTTATATACAAATGGGGAAACAGTGACACCTATTTCAAAGGGTTCTTGGGAAGACTGAGATAACATGTGAAAGATATTGCAAGATTGTAAATCATTATATATAATTACATGACATAATTGCATTTATTTACCTGACTGAAAACTAGGCAAAATGCCACATGAGGGCTGAGTCTGTGTCACTTTATCTTAATGATTCCCACTAAGATAGACCGTAATAACGGGAAGGGGGTATATCTACATAAATAGTAAATGTTCAGTACATGCTTAATACAGTAGAATGATCGTGTAAAAGGAAGTTATCTAGAGACATGAAAAACTATGTTTTTCCACTATTTTAAACTTAATCCCTGGGAAGGTAGAGAAAAATACTTTGGAGAAGGAAAAGAAGCTAAAACTTACTTTACAAACATTGTGTTCCAAGTTCTGTTCTAGGTCCTTGCAGAACTGTCTCAGATAATCATCTGAATATCCCCAACAAATAAGAATTATTACCTACTTTTATAGATTAAAAAAATTGAAGGCACTGAGAGTTAATGAATTTGCTGATCTCATTCAGCTAGTACTGAAAGGTTCAAATTCAGATGTTTCTCTTCAAAACTTACTCTTTGGATTGTACTGCCCTTTTCTAAACACACTGAGTTACCTTGGGTCTCTTAGTTATTCATGATGGAATTAGTGGAACCGACTTTCTACTTGGCCAAAAATAGATATCTGTCACTTGTTATTATGACTGCAATTCCCACCATTAATTTGAATTCTCTGGAGCAGTGTGGCCCAAATTGTGTTCCATGGGAAAACGGTCCCAAGAAATGCTACACAAATAAAAAGCTGTGTAGTATATCCCTCCACAGAGGTTTGCAGAGTACTAAAACAAAGTATTCTCAGAATTCCTACACCAAGGAAAAGTCACTGTTCTGAGAACAATGAACAAATTGTTCTGAGAGCTCCTACACCAAGGAAATCTGATAAATTTTCTTTTTTTATGTCATCAAAATTTTAATACAAAGATACTATTTTTAACATGGTCAGATATACTTGGCTAAGTCCAGATTTCAAAAAGCGAAAGTATCTAGCCCAATAGCACAACCGTATAGCTTGGTACAGAACATTCCATAGATCAACAGAAAATACATTTAAGCACAAAAATAAAAGATATTTAAAAATGAGAATCTCTAAGCGGCATTTTATTGCTGCAAAATAGACCTGTAGTACTGATTAAGTATCTTAAAGTGTTTTTCCTTTACAAAAATACATATATTCTTAATACACTAAGTCATTAACAATGACCTGGTAATCTTTCACTTCAATTTCAATGATTTATAAGCTAAATCTTACAACCACAAAAAGGGTTTTATCTGTATTAAGATGTTACCACTTTCGGCTATATTATTTAGCCCAAAGAGTCTTTTGACCATAAAAGTCTTCCCCTTACCACACAGTACTGATTAACCTCCAGGGAAATGGTATTTTATACATTGGGAAATACTGCTTTAGGACCTTCTGGAAGCAAGTGCTTGTTAACTAGATAAAACATTATCATTATATGAGACGTAAAACTACCTCACCCTGAAAGAGAGTTTCATTGTTCAAGCCCATTGGTATCCTCTTTAGTAGGAGATAAACCAGAGGGTGATGATAAAGCATGCAGTGTGGCTGAACACAGCAGGTACCTTGGAGAAAGTTCTGGGCCACAACGAGCCTTGGTTCCCTGAGGGAGGAATAGCTAGAGTTGAGAGGCAAAGGGGTTGTTCCTGAGGACAAATTTACCTTCTTCATGATTTTACTTCAGGTCATTCATAGGTGACTGAAGAAGAGTATTTTTTTTCCAATTTCTATTTTTTTAATTTTTATTGGAGTATACAGTTGTGTTTTTTTTTGTATCTGATATCCCTTTTTTAAAAAAAAACATCTTTATTGGAGTATAATTGCTTTACAATGGTGTGTTAGTTTCTACTGTATAACCAAGTGAATCAGCTATACATATACATATATCCCCATATCTCCTCCCTCTTCCGTCTCCCTCCCCCCTCCCTATCCCACCCCGCTAGGTGGTCACAAAGCACCGAGCTGATCTCCCTGTGTTATGTGGCTGCTTCCCACTAGCTATCTGTTTTACATTTGGTAGTGTATATATGTCAATGCCACTCTCTCACTTCTTCCCAGCTTACCCTTCCCCCTTCCCCGCGTCCTCAAGTCCATTCTCTACGTCTGCGTCTTTATTCCTGTCCTGCCCCTACGTTCTTCAGAACATTTTCTTTTTTTTTTTTTAGATTCCATATATATGTGTTATCATATGGTATTTCTTTTTCTCTTTCTGACTTACTTCACTCTGTATGACAGACTCGAGGTCCATGCACCTCACTACAAATAACTCAATTTCGTTTCTTTTTATGGCTGAGTAATATTCCATTGTATATATGTGCCACATCCTCTTTATCTATTTATCTGTCAATGGACACTTAGGTTGCTTCCATGTCCTGGCTATTGTAAATAGAGCTGCAATGAACATTGTGGTACATGACTCTTTTTGAATTATGGTTTTCTCAGGGTATATGCCCAGTAGTGGGATGGCTGGGTCATATGGTAGTTCTATTTTTAGTTTTTTAAGGAACCTCCATACTGTTCTCCATAGTGGCCATATCAATTTACATTCCCACCAACGGTGCAAGAGTGTTCCCTTTTCTCCACACCCTTTCCAGCATTTATTGTTTCTAGATTTTTTGATGATGGCCATTCTGATTGGTGTGAGGTGATACCTCATTGTAGTTTTGATTTGCATCTCTCTAATGATTAATGATGTTGAGCATTCTTTCATGTGTTTGTTGGCAATCTGTATATATTCTTTGGAGAAAAGTCTGTTTAGGTCTTCTGCCCATTTTTGCATTGGGTTGTTTGTTTTTTTGATATTGAGCTCCATGAGCTGCTTGTAAATTTTGGAGATTAATCCTTTGTCAGTTGCTGCATTTGCAAATATTTTCTCCCATTATGAGGGTTGTCTTTTCATCTTGTTTATGATTTCCTTTGCTGTGCAAAAGCTTTTAAGTTTCATTAGGTCCCATTTGTTTATTTTTATTTCCATTTCTCTAGGAGGTGGGTCAAAAGGATCTTGCTGTGATTTATGTCATAGAGTGATCTGTCTATGTTTTCCTCTAAGAGTTTTATAGTGTCTGGTCTTACATTTAGGTCTTTAATCCATTCTGAGTTTATTTTTGTGTATGGTGTTAGGGAGTGTTCTACTGGAGTATAGTTGATTTACAGTGTTGTGTTAGTTTCTGCTGTATAGCAAAGTGAATCAGTTATGCATATATATATGTCTATTCTTTTTCAGATTATTTTCCCATATGGGTTATTACAGAGTATTGAGTAGAGTTCCCTGTGCTATACAGTAGGTCCTTGTTGATTATCTCTTTTGTACATAGTAGTGTGTATATGTCCATCCCAATCTCCCAGTTTATCTCCCCCGCACTTGCCCCTGGTAACCGTAAGTTGGTTTTTTACATCTGTGACTCTATTTCTGTTTTGAAAGTAAGTTCATTTGTAACATTTTTTTAGATTCCACAGAAAAGTAATTTTTTAAAGCAGAAAGTAAGTAGGATACTACTATTATATAAACTTGGGGTTCCCATTTGGCTTTTTGAATTCTGGGGTGATCATGAACTAGTCCCTCATGTAACGCCTAAGGCCCTTGTTGAAAAGTGGGTAGAGGGCATTGGCTGATGGTACATTTCTTTGTATCTGGACTAACTCTTCCCAGGAGGGGATGATGGGAATTGTGTTGTAATTTCTTCTAAAATGTCATAGGAGGAGAAGGACATTTATGGGCCAGGGAAAAATCTGAAAACTGTGCCACAAATATTCTTTAAATCCATTGATTCTGAAACCGCAAAGAGTAGAGAGGGGAAACCCTCCATTGCTCACAATGGTGTGTCATAACACCTAGAGTAGGAATTTCTACCCCAGGTTACCTGCCCTTATAGGAAAGAGCTGTGATTATACAGTTCTATCTGAGCCTGAGGGGATAGCACAGGATTAGGAAGCTTGATTCCAGCCATTTGTATTCCAAACATTCTTCAGTGCAGCTTTACTAGTAATAAAGCTAATATTTCAATCTCCAGATATAGGTTTCCTGCATCTATCTCTCAATCAGTTATGAACTTGGGGGGGATGGGTGGATAGGCATTATTATCCTCCTCCAAACTTACCAGAGTAGTTCGCTTGCATTCCCTTTCGATGCCTTACCAGGAAGGACTGCAGGAGGTCACTCTTGGGTCTAACCCCACCTTCCCCACCAGTCACTTCATCCCAGGCCTTGAAATTCACTCAAGATGGGAAAGAGCTTTTCCACTCCCATTCAGCAACTTGTTTTCTTTAACTGATTTTAGCAGTCTTATTCTGTGTTCTGGGAAATGGGACAAGGAAAATAAAGTTGCCTAACTGAAATGATATCTTAGTTCTACCTACTATTTTTAATAACATTGTTGATTGTAGACTCATAGGCACCAAGAAAGGCTAAATGTCCAACAACAAACTCAGAATATGTTTGTCTGCCCTAGAAGGACAGAGATCGCGCCTGACTGCTATGCTCTGCCTCTGATGCCACTACTTAGTAGGCACTCAGATATTTATTGAAGAAATAAAGGAGTGTTATTACGCACTCCTGAGTCAGTAAATGGTGGGAATTTACTACAAACTCCTGTCGGTTCTATCTTGTATGTGGATACAGTAAGGTCAGAGTGTATAAATTCTCTTCTGTATTTCCCTGAGGTGGCATTCCCAGAGGACGAAGCCAGAAAAATGGCATTGCCTGTTATAGGGGTTGGTCTCAAATCCCACTAGAATCTCCTGAAGGGGTGAGGTGGACCATATTTAAGCATGAAGACTATTTCTGCCTAGAGAGAGGCCAGCTACATCCACATCGATCCCATCTGTCCCAGCTTGGCACTCTGAGGAAAATAGTTTGGTTTTTTTTTCTGAGGGGCAGGGAGTGGTGGGGGAAGCTAGAAGACAGCAGTCTTTCTTTCCAAATGGGAGCCAATCCATGAACTATCTTACAGTACCAACTCTAGGGGAGAAAAAAATTCAAAAGTGGGCTGTGATGGCTAATTTTATGTGCCAACTTGACTGGGCCACGGTGTACCAGATATTTGGTTAAACATGATTCTGGGTGTGTGTGTGCGGGTGTTTTTGGGTGAGATGAACATTTGAATCGGTAGACTGAGTAAAGCGCATTGCCTTCCTCATTGTTGGCAGGGCCCATCCAACCTGCTGAAGGTCTGAAGAGAAGAAATTCTGAGGAAGGGAGAATTTACTCTCTGTCTTTGAGCTGAGACATTTGGTCTTCTCTTGCCCTCGGACTTGAACTTGGACTGAAACTGAGACCATCAGTTCCCTGGCTCTCTAGCTTGCAAATCTTGGGACTTCCCAGCCTCCATAATCATATGAGACAATTTCTTAATATTTATATTTATAATATTTATATTTATGATATTTATAATATTTATATTTATATATATAATATTTATATCTGTATCTATGACTATATGTAGACAGATAGAACCTATGAGAGAGCCATCTACCTATTTCTCTGGAGAACCCTGAGGATTCCAAAGGAAACAACCCAAAGAGAACATGATAATAATGATGAACATTTTAAAATCTTTTTAATAATTACAAGAAAAACACCACTCTCTAGCACCATGGCCAGTTTACATAGATGTCCTTGACCCAGAGCAAAGTCCCTGCTTCCTAAAAAGGTTACCGTTATTAGCCTAGCAACTGAAGTGTGCACTAACATCTACCACTTAGACTTAGAAGGAATCAGAAATAAACTAAGCATTAACTCTATTCTGGAGAATAATGCATTTTCTTCAGATGGCCGATTCAGCCCTAAATTTGCTTAGGAGTTTTGTCCAGAATCTTCACTAGGAGAACTAATTGTCAAACCCTCTGCACTAAATGGATTTGTGACAGGTATACCATTCAGGAGAAGAAATATCATTTACTACAGGACTTGCAATTCAAAGTGGATTCTGACATTGTAGCTGGGATTCTTGGGAGTTGCCAGAACACAGAAAACAAAGCACAGAAAAACAGAAGGAAAATATCTATCCACAGAGTGGAGGTTAAAATAAAAAGTGGGAAATACCATGGAAATGAGCGCTTTCCTAAATTTAGTTTTGGTCTTATGGGATAATTACATCTGTGCATGACTAGAAATAAAGGGAGAAATGAAAGAATTCAAAATAAAAGTCAGACCTCAAAATCCAGAATTAAAAGATCTGCAACGGAAAAGAGATATGAAGCTTGAAAAGAAATGTAGAAATAGTAAGTAAATGAACAAGTACCAGAAATTACTCTTGAAGTTTTTGCTTCATCTAAAAAAAAAAAAATCTCAGAGCTCTGACCAAATAGTTGCTTCAGAAACACTTGCTATTTTTTTTCCATAGATGTAAAACTCGAAACTTTATCCACACGTGCTGAATCAAAACATCTGGGCAATACCCAGGAATATGCATTTTGAACAAGCCTTAAAATATATATATATTATATATTTTATATATTTTAAAATTTGAGAAGCTCTGATATTAATGCATCTTGACTTATTATCATGTGTTGCAGTTCCTTATCCATTCGTGCTGATGCTTTTAACCTAGGAGTACACCTTTGATAAATTGGAATTTTAAAAACTCAATGTTCCTGTATAGAAAGGCTAAAAAACCTTTCTAGTCCACATTTGAAGCAGTGTGTTCATTGCCAGAAAAGAAGGAACAATTCTACAGAAGCAGATTCCCCTGCCAGTTTCTCTTTATTACAACTTTTGATAGGTTTGGGTCTATCTTTTTAAGACTAGGTACCCTCACACTCACTCAGCTTTCATGGTCAGCCTCCATATGGGTCCTGGACAAGCTCAACAGGGAATCGCCCTTCGAAAACTGGAGAGATCTTTCTCGTAAGCGTGTTTTTTCTCTGCTATAAATAGGTAGCAGAAAGGACTCATTTTCAGGAAAAAAGGAAACATGGAACTGTGCAAAGGGTCCAGAGATCTGCCTCTATCACCGATGTGTTCCGGGACCACAAGCAGGCATTTTACTCTCTAACTGTTCTTTTTTTTTTTTTTTTGAGGTACACGGGCCTCTCACTGTTGTGGCCTCTCCTGTTGCGGAGCACAGGCTCCGGACGCGCAGGCTCAGCGGCCATGGCTCACGGGCCCAGCCGCTCCGCGGTATGTGGGATCTTCCCGGACCGGGGCACGAACCCGTGTCCCCTGCATCGGCAGGCGGACTCTCAACCACTGCGCCACCAGGGAAGCCCGAGCCTTCATCTTAAGCATTTTTACTTATAGAATATCGATCTGAAAGAATATCCATTGCAATATTACTGCCTATATAAATTATGAATAACATCTTGACCCCTTAGCTCTTACACTATTACATATTACTAAAGAATCTAGGTTTTAGGGGCTTCCCTGGTGGCGCAGTGGTTGAGAGTCCGCCTGCCAATGCAGGGGACACGGGTTCCTGCCCCGGTCCGGGAAGATCCCACATGCCGTGGAGCGGCTGGGCCCGTGAGCCATGGCCGCTGAGCCTGCGCGTCTGGAGCCTGTGCTCCGCAACGGGAGAGGCCACAACAGTGAGAGGCCCGCGTACCGCAAAAAGAATCTAGGTTTTATATTCCAAACCTCTCACAAATTATTTTGCCAAAATCGTTTTAGGAACTCGGTGATACCCTATACTACAATCCATATATTTTTAAAATTATCTCTAAACTTTAAGTTTTCAAAGGACAAAGTAATTAGGAGACAAGGTTTGTATTTCAGACACTAAATTATCTGGAGTGTGCTATTGGTATAAACTGTACTATAACAACCCTAATCAGATTATCATTCACTCTCCTGACGTAACCCCAACAAGCCATTATAAAACATGGGGAGAGGGAAGATTTGGAATTGTCCTATGTGACAGGACAATTTTAGAATTCATTCATTACCCAGAATTCCCCAAGATTTCACCCAAGTTCCACAGAAGGTAACTTAAGTCTTGAATTCCTTTCATTGTTGACTGGATAATTCACTGTAGACTAAAGACCAGAAAGTCTAAGAAAACATTGGCCTTCCACTGAAAGCCTATCTCCTTCTCAAGTTTAAAAAGTAATAGCTGGGCTTCGCTGGTGGCGCAGTGTTTGGGAGTCCGCCTGCCGATGCAGGGGACGCGGGTTCGTGCCCCGGTCCGGGAGGATCCCACATGCCGCAGAGCCGCTGGGCCCGTGAGCCATGGCCGCTGAGCCTGTGCGTCCGGAGCCTGTACTCCAGAACGGGAGAGGCCACAGCAGTGAGAGGCCCGGGTACCACAAAAAAAAAAAACAAAAAAACAAAAAAAACTAATAACTATATGTACAAAATACTGTAAGTCTAACAGAATTCCAGACTCATATAAATCTGAATTATTATTGTGCTTTCTAAAACAAAAATTGTTTAAACTTCAAACTAAACCTTTCTTTCTCTAAAAGTGTCTGCAGTAGCAAAACGAGGGCTCTGTAAACATTTCTCCCAGCACACCTGATTACACCCTCTCTCCTTTCTATAAACTTCCTTTATGGAAAGTGGTAGCCCTTTACAGCTGCATCATTAACAGTTCATGTCATTATCCAGAGAGTACAGTGTTACTGGAAATCTTCCATCTTAGATTGTGAAGGGAATTGGGTTTTAATTTGCACCTGTGCATATTTCAATAAAGCAATCAACTTCAAATTACTCAATGCCAAGGTTCAGACTGCACATGATGATACAATGTATCATCTACCCAGCAGCCATTCTTTCTGTCAACTCTGCCCCCAAGTGGCCAATGTGCAACAGGTCACAGGGCCAAAGAGGAGTATGCGAGGGAAACATTGGTTATGGTATCACGATTAACAGTCATACACGGTTTTTGTTCTGCATTGGAACAGAGGTAGCTGTAATTTAATGAGCTAGGTATCATATATGACTTCAAAGGAAGTATCTAAAACATAAAATTGGACATAATAAAATTTAACTTGCATTGATATTAAATGAGATGCCACTTGTAAAAAGTGCCTTACATACGATTGGAATTTTTAAAAGATTTGCTTAGGCTAAAGGCAAATTTAAAAGGTTATATTGCAAACAGATATTTAATTTTCTAAGTGCTTCATATACAAGCTCCTAAGAAACACTTCCTGGTGATAATACTGGTGAAATTGTCTCACTCAGCTCGCCACTAATTCTTAAAGAAGGAAACAGCCCCAAAGAATTCCCAGTTTACAACATGTCTGATTGTGTATTTTTTCTAAGAGGAATAAATTTACAATGATTCATATTTTCTGGGAAAGACAGAAAATGACCATCATAAATGCTTATGAAAAAGATGTTTAAGATTACACACACAAAAAAGTATTTCTTGGATCTAGACACATAGCAAATTGTTTCAAACCTTGAAGAAAATTAAACTGTACAATCTTTAAATAACATTAAAATTCTTCACAGTGTGTTTTTAACATGTTTTAATCTCAAAGTAATAAGCTTTATTCTTATTATTTTATTAATATCTTTTTTTCTTTGTAGTAAGATGGGCTTTGAAGTGTTCTGCTTCATTGACTCCGATTAACACAGGCTGATTGACATGAAGAAGCCTAATCTACTCCGCTCCATCCCTTCTCTGAACACTTAGCACTGATTCAGCCCTGGACAGACTGGACCGCTACTCTTTAATATGCCTTTGCTGCCTCTCCCCTACTGAAATACAATTTCAGTGACTAGAAGGATGGACGTTGTCTCACGTTTTGTCAGAAACCTCCAGGCAGCATCCAGGAGACAGACCCAGAGAGGGTTACAAAAGAAGAAATCATGGACCCTGAGAGGGAAACTAAAACAGGTATCTAAAATAGTGGGGTAACCAAGTGAAACCGCTTAAAGCAAGACTATTGTACAGAATATACACTGTGCCCACTGAGGCTCATAGATTTGAACAGTGTCAACCAAGGAAAACAGAGAAAGCTGCAAATAAGAAAAGAGTTTATTTGGGGTCATAAGAATTGCAATTTGGGAGGCGAAGATTCAGGTAAACCCAAGAGTGTTCCAGAGAAGAGAAAGAGGGGCTTATCAAGGCGAAAGCCATGAGGTTGTACTCTGACACAAGAAAGGAAATATTTGTCCTTAAGGGATAAGGCTGTCACAAGTTATTGAGGGTAAGGGGCCCATTGATATCTTGGGTTTCTGGAACACCGGGCAGATG
Source organism: Lagenorhynchus albirostris (assembly GCF_949774975.1). Classification (NCBI taxonomy): domain Eukaryota; kingdom Metazoa; phylum Chordata; class Mammalia; order Artiodactyla; family Delphinidae; genus Lagenorhynchus; species Lagenorhynchus albirostris. The sequence goes on along the minus strand of NC_083112.1, from coordinate 19,588,100 downwards.
TTCGGGATGCATGCGTTAAGACAATTAGTGGTCAAAAGTCAGATTCCATCTGAGATCAGATATGCATAAATCACACTTCTTCAATGGCCTCCCAGCTCCATTTAAGAGAACTTTCTTAGCAATATCAGCTCCATTTTGATTCTCCTTTCACGATGGATAATGTGTTAAGCAAACCTTCTGGTGGCAGAGGTGACACTAGAGTTTAGGTCTTAAAGCAAGAAAGGATGTGGGGGATGATTCAGCAGGTAGTGCTGGGTGGGCAAAAGGCAGGAAGGAAATTAACACGAGCAATGACAAAGTGCTTACACACCCTAGAGCTAAAACGGAGAGGCTGTTTCTGCAAATAAAAAGGGAAGAGGATGGAAAGAAAGGAGCAAGTAAGTTGATGAGGGCCCAGGTGAGCTCGCTCACAGTTTGCTCTGTCTCAAGCAACATAACTTGACTTTTCTCATCATCTGTAAGAGATCTCTAATGCCCCTGTCTGCTGTAAAATTTGCTAAACCTAGAAACTTTCCTTGAAAAAAGACTTTAGGATCACCTGCTTCTCATCTGGCAGCTGTAAGAGAAGTCGGAACTTGTTACCAGCTGAAACTGGGAAAAGGAGGGGTTTTTTGATAGAGGTTGATCCCAAAGGGGTCTGATCTGAAATTTATACTAAGGACACATAACTGCTAATCCTTTACCCAAAGTTGCCCCCATGGATTGAACAAACAGTTTCTAGTCTGGAAAAGATCTCAGGTGTGAAAGCAGGACAAAAATAGATTTGTCTCTTCAAGCTCTGATTAGCATTCTAGAGCTAGATCCTGGGTGGATTTATTCTTTTTTCTTCCACTAATTCCTCCCAGTCACAATACTGTCCAGCACAGGAGATGAAGTTTAAACAGTGTTTTCCTTCCTATCAGATGACTGTGGGAAGTGAATATGCTCTAAATATAATCAGCCTCTTACCCAGCTCCAGGAGTGAAGTGTTCTTTTGAATCTTGCTATCATCACACCATAAGAAGAGCATGGTCCATATGCAAAAGTGCTGTAACCTGTGGGCTGCAGCTAGCTTTTGCACTGCAGATTTTTCAATGTAATTGCCTGTAACACTTTATTTATAGTAACGAAAAAGTGCTTAAAATCCAATTACATAGTTGGAAATTGCATATCTCTAAGCAGATGTAGAATAATTAAAAAGAAATCCAGTGCCCATCTATAGAAACTCTTTGGAGTTATCAAAATGATTTGTTTCAGTGTCCTCCAAGCAGTTCCTCTGGTTAAATTGCTAACCTATATTAGATACACTAGGCTCATACACCTTTCACACGGCTTAATGGGGGATTGAAAGGCAGCTTCCACGCATCTGTTTTCCTTTTTATGATCCAAATAATTCATTCAGGAGCAATATGTTTCTGTAAAGTTCTTTTGTCAAGAAGTGGTTTTGGTGAATAAAATTCCTTGCTGACACCATCCCTTGAGGTGTTTACTGGTAGACACAGGATAAAAGGATTGTGTTCTCAACGTGGGTAAGGGAAGTGTGGCTTTATGGAAGCATATTCTTCACTGACTGCTTCAAGTTGCCCTTAATACAAAAATAACAAAACCAAACCTGGAAATCTATCACACCTGAGAAATCCCTGGTCAACTTCCATTCATTCTGAGAGCAAATAGGAATAGTACGGATAATGGAAATTCACCCCTCATGCTATTATTACCCTTACCTACTTCCCTCTAAACCACCCAAACAAACAAATACACACACAGTTTTTCAATATAGAAAGTTGATAGGCATCTTTCTCTTTGTGATCGTTACACCCTAAGAGCTAACAACACACATGAATCTAACCATTATTATAAAGGAGACTATTTTGCACAAAGGAAGATTCTTATTCTTTTTTGCAGTTAAAAAAATTACTCTACGTTTGGACTCCTGGGGTTATAAAAAAAGCTCTTTGAAAATTTATATTAATAACTTCAATATTATATCAATGTATTTTTCAGTCTTTAATATGTCTAGCAAAATTGAAAACATTGTCAGTATAAAAAAAAAACAGTGTACGAATCATATGATCTACACCATATCTCCCTAGCCCAGATGAGGAAGCCTGATAAGAGAGGGGGTGAGTGACTTATGTAAGGTCACACAGCAGGTGGCAGGTGGCCAGCACCACTTCCCTCCATACCCAGGAGTTTCCATTCCATTTCTCAGTTAAATGAACCATCATGCACCTGGGCAGAGAAGGCATGAGAATGATGGATGGCCAGGCCAAGGCAGGCACCAAGTACCATGCAGGAGGAGGCTCCCTTCTGAAGAGGTAATTGCCTGGGTCAGGCAGACCACTCACTCTGAAAAATTTGCCATTCAGAGTCTCCTCCCACAAGGAAAGAGATTTGGAAGCAAAGTGTTCCTCTGCCTCTTCAGTCAGCCCTTTACCAAATACTTATCAGTTGACAACTCTTGGATGGGCATCCATAACTACAGGGCTAGGGGAATAGCTTGGAGTTGGTTATGGGCTGAATTGTGTCCCCTACAAAACCCCTATGTTGAAGTCCCAAGTACCTCAGAATATGACTGCTTTGGAGGTAGGGCCTTTAAAGAGGTGATTAAGGTTAAATGAGGTCATTAGGGTGCACCTTATCCAACACGATTGGTGTCCGTATAAGAAGAGATTACGGCACAGACAGGTGTGCGTAGAGAGTAAAGATGTGAAGACACAGGTGGTAGAAAGTGGCCATCTACAAGCCAAGGAAAGAGGACTCAGAAAGAAACCAACCTTCCAACAACTTGATCTTGGACTTCTAGCCTTCAAAACTGTGAGAAAATAAATTTCTGTTGCTTAAGTCACCCAGTCTGTGGTATTTTGTTATGGCAGCCCGAGCAAACTAATACAGGGTACAAGGACGAATACAAGATCATCATTGCCGTTAAGGAGCTCACTGTACATCAGGACAGAGTAGTGTGTGTCCTGATATTAGAAGGCTAGAGGTCTGGGGTGCAGAGAGGAGAAGCCAACTAACTGCTCTTTCTCGGAGACTATTGATGTCTTCACAGAGAAGGTGAGATTAAGCTGAGTAGTAAAGGATTAGAGCAGCTGATCCCGCAAAGAAGTGGAGAAAAAATATTCCAGGTAGAGAGAACAGAAATGGGTACAATGGTCCATGTGTGAAAATTGCACAGCGCTTTCTGAGAACCATCAACTCTGTGGCCTGTATGTTGAACAGACGGGAGATTATCAGGAGATGAGGCTGGAAAGCAAGGTTGGAGCAACATACTAAAGTGAATAGAACGCTACAATAAAGAGTTTGAATTTCATTGTTAGATAATAGGGATTTTTATGCAATGAAACAGAATTTCAGCAAGTCTCCCACCTGTGAACGAGTTCCATTCCAAGAGCACATTTGTAAGTCCAATTTGCTTGTACATCCAACAAAGATAACCTATGTGCCCAACTGACACAATCGGCTACACAGTACTGTACTGTAATAGGTTTATAATACTCTTCACACAAATAATGCATAAAAAACAAATACAAAAAATAAACATTTTTAATCTTCCAGTACAGTACCTTGAAAGGTACAGTACAACAGTTGGCACACAGGGGCTGGCATCGAATGAACAGGCAAGAAGAGTTACTGACTGGAGGAGGGAGACGAGGTAGAAGATGGTAGAGCTGAAAGATCGTCAACAATAGAAGACGGAGGGCAAGCTGCAATTTCACTCACGCCTGACGGTGGTGGCACAGGTTCTTGTGCCACCTTGCTGGATTGAATCCTTGCTGGATTCAATTCTATCTACCCGCTTGAAAAAACCACCCAGTCATGTCTGGGTAGCAGCACGTTCGCATCTTTGGAAGTTCGTGACTTGAAAGTTCATACGCAGGGCACTTGCTGTATATGATCTGCATTTTATGATCTAAGGACAGGGTATAAGAAACATAGAAGAGAGATGAAGCCCAAGCCAGAGAGACAAGTTAGAGGACTAGTACCATAGCCCAGACAGAAATGCCAAACACTTTATCTAGGGAAGTGGCGATGGAAATGGAGGTACAGTGTAAGAAGGACAATAGTGGCAAAATCAAGAGTAAAGAATTTCTTAAATGTCTACACTTCCCACTATCTAGTCTTTGGGACTATCTTTAAGGAAGATGTTGAAATCAGTAGGACTAAGAATCAAAGCAGAAGCCAGGATCAGAAGTCCTGCAAGTCCAAACCTCAACATCCCTGCTGATGCAATAAATGTTGGCTATTCAGCCCTGTCCTCTGGGCCCATGGAAGGAATGGGGACAAATCAGAAAGAGTAGAAAGAAGCCATGTTTGCACAAGGAGAACTTTCATGTGTAAGTCAAAGTGGATAAAGGCTGGAACAATACCATGAATTCACTCTCCCTGAGGCCCACTGAAACCATTTCTTGGAAAATTTAGGCTGGATTCCATGAAGATAAGGCATGTTTGTGCATAATGTGTCCAGAGCGTTCTAAACTACAAATGGAAACAACAAAACACTGAGAAGACTGCACTAGTCAGAGCCCATGATCTCCAACCCTTCAGTGTCTCGGGGTGAGTATGCAGCCCCAAGAGAGGCTCATCCAGTAAGACCAGAGGACTAAGCAGCAAGGTAATGGACATGAGAGAATGAACATGAATGAAGGCAAAAGCACTGGGACGTTGAACTGAGGAAGAACGACTAGGACATCAACATGGAAAATGACGGAGCACCTGAATGGAGGAATCAAGTAGAGGAAGCACTTGCTGATATCTAGTGCAAAAACTCAGCTCTGGCTTCTCCTCTACCCTTTTCCAACTTGCATGCATTTCCCAGTACTTCTTTCCCAGATCAGAATTTGAGGATGAAACGATTCTTGCTGGTTTTCCTTTCAATGCCCTATTTACAACCTTAAGACATCCAACATTCCTAAAACTCTTCTCTCCAGAATACTACACGATAGGGGTGAAATGAGGGCTCTAGAGCAGGCATAGGACTGAGGGGAGTGTGATAGGGGAGTGTGATAGGGGAGTGTGATAGAGGTGTGTACGCAGCCTCCTTCAGAGGGAAGGAGAGGCAGGGTTTTGCTTCCAGGTTGGAGAGAGGGTTTAGCCCCCCTCCCCTACCACAGCCAAACAACAGTACTGATAGACTTCCTCCCGGATGACCGTAGGGTGAAGGAGAGTATTTTGGCATCATAATCTTGAGTGGAGAGACTTTTCAGCTTGGCACATAAGAAAGAAGGACGGTCATCCTCACACTCCCGTTCTAAAATGAGAACCCTCCCCATCTTTTGTAACATATCAGGATCAAAACTTTATATTACCATCCCTTCTTTCAGTTAGTTTCTGGTCTCTGACACCCACTCTAGGTAAGTGGAGATCTTCCTGGTCCTTACTGTCTTGGAAATATAGTTTCCAACCCTTGTTCCCCCTGTTCCACACCTGGTCATAGGACATCATCAGAAACTTCTTCCCTGAAAGTAGTGAGCAAATGGAAGTTCAATGTGGCCATGTGTGCAAATGCCTGCAATCAATCTACAATGTTTGGCTGCTCTCCTGAGCAGGTGCGTCTGGCTGAACCAGCTGGCCATGGTCTAGGCTTCCACTGTTCACCACCAGTGTCCACAGTACATCTACCTCAATTTTTTTTTTTTTAAGGACCATGACACTTAGAATTGCAGTCCAAAAACACCTCTTCTAATAAGCTGAACTACCACATCCTGAGGTTTCGTTTTAGCAAGCAATTAATTTTTTGGTGCACTGACTTTAAAGCCACTACTAGCACTGAGATGCTTCTGTGGTCCATAAAGGTCACTTTTATGAATCTGAATTCTCAGGGAGTTACGTGTAGGGCTGTTCCTGGTCATCACTGTGCCACTGCTTTACTCCAGTGTTCACACACATGTGAAATCAGGGTAGCCTCAGAGGGAAACAAGAGATATAAAAGGGCAATAAGTCACTGTGAGTTATGGGGAAGAGGGAGAAAATTAGAGGAAGAGGCACTGTTGGCCATGCCTACAATTTCAGTTCCAACATAACCTCTTTTATTCAGAAGTGCTAGCTCCACCCCTCCCTTCCTGCTGCTTCTAGATCCATTACTCACTCCCTTGGTCTCTACACCAATGTGGAGTCTTTGGAAATTGCTCCGATTTAGGAAATCCTACAGTCTGCTTTAGTTATTATATATGAAGCTTCATTTTTGAGAAAATGAGGAGAGAGCAAGCTGGTTAATTGCTGACCGGCTTAAATCTCTTCCATGGGAACTAACCAAGAGGGCATTAACATTCTTAAGTTTGTCTGAACTTTTAGACAGATTCTTTCTAACTATACGTCCCTGACTTCCCTTTTCTTAGAGCATTTACTTTAGAAAACGTGCAGTTGTGAATTCCTTCTTTGCCCTTTGAGATGTAAATCTTCTCCCTGACTCTTGCCCGTTTTATAAGCCAGTAATATCTTTCTCAAGGACTGGGACTCATGCCTTTGAAATGTAACCATGAAGGAAATAAAGATCCCTGTCAGTGTGTGTGGGAGGGTAGGAATCTAACTTTGGTAATCAACAATTAGCAAATACAGATGGCCTAATCACATTGAGGAACTGCCCCCTTAATGACCTCCAGTATTTTCCTAGTAGCTGACTCCAGCACATAGAAACTCTCCCACCCTTTGTTTCAGTGCAATTGAGTTTAATCTCTCTCCCTTAGGCCAACTGTCTTGACCCCTATTGAAATAGTCTTGAGAGAGACTGGAGCAGAATCCATTAAACATCTGAGAATCCAGAGTCTGAATCCAGTGGATCTATTTCCTGAATTTTGTATGACTATAAATGAATTTACTTAAAACCAAAAGTTGGTCAAAAGTTAGACATTAAATCTACGTCCTGAATGTGTTTCAGCCCTGAGGGTGAACTGAGGAGACCTGAGTGTCTTGTGAGAACTTTCTATATGTATAAAATAGATAATTAATAAGAACCTACTGTATGGCACAGGGAACTCTACTCAATACTCTGTAATGACCTATATGGGAAAAGAATCTAAAAGAGAGTGTATATATGTATATGTATAGCTGATTCACTTTGCTGTATAGCAGAAACTAACACAACATTGTAAATCAACTATACTCCAATAAAAATTAATTATAAAGAAGAGAACTTTCTATAGACTGGGCTCCAGATCCTTGCAGGGCTAAGCAGACAGGATCAACTTTCATTTCAATCAGTACACATTTTTAAATGTGAAAATGCCTTAGACATAAGACTAAACATAGATGGGTTTGCTTGAAATATGTGATGACACATGTTTGCAAAATGACTATAACTTTAACAAATATTTTAAAAATGTACGCCATACAACATAATAAAGGCCATCTATGACAAACCCACAGCTAACATAATACTCAATGATGAAAAGCTGAAAGCTTTTCCTCTAAGATCAGAAACAAGACAAGGGTGTCCACTATTGCCACTTTTATTCAACATAGTATTGGAAGTCCTAGCCACAGCAATTCAACAGGAAAAAGAAAAAAGGCATCCAAGTTGGAAGAAGATAAGTAAAACTGCCACTCTATGCAGATGACATGATACTACATATAGAAAACCCTAAGGACTCCACCAAAAAACTGTTAGAACTAATAAATTCAGTAAAGTTGCAGGATACAAAATCAATAGACAGAAATCTGTTGCAATCTATATACTAATAACAAACTGTCAGAAAGAGAAATTAAGAAAACAATCCCATTTATAATTGCATCAAAAAGAATAAAATAGGGCTTCCCTGGTGGCACAGTGGTTGAGAGTCCGCCTGCCGATGCAGGGGACACGGGTTCGTGCCCCGGTCCAGGAAGATCCCATGTGCCGTGGAGCGGCTGGGCCCGTGAGCCATGGCCGCTAAGGCTGTGCATCCGAAGCCTGTGCTCCACAACGGGAGAGGCCACAGCAGTGAGAGGCCCGCGTACCGCAAAAAAAAAAAAAAAAAAAAAAAAAAAAAAGAAGAAAATACCTAGGAATATATTTAACCAAGGAGGTGAAAGACCTGTACTGTAAAAACTGTGAGACATTGATGAAAGAAATGGAAGACAACACAAATAAATGTAAGGATATACTACACTCATGAAGAGGAAGAATTATTACTGTTAAAATGCTCGTACTACCCAAAGCAATCTACAGATTCAGTGCAATCCTTATCAAAATATGAATGTTTTTTCATGGAACAGATAATTCTAAAATTGTATGGATCCACAAAATACCCCAAATAGCCAAAGCAATCTTAAGAAAAACAAAGCTGGAGGTATCACTCTCCCTGATATCAAACTATAATACTGAGCTATAGTAATAAAAAGTGCATGGTACTGACACAAAAACAGACACAGGATCAACAGACAGAATAGAGAGCCCAGAAATAAACCTATGTTCATACAGTCAATTAATTTACAATAAAAGAGGCAAGAATATACAGTGGGAAGAAGACAGTGTCTTCAATAAATGGTATTCATTTCAATAAATGGTATAGGTTTCTGGACAGCTACTTGCAAAAGCATATAACTGGACCACTTTTTTGCATCATACACAAAAATAAACTCAAAATGGATTAGACTTAAATGTAAGACCTGAAACCATAAAACTTCTAGAAGAAAACATAAGCAATACACTCTTTGACATTGCTCTCAGCAATACTTTTATTGTGTCTATCTCCTCAGGCAAGAGAAATAAAAGCAAAAATAAACAAATGGGAATACATCAAACTAAAAAGCTTTTGCACAGCAAAGGAAACCATCAACAAAATGAAAAAGCAAGGGAATTCCCTAGTGGCGTAGTGGATAAGACTTTTCACTCCCAATGCAGGGAGCCTGGGTTTGATCCCTGGTCAGGCAACTAGATCCCACATGCATGCCGCAACTAAGAGTACACATGCCGCAACTAAGGAGCCCACCTGTTGCAACTAAGGAGTCCACATCCACAACTAAGGAGCCTGCCTGCTGCAACTAAGACTTGGTGCAACCAATTAAATAAATAAAATATTTTTTAAAAAAATGAAAAAGCAACCTACCAAATGAGAGAAGATATTTGCAAATGGTATGTCTGATAAGCAGTTAATATTCAAAATATATAAAAACTCATACAACTCAATGTCAAAGAAGCAAACAATAGATAGGAACAGACATTTTTCCAAGACATACAGATGGCCAACAGACACATGAAAAAATGCTCAGCATTACTAATCATCAGAGAAACACAAATCAAAACAACAACCTCATTCAGAAGGGCTGTCATCAAAAAGACAAGATACATCAAGTGTTGGCAAGAATGTGGAGAAGAGGGAACCCTTATGCATTGTTAATAGAAATGTATATTGGTGCATTATGGAAAACAGTAGCAAGTTTCCTAAAAAATTAAAAGTAGAATTACCATACGATCCAGCAATCCCACTTCTGGGTATTTATGCAAAGAAAATGAAAACACTAATTTGAAAAGATGTTGGCACCCCTATATTCATTCAGCATTATTTACAATAGCCAAGATATCAAAGCAACCTAAGTGGTCTATCAAGAGATGACTGAAGATGATGTAGCATGCACATACATACATATATATATAGAATATATATATCCATTAAAAAGAATGAAATCTTGCCATTTGTGACAACATTGCAATGCTGAATGGACCTAGAGGGTATTATGCTAAGTGAAATAAGTCAGACAGCATATAGAATACAGTCGATAATATTGTAATACCTCTGTATGGTGACAGATGGTACACTGTGATGATCGATTTGTAATGTATAGAAATGTCAAATTACTATGTTGTACACTTGAAACTAACATAATACTGTATGTCAACTATACTTCAATTTTAAAATGGTAAAAAAGTTAAGCCATGCAGCAATTTTTTATGTCGTTTTATAGAGCCTAACCTCCTTAACTTTTTGACTTGATTTTTTAATCAAATACCTGATTGACCTTTATTTTTCTACCGCAGCTTAGACTTTTTACAATTTAGCTTTCCTGATTTAACTACTGTAAAATTGAAAGCTCTCTTGTGCTGGTGTGTAGGCAGCTTAGTCCAGTCAAATAAGACTGGTAACTCTTCAGTGAGTCCTTCTGCTATATTGTAGACCCTTATTGCCCTAAATAAGGAAAGAGAATTCCACGTGAAATTTCCTTTTTTATGTCCTCTTGTTCAATTTGACATTGTAAAGGGCCTATTACTAAATGTTTCCTAAGGAAAAAGAGATTACATAACAGAAAGCTAGATACCTATAAATTATTAAATCCTTAGTGGTCACTTTGCTTTCATCATTTCACCTTTAAATAAAGGCTGTAACATTTACAAACCACTGTGTGACTTACATGCATAAGAACACGGCCTGGCTATTTGCAGTAGCAAATTGCCTTGAGAGAGAGGTGTGAAATTCCCTCTCACATTAAAATGCTCAGAAGCAATTAACTGTGTTGTATATAGTGTAATCTAAGGAAGATTTTAAAAGAAAATAAGAATTACATTCAAGCTGAATTAAAGTATGTCCTAAGTAAAAGTAGCTTTATGTTCACATAAACAAAAATATTTTGGTAGATGAATTACTTGATTTCCAGACTTTGAAAAAAAATTCACAGACTGCATTTGCTTAAAAATTCATCGAGAGTGCTGAAAATACATTTTTCTCAAATTCAGGAAGGCCCACTGAAGAGAAGTCATGATGATTCAGATGAGTTTTAACTTCCTTCAGACTAATCACAAAACAAAAATTCAGTTAATTAGCACAAAATTACCTCTTTTCACTCTCATATCAAATATCTTAAAATTTAATTTGTGTGGCATTTTTATACAGCATACCTTTTTATTTGCAATACCAACATCCATAAAGAGATAATCCTATTTTACTCATTTTGACTGTAGAACTTGATCCATTGTACAGTATTGCTCACATATTTTGGAAGGCAGGGAAAACCAAACATTGCTTCTCAAAATCCTGCCCATGCTTCAATGTGAAGCTGTCATCTGCATCCTCAAATCTTACCTGGTTTTCTTCTATGCATCAGCCCAGCTCTGAGCTGTGTACTTAACTCTGCTTTGTAAAATAACTATTTATATCATTTTTTCTCAATACACACAATTGCATGTTTAAGTGCAGGTTCTTAGCTATCAGACTATAGGTCTAAATTTTCTATAGCATCTAATTCAGAGCCTCATGCATAGTAAGCTCTCAGGGAATGAATAAATTACCCCACATTGCAGGAGACCATAAATATGTGGAATTAACTTTATTACCACATAAGCACTCTATTCACTAATTTCCTCTTCCACAAATGTCAACAAACACACACCCACATTAACAAATATGGACACTGTGAAAACATTTTTCTTTGCTCTTTTCATTCTTTTTTATTTTATCTGCTGCAAAAGATGAAATATTGACAATAAAGATGCAGAAAACACCAGCACGCCCAAGCCACAGTTTATTCAGCCAAATCTACAAAGAAATACACTCCCAGCAGGTAACTCTTGTCATTCAGAACATATATTTACTATGTCTCTCTCATGTGGTAGGTGCTTTCCGCAGACAGGGACAAAGTTCTGAGCAAAACAGACATGGCACCTGCCTAGTGGTGTTCGCAACCCACCGGGGGAGATATACAATAAGTCAATAAACAAACAAACAAAACAACATAATTACAACTTTGTTAAGTGACATAGAGGAAAAGAAAGACACTAAGAGGAAATTATGCTAAGAAACACTCACTTTAGAAAAAGTGATCAAGGAAACCTTTCTGAAATAGTACTATTGAAGCTGACATTTGAAGACATTTGAAGAATGAGCAATTCTTCTAGTTGGAGAGAATTTCACACACATAAAACAAAAAAACAGCATGTACAGAGGCTTACTGTTGGTGGGAGTGTAAATTGATACAGCCACTATGGAGAACAGTATGGAGGTTCCTTAAAAAACTAAAAATAGAATTACCATATGATGCAGCAATCCCACTACTGGGCATATACCCAGAGAAAACCATAATTCAAAAAGACACATGCACCCCAATATTCATTACAGCACTATTTACAATAGCCAGGTCATGGAAGCAACCTAAATGCCCATCGACAGACGCATGGATAAAGAAGATGTGGTACATATATACAACAGAATATTACTCAGCCATAAAAAGGAACGAAATTGGGTCATTTGTAGAGACGTGGATGGACCTATTGACTATCATACAGAGTGAGGTAAGTCAGAAAGAGAAAAACAAATATTGTATATTAACGCATATATGTGGAATCTAGAAAAATGGTACAGATGAACTGGTTTGCAGGGCAGAAATAGAGACACAGATGTAGAGAACAAATGTACGGACACCAAATGGGGAAAGCAACGGGGTGGGGGGGGGTGTTGGTGGAATGAATTGGGAGATTGGAATTGACATATATACACTAGTATGTATAAAATAGATAACTAATAAAAATAAATAAATAAAACTACATCAAAAAGAATAAATACATAGGAATAAATTTAACCAAGAAGAGGAAAGAACTGTATTTTGAAAACTACAAGACATTAGTGAAAGAAATTAAAGAAGACACCGAAAAATGGAAAGATATTTCATGCTCATGGACAGGAATAATCTATAATGTTAAAATGTCCATACCTCCCAAAGCAATCTACATATTCAATGTAATCCCTATCAAAATGCCAATGGCATTTTTCACAGAAATAGAAAAAATAATTCTAAACCTTGCATGGAACCACCCCTGAATATCCAATCTTGAGAAAAAGAAACAAAGCTGGAGACATCATGCTCCTTGATTTCAAACTATATTACAAAGTTATGGTAATTAAAATTATGATATTGGCATTATAACAGACAACAGATCAGTGGAACAGAATGGAAAGCCCAGAAATAAACCCACACATATACGGTTGATTAATTTATGACAAGGGGGTCAAGATTATACAATGGGGAAAGGACAGTCTCTTCAATAATGGCGGTGGGAAAACTAGACAGCCACATGCAAAAGAATGAAAATTGACCACCATATTATGATATTGAGCTTATACCATACACAAAAATTAACTGAAAATGGATTAAAGACTTGAAATTAAGACCTGAAATTATAAAACCCCCAGGAGAAAATATAGGCAGTAAACTCCTTGACATAGGTCATGGTAACGACTTTTTAAAAAATCTGACACCAAAAGCAACAAAAGCAAAAATTAAAAAGTAGGACTATATAAAACTGAAACGCATCTGCTCAGTAAAGGGAACTATCAACAAAATGAAAAGGCAACAATACTGAATAGAAGAAAGTAATTGCAAATCAGTTACCCGATAAGAGCCAATATCCAAAATATATAGATTCATACAACTCAAAAGCAAAAAAATAAAAACCCCCAAAACAACAACAACAAAACACAAATCCAAATAGGCAGAAATCTGAATAGACATTTTTTTTAAAGACATACAGATGGCCCACAGGTTCATGAAAAGATGCTCAACATCATTAATCATTAGGGAAATGCAAATCTAAATCACCTGTCAGAATGGCTGTTATCGAAAAGACAAGAAATAGCAGTTGTTGGCAACGATGTGGAGAAAAGGGAATCCTTGTGCACTATTGGTAGGGATGTAACTTGGTACAGCCACTATGGAAACAGTATGAAGATTCCTCAAAAAATTAAAAATAGAACTACCATATGACCCAGCGATTCCACTTCTGGGTATTTATCCAAAGAAAATAAAAACACTGACTCAAAAAGATATATGCACCCAGGTAGGTGGATTCAGTGTCCACACTCTCAACCACTACACTTATGACCTCACAAAATAACTCTATACATCCCTCAAGAATATAAATTTACCAGGAATGTTTATGAAATGCATGGGACAAGGACATATTAAATTTATGGGAGTAGCTGCTAATATGAGTGGGTGGGTGATGGGACAGAGTGAGCAGAGTAATTGTAGTCAAGCCCAGATATTAAAGAGAAAAACAGTAACGTAAGATAAAATTCTAGAGGACCAATGATGACAGTGTGTCATACACTGATTAACTCAACTCTCCACCTCCACATTGAAAACAAACAAGACAAATGTAAAGATGCCTAAAACCGAAAGAAAAAGATACAAGAGTAATTAAGAACATCATGCACTGGAAACTGACATACTGCTCTGCAATAAGTTCAAAGCAGCTAGTTTTTCTTTCAGTATTGGTGCAAATGATCATTTCTTTGCTTGAGCTCCACAGGAAATAGTTGCTTTCCTTGATAAAAAGAAGAAGACAGATGTGTGCAAACTAATGGCTCACCCAGACCATCAAAAGATGCAACATTTATCTGGGAACTCTTCTTTCTCCTGTTAGACATGAGGGCTTTTAAGGAATGAACATTCTAAGGCAGGGATTGTGCTACATCATTTCGAAGGCATTTGACTTAAATTGAATCATTCCAACACTTGAGTGGCATTCTTATAAAAGGCAATGCCGCACTTAATCTTTTCCTATGTCATCCACAATACTTCACATAAACAGAGAACATAGATTATGTTATTTTGAACGGTCCACTTTCCATCACTTGGGAATAGCCACCAAATAGGCTACTATTAACTATTTGCTAATTAAAGAGAAAAATTAAATATTTTGGTAAAGTCTAAAATACACATTCGGAACACCACCGCTATTACCATCATCCCGCTATTACCAAATCTGAGCTTTAAAAATTATTATAACGTTAAATGCCAAGAGGCAAAGGACACAGAATTGCAGGCACCTTTCCTGGAAAAGGAGGAAGCAAACATAAAAAGATATGCTGGACCCCTTATCCTCCAAACACTGTGTTCTGGAACAAAAAGAGAGGGGATAGAAAAGTGAGCAGGGGGCTTCCCTGGTGGCGCAGTGGTTGGGAGTCCACCTGCCGATGCAGGGGACACGGGTTCGTGCCCCGGTCCGGGAGGATCCCGCGTGCCGCGGAGCGGCTGGGCCCGTGAGCCGTGGCCGCTGAGCCTGCGCGTCCGGAGCCTGTGCTCCGCAACAGGAGAGGCCACAACAGTGAGAGGCCCGCGTACCGCAAAAAAAAAAAAAAAAAAAAGTGAGCAGGACATTGTTAGCTAAACCTATTCTACTTAAAACAACAATAGCTATAACTATAATTATATGCAAGTATGTATATATATATTTACATATTTTTTTCACATGATGTCTATCTGTTAAGCAGTAATTAAGTTGTATCTTTTAGGAAAACAGGGATTGCCTCATAGTTTATCTCGAGCAGCAAACTCCAGGATTCTTTTCAATATATAATCCTATTTGTTTCTATGTTAATCGTAAGGTATCATATTTAAGAAACCTACTGTAGTTCTGAATTTCTACTTTTGAATTAAAAATAACATTTTTATCTATTGTCTGTCCCTTCTATCAATACTTTCCAGAATTCCTGGCACAGCAACTCGAAAGCCCACGGCCTAACGGGCCTCAGGGCACCTGGAGCCATGTAAGCAGAAGAGAAACACTTGGCTTCATTTCACCATTCTTCCATTTACCTTAACATGGCCACTGTAAAATTCTTGTTGAATGGATTGAGCAGCTGTCTGGTTTGAATGTAGCTTCAGTGAATTTGTGCCTTTGACCTCCACTGCATTGCTTTTTGTTGCTATTTGTAGCAATGTTCCCTGGTAAATCACAACTTCTGTCCCTATGGCAACCACATACACCTGAGATGCTACTGCCTCTTTTTTCCTTTTTCCAGCAGAAAAACACGGTTAGAAAGGAAAATAATAGTGGCTCTTTCCACATTATTGTGACATCTTAGTCCTTGTGTGTTTTCAATTAGGAATCCCTGAGCTGAACTCAGTAGTTGTGTGCACAAGCATGCCGTTCCTTCTGCAGGTGTAAATGAAAGGCAAATGTGTAAATTATATACGTGGTTACCCATTTCTGGATGTGAACTCGAGACCATATGTCATATATGCATGGGACAGATAAAGGACATTCTCTGACCAGACGAAATCGCTGGCAATTCCGAGATAAAACATTTCCTTTGCTCTATTCATCATCATTTCTCTTTTTTTTTTTTTTTTTCAGATCTCTCCCATTAGATCAGTACTTCTCAGAGTGTGATTCTCGGATAAAATCATTGGGGGACATTGATTAAAAATTTGGAATCCTAAATTCTACCAGGAACTGGGGTGAAGGGCAATAATTCACATTTTAAACAACTTCCCTTTGATTCTCATGAATGCTAAAGTTTGAGAACCACTGCAGTAGATAACCTTTGAGAGAAAAGACTCCATGTTATTCATCTTTGTATTCCTGGCTTCTTTCACAATGCCCAGTTTTAAAATAGGGTATGGTCTGCTCTCATGATACTGACCAGAATCAAACCATCACTAAGATGCCTCGAGTCTGGCTGGTCTCTAGTCTCCAACAGCCCACTCACTATACTTGAGGGAGGCTCTGGCACCAGGAAAATTAGGCGGAATGGAACCTCTTAGATTGATTCTGCATATAGCTACAGATTCAGAAGTAACTGGTCTTTAATCCAAAAGCATGTGTTTGGGAGCCTGTAATATATATCCTAAAACCACAGTGCTGGATCTCAAGAGGAGAGCTCTTTTTTTGTTCACTGTTACCTTTGCTGATTTTAGATGGCAACTGTAAAAATCACTGGAAGGTGCCGAAATGAAGAACCTCTGCAAGGCTGTGCAGAGATGAACCTATTGGCAAAGGGTCCTGGATCTGTGACCACTCTTGCCTCTAGTTACACGGGACCACCCTCCCTTCACAGATATAGCCCCAGAACTTTGCACAAAAGACACAGAGTCTGAAAGACGAGACCTGAACCCATACTTAGGGGAACAAGTTCATTCCCTCAAAGAGACGAATTCATTGATCCCAAATATTGGATCTGGACCCTAAAAGAAGTCTCAGTGTATTCACTATTGAGGATGACCTTTGCTTTCTCTTTCTGTGATCCTACAGGGATAAGAGATGATTCTATTTGTCCTTTATAACTTTAATATGTTTTTCCGTATGGGAATGTATAGTCCCCAGACAATAAAATAAAACTGAAGAGATTCTTGTTAGTGCACTCTTTTTAGAGTGTCCACTGATTAAAAATGGGAGAAACATTTCTTTGTGTTTGTCAATATGTGGAGGTGGGACGGAGAGGAAGGAGAAGAGAGGGAGGTGGTGTTTTCCATACACAAAACCATCTCAAGAATTATGGAATGCCACACCAGAAGGCACACCACCAGGACTCCTTTCCTCCTTTTTTTTTTTTTTTTTTTTTTTTGCGGTACGCGGGCCTCTCACTGCTGTGCCCTCTCCCATTGCGGAGCACAGGCTCTGGACGCGCAGGCTCAGCGGCCATGGCTCACGGGCCCAGCTGATCCGCGGCATGTGGGATCCTCCCGGACCGGGGCACGAACCCGTGTCCCCTGCATCGGCAGGCGGACTCTCAACCACTGCGCCACCAGGGAAGCCCTGGGATTTCTTTCTTGTATGATAGATCTCTAGGAAAAAAAAAATGGTGAAGATCTGAGGCCTGATGATACATACTTAGATGCCAAGATGAAGAGTTATGAAAGATAACTAAATCATAGAAAGAAAGGCCTGCCACAACTCCTGAGAGACTGAAGGGAACATGAGAGGATTGGAAGAAAAATGGCAGGAAACAGAGCCTACGCTGTTGGGTCTGAGGCAAGATTTCTGGAGAAAGAAACTATGTAGGCATGTCGCAGCTGCTATTTCTTGGTCTTAAAATAGCCAGTGTCGTTGAAGCCATTTCCAAGGTAAACTAAAAGGGTGGGCAGGGAATGGAAAAGCAGGCTCTAGTGCAAGAAAACAAGTGGGCCCCATATAAGGGTGCAGGTAAGGCAATGGTCTGAGGTGGCCAGGAATCAGAGCTCCAAATGCTCAGGACTGCAGGGAAGGCAGGGGGAGCCAGGCTGTTGCAGACCAAGGAACCACCTAGACACAAGTTGTACCACCAGCACCACTGGAAGGCACTTTGGACCAAGAATTTCCAGAAAGCCCCATCTGAGCTCAAAGGGTACTCCCTAATATTTAGAACTTGGAGGTTCTGCACCATCTGCTTTATCTCTGACCTTCTGCTCCCCTTCCCCACTGAACAGCCCAGCCACACAATATTCCACCATGAAAGTCCAGTTGCTAATTTTGTCATGGTTGCTTTGCAGTGCTTTTCTGCATTTGGCTTTTCTACAGCGCAGTTGGCTTCAACGAAGGTGACTCCACCATCATTATGGCCAAAGCGTAGGGACAGACAATTTTACCACCATCACCCTGTGTGGACAAACGGGGCAAAACTGGGATATAAATGAAGTCTGTCTTCATTGCCACTCCCCTCATTACCATCAACCACTCCCTCGCAGTAAAACTAATAAAAATACTGACTTGTCTGATACAACACCTCTAAAAACAGGAATAAACCCCCTGGCATAGTAGGCAATGTTACTGTTTCATTATTTCCCCTCATATGCCAGTGTCTTTGAAATACAATGGATGAGCTATATTTGTATATTTGTTGGATTTACTTTGTCATGTAAAATTATTCTGTTTTTCTTTCATTGTTGTCTCCTGTGGCCTTCAGGAACAGATGTTTCTTTTGAACATGCGGCAGCTCTAGTCCTGAATTATCAACTTAGAGGGAAATGGTTTTGTCTAGTAGCTTAGACCACTGCCCAGATACAGTCTGGGAGGAGAGTGTGTGCACGTGAGACACACACACACATTTATAACCCACAAGCATGGAGCTATAAATATGCATGAGTCCCCCAGTAGAACAAGAGAAATGTAGAAGGATTTCTCTGAACATTCCCATTTTCAAAACTATTTGTTTAAATAATGGCTTGAGCTTCGGGTATTATCTTCAACAAGTGCAGCAGAACTAGATGATTCAAGGTCTGTTGTGCCATGTTTGTCTAAGACTAATGTGCCAGGCTTTGTGTTCAGTGATCTTCAGTACATCATAAGCCTTTGTTGTCCTAGCTGCCTACTGGCCTGATGACTTTAGGAGAGTGTATAGTAACTCCCAGATCTTTCCTGAAGTATAGATTTTAATGGCAATTATCCTTTGAGTAGACACTGAAATATTTTCATTCAATACAGCATTTCATACATTCCTATCCTTAAACATTAGCTGCTATGATCTGGCCGACTCCAAGACTCATGCTCTTTTTTCATCCACAGCACTGCTCTTAATGGAGTTATTTTAAAACATTACTCAAAGATAATAACCGTTTTTCCTGTAATAGTTAACATTTTACAACATTTTAGGTGCAACTATAAGCAAATAGGTCTTCCTGCATTTTAATTCCAGAAAAGATCTTCCTGCATATTAATTCCACAAGTAAGGAGCTGAAACATCAGGAAGAATTTTATACCACTCACGGACTCGAAGATTTTTCTGCACATTCTTCCCCTCAGTTTATTTAACCAACACTGGGGCCAATGTTCCTTCCTGCTAATGCCTTGTTTACACTTAATTTAGAGATTTCACTTGGAAGCTTCTGCCCAGAAAGAGGTGACATTCCCAACCCCCCCACACCCCACCCCACTCCACCCCGCCACCTCCCCACCCCCACCTCTAAGCAAGGCCAAGCAGCTGAGTTGTATTCAGTGAAATGTGAGTGGAAGTTATAGCCCAATTTCAAGCCTGATCTGTATAAACCCTTTTATGTGGTTCTGAATGTTCTCTTCTCTACCAACTTTCAGCTGGATTTTAATGTCCAGAGTCACTTTGAAAGTCGCATATTGCAGATGCAGCTCTCCATTGCCTGGGTCCCTGAATGACTGGGTGGAGCATGACCTCTCCCAACAATTGACTGAACTTTATGTGAGCAAGAAATAAATGTCTAGTTGGCCCCTTCCTTTATCTACAAAAGTTTAAGCCAAAGATCTGGGAACATTTCACATTTTTATATGCATTTTCATCTCACAGAGATCATATTTGAAACAGTTTTCATAAAAAGATTTACATGCACGGTTGCAATGATATGCCCATTACATGAGAGCTATCTTCAAGCTACTTGACAAATCCCTAGGGTACTTATTTCCTGTGTTGCAAGCACAGAAGGTTGTTCTCTACATCTCTAGAATCAAAAGAACTTTTTTTCTAAATAAATTTATTATTTATTTTGGCTGCGTTGGGTCTTCGTTGCTGTGTGCGGGCTTTCTCTAGTTGCAACAAGTGAGGGCTACTCTTCATTGCGGTGCGCAGGCTTCTCATTGTGGTGGCTTGTCTTGCTGCAGAGCATGGGTTCCAGGTGTGCGGGCTTCAGTAGTTGTGGCACTCGGGCTCAGCAGCTGTGGCTCACAGGCTCTAGACCTCAGGCTCAGTAGTTGTGGCACATGGGCTTAGTTGCTCCGCGGCATGTGGAATCTTCCCGGACCAGGGCTCGAACCTGTGTCCCCTGCATCGACAGGCGGATTCCCAACCACTGCGCCACCAGGAAAGTTCTCAAAGAACTTTTAACAAAAGCATGGGGTGGGGTGAGAGGGACAGTTCTTCACTCATTTGGAAGGTTTCTGAATTGTTAAATCAAAATTACCAAGAGCTATAAGCTTAGGCCATTCTTACTCTGGATAATAAGATATATTCTAAATATGTTGTAACTGTCTTAAAAACATGTTAACACAGGGAAGCAACCACACACACATACACCCCTACCTCTTCCTCTCCGCCTTCATGCATTTTTATTTACAGTCACCACAAAAAGATATATAATACCTCATCCTCTTAGAGTTGTTCCTGAACAACTCTTAGAACGTTAGCTATTAGGGGTAAATGGTGTACTGTCTTCAAGAAACAACGTGTGCTTTAAAATTAAATTTTTAAAGTTAAAATAACCCCACTAGAGTAGTAGAGTGAATTAATTAAGAGCATGAGCCTTGGAGTTGAAGACCAGCATTTGAATAAAGTTGCTGTCACCTACTACCTGACCTTGGCCAAAATATTTAATCTCGGGCTTCCCTGGTGGCGCAGTGGTTGAGAATCTGCCTGCTAATGCAGGGGACACGGGTTCGAGCCCTGGTCTGGGAAGATCCCACATGCCGTGGAGCAGCTGGGCCCGTGAGCCACAACTACTGAGCCTGCGCATCTGGAGCCTATGCTCCACAACAAGAGAGGACGAGACAGTGAGAGGCCCGCGCACCACGATGAAGAGTGGCCCCCACTTGCCACAACTAGAGAAAGCCCTCGCACAGAAATGAAGACCCAACAGAGCAAAAATAAATAAATAAATTACTAAACTCCTACCCCCAACATCTTCTAAAAAAAAAAAAGAAAAATTTAATCTCTTGGAGTCTCAGATTTAGTTTGCTGCAAACTGAAATAACATAATCATTGGATCACTGTGAGGTTTAAATTAAATAGTACCTTCAAAGTGCCCAGTAAAATTCCCAGTACCACAGCAAGCACTTAATAGATATGGTTATTGTTATCCAAATGGTTTGAATATTTTAGCTGTAGGTGTAATAATATACACATCACAAATGAGCATCCCAGTATTTGTTTTTCATGAGCAAAACCAAAAAGCTTAAAGGGAAAAAATTACCTTTCCAAAAAACGAAAGTAGAATCAAAAGGAAGAACAAGAAATGTGCAAACTAGAAATATGCAATACTGTCACAAGGTCTGTGGTTTACTTTGAAATATGTTGGCATAATCAGGTAACATTAAGTTTGCACCAGTTAAGTTTTAATTTTAGAGGCTGTCAGCTGGTATTCTACCTGAAGGGTCACATATTCTTATACACATCCAAGATTAGACAAGACAGGAAAAACAAGGGAAAAGCAACAAATACCATACAAGGGAACTCCCATAACGCTCTCAGCGAATTTTTCAGCAGAAGCTCTGCAGGCCAGAAGGGAGTGGCATGATATATTTAAAGTGATATAAGGGAAAAACCTACAACCAAGATTTACTCTACCCAGCAAGGCTCTTGTTGAGATTTGATGGAGAAATCAAATTGCTCAAGGTAGCACCAATGTGTCCTAACCACAGGTTTTTCTGCCACATCCCATCCCAAGAGGCACAAAAGCAAAGCCTGGAAACCCATGGAAAAACACAGGTGTTCTAAAAATATAGTCATCAGCTGAAAGAGTGTGAGCTACATTTCAGGTGGTGCCCCGAAACGGGCTATTGAAAGGATTTGTTAGGAATGTCAGACTTCTTAAAGTGATAAAAATGCAGATTTGAAGTTTGTTAGAGAGAATTGGATTTTAAAAGTTATGGGAACTGTTAGGAAGAAAGACATTTTTAAGTGACCAGCTTTCTACACGTCCTCTCTGACAGTAATTGGTACTTCAGCTTCTGAAGTAGTTAACCAAGGTCCTCACAGATATTTTTCACACAATGAACCCTCTGAGCTCTGATTTGCCAGAACCGAGGGAAACAGCAGGGTGTCTTAATTTGAGGCAGTTTCAGAATAATACAAAAACATTTGAGCTTGCAGCGAACAGCTGCAAGTCTTTTGATACCTTTTGTTTTATTCTTCTATAGACAAATATGTTCATCACAGAAACATCAAATAACACATAAAAAATAAAAAGAAGAAAGTAAAATTCACCTGAAACTCACTCCAGAGTTGGCTAAACCACTGTTGACACAGACATATCTCAACACAAGTTTTATCTTTCGGGACTTCCTACTTTAGCCTTTGTCTGCTGGAATACTTTCATTAAGTCATTCAAGAAACATTTATTTTGTAGTTATAATGTACAGGTACTGTATCAGGTCCTGAAAAGATATAATAGACTAAGGAAGACAGACCATTAAATAGACAGGTACAAGTGAGAACACAAAGCTGGGGTAAGTTGTCCTGTTTATCTTTGTATCTTCATTTTCCCACGGTGGTGGGGACAGGGGAAGATGATAAACAGATATTTGCTCAATGAATACATGACCTTTTGAATCAATGAACAGATGTAATGTGTTAAGTACAAATAGAAGTAGCTCATGGAAGCACTAGGAGAAGCACAGAAATGTGGACAGCAGATGTTTTCAGGGTCTGCACATACAGATTGAGGTGTGAGAATTAATCTGGCAGCTGGAGTAGCATGTGAAGAAGCCAGATAGAAAACAGCACGGTATAGAGAGGAAAAGACAAGTGAATGGAATTTAGAGTTAGTGTATAAATGTGGCAAGAGATGAGTTTGGATGATAATTGCGGCAAAGTCAGGACGGGCCATCTATGTGCATCAGCTAATGAAGCTGGAGTTCATCTTGGGGCAAATGGGAAGCCAACAAGCCTTTAGCTGATTTATTTTAGCTTATTTATTAGAAGAATGATATGATTTCCGTCTCAAGCGTCTAAACTATGTCCTATCCTCCTGTACCTTAATCTTCCAAAGTTTAGTAAATTGCCTTTTTGAAAAACATTACATTGTGTCTGAAGTCTCCAGTAACCATAGGCTAGGTTATTTGGATCAACACCTCTGCTGACAGTAAATCAGACTGGATATAATCACATATTCTTATACACATCCAAGATTAGACAAGACAGGAAAAACAAGGGAAAAGCAACAAATACCATACAAGGGAACTCCCATAACGCTCTCAGCGAATTTTTCAGCAGAAGCTCTGCAGGCCAGAAGGGAGTGGCATGATATATTTAAAGTGATATAAGGGAAAAACCTACAACCAAGATTTACTCTACCCAGCAAGGCTCTTGTTGAGATTTGATGGAGAAATCAAAAGCTTTACAGACAAGCCAAAGCTAAAAGAATTCAGCACCACTAAACCAGCTTTATAACAAATGCTAAAGGAACTTCTTTAGGTGGAAAAGAAAAGATCACAACTAGAAACAAGAAAATTATGAAATGGGAAAGCTCACCAGTAAAGGTAAACATACAGAAAAGGTAGGATATCATCCACACAAAAATATATCAAAACCTGTCATCGTGAGAGGAGGAGAGTACAAAGGCAGGATATTTAAAGTGCATTTGAAATTAAGAGATCAGCAACGTAAGTCAAGCACACGTATATATAGATGCCTGTTCCAAAACCTCATGGTGACCACACACCAACCATCTCTAATAGATATACACACAAAAAGGAAAAAGGAATCTAAACACAATACTAAAGATAATCATCAAATCACAAGAGAACAAAAGTGGGGGGGAGACCTCGAATATACCTAGCTAAGCACCTGTGCTTTGACCATGAATGCTTTTTTCTGTTCAGATCCTGAACAAGGTACTATACTACTACCCAACCCTCCAACCAATCAGGTCAGAATTCAAAGAACCTGGAGCAGCCCTGAGGTCCATAAGCTCACATAAGAATAGGAATCCCTTTATAATAAACACAGTAGTAACTACCATTGAATTAAGTATCTACTATTTGAGTCCTCTATTAGACCCTGGACATGCATTTTCATTTGTCTAGGAAGACCATCTGAGGGTAAGTTACTCAAGGTCACACAAACCCAGCTTGGATTCTAGAGCCCATGTTCTTTCTGGGCCTGTCCACCTGGGTCTCTAGGTTAATGTGGTAGTTTCCTCCTTTGGGGGCTGCAGCCCCAATGTAGCCAGTCTTGACTGAGGCTCTCATACTCTGTATATGTCTTATTAGTCCCCTCCCTGCAATGGTTGAACCTAACTTGTGCACTCAGTCACGGGCTGGAGTCCTGATCCTTCACTGATGGGTTTCTGGCAACAAGGCCTTTCACTGGCCACTGGCCAGACCAGTATTGCTGGCTCCAGTCCCCACAGAAGCTCAGGGTGGAGTTAGTTCATCCAGCCTGATCTTTCAACACCTTCTCCACAATAAATGGTGATAAGTTTGGATGGTCACCTACTATGGGCCAGCATTACATTAAGCACCTAAAATTCATTGTTGAACTTGAGGGGTGTTCATCTACCCTGGACCCTCAGGCCGCCTGTCACCCAAGCCCACACCAGATCATGGCCAAAAGCATGAAGAAATCTTCCGTTGGTATGGTGACGTTGTTGAAAAGGCTTTGTGCAAAAGATATACCAAGAAACAACAAATGTGAGATGTACACAGAGAGAACTTCGGGTTCCTGCAGAATCATGGGTTGTTGGTCATAGCTCACATTGTCAGCGGGAAACCCACCCAACACAGGTCTGTAAAATTACATCAGTGCCGATAAGAAAGTTGGAAAAAGTAGTGATTGGTAAGGTTGAGAGTAACAATTAGTCTCAGGTGGGAGCAATTCATCCTATAGGCGCTGTACCATACATCAGTTCTTTACAATGTGCATGAAAATCACCCGGGGCTCTTGTTACGCTGTGGATTCTAACTCAGTACATCTGAGATGGGGCCTGAGGTGCTGCATTCTAACAAGCTCCCCTAAATTGATGAAAGCCACTGGCTCTCAGACTACACTTTGCACAGGAAGCCCATAGACCTCCTTGACACAGGTTTTAAAAGGAAAAAATAAGTTGATTACTTGGATCTAAGTCATGCATGTAGGTGGCATTAGAACCTTCCAGCCAAAGTGAATGATCTTACCAGAAAAGCCATCATTCTTAGAGGAAAAAGACCAAGGCAACACTGAGTCTCAGAGCATGAAGCAGATGCGGTTGAGGAGTCTGGAAACACATATAGAAATCAAGAGAGGGAAAAAATGGGCAGCAGTCATAAAAATAGCAACAACGTTGTTCAACGGAATAAATAATCCATGTTTGAAAAGCAGAGAAAAAGGTAGCCTGGGGTATTTGAAGTCAGGCCTGGGAATGCCAGACCCAGGACACTAGGCTCACTGTCACAGAAAAGGCAAACTTCAGTTTTAACAACAAGAAACGGCAAGAAATCCGCGCAGGCAAACCAACACCGCCGAGGTGAGCAGAGGGTCACAAACGTCCAGAAGGCAACCAGGTAGCTTCCCAGATGTGGGAAGTGAACTTACCTGCTCATCTTCAGCTTCCAGAAGGAACTAAGCAAGGGAGACCAAAGTGTCCTAGTCCCAGAGGAAACAGCATGTCCAGCAAGGTATCCAGGAAGGGAGGAAGTGTGGGAGCTGGAAAACTCAGCAAACGCTCAGCTCTGCTTCCCGCATCAAATCTGCCGTAAAGCTACCTCGTACTGAACCAATGAGAGGCTTGTATTCCTTCTTGCCTGCGTGGGGCAGAATCACGTGTGAGTTAAGTGGCTCTAGCTGTGAAAACTGGCCAACAGTATAAGGCACAAGGCACACTGGGAGAGCCCTGAGTCTCACTGAGGTCCCAGATCAGCGGAATCAGCATCACCTGGGAACCTGTTAGGATATGTAAATTCTCAGCCCCCGCTCCAAACCTACCAATCAGAAACTGTGGGGCTAGCGCCCTGCAGCCTGTGTTCCTACAAGCCCTCCAGGTGATTCTGGTGCACTCTCACTGCAGTCGAGTCTATTGAAAGCACAGTGGAGAATCAAGGCCAGGTGTGGCAAAGGACCATCATTTTAAGTGGGCTTGATAATGGCGCTTTTAAAGAGCTAGTGAAGACTAAAGCCTGTTGACAGGGAGAAGAAAACCCAGGAGAGATCATGTAAAATAATAATTAATAAAACATGCTCAGTGAGCAACAAAGTTGCTCATATTCCGTGGCAGAGTTTGATCAATGTTGAGGCATCATCCAGCCATGCATAGGACAATAATGTTTTGATACTGATGAGAGACATCATGCATGCCAAGGGGGGTCAACTCACAATATGTGTTTGAAAATTCTTCATGATGTATTTCTAAGAGACTCACCAAAAAGAAGTGCTATTTGGTGCCCATGCTTGTGAAGAGATCAGCTCAGAGGGGGAAAACAAACTTGAGAAAAACAAACACAGTGGTCTAATGGGATCTGTCTGACAAAAACGTTGAGAAAGAATTTTGTTTTAAATATGAACACAATTGTAAGACACAAACACATGTAGGGGCTTTAATTCCAGGCATACTTTGTGTGTGTGTGTGTGTGTGTGTGTGTGTGTGTGTGTGTGTGTGTGTGCTTTGCTTTATGGTGCTTCACAGACACTGTGTTGTTTACATTGAATATTTGTGGCAACCCTGCGTCAAGCAAGTCTATTGGCACCATTTTCCAACAGCATTTGCTAACTTCATGTCTCTGTGTCACATTTTCATAATTCTCACAATATTTCAAGTTATGATGATATGTGTTGCATGATCAGTGGTCTTTGATGTTACTATGGCAAAAAGCTTGCAATCTGCTGACGGCTCAGATGTTGGTGAGCATTTTTCAGTATTAATTTTTAATTTAAAAACATTACAGAAGGAAAGCAATCTGAAAAGGCTACACAGTGTATGATTCCAACTATGACATTCTAAAAAAGGCAAAATTATGAAGACAGGGAAAAGATCAGTGGTTGTCAAAGGTGATGGGGAAGGAAGGGATAAGTAAGCAGAGCACATAGGATTTTTAAGGCAGTAAAAATACTCTGTATGACACTTTAATGAAGGGTATGTGTCGTTATACATTTGTCCAAACCCACAGAATGCACAACACCAAGAGTGAACCCTAATGCACACTGTGGGCTTTGGACGACTGTGATGTGTCTGTGTAGGTTCATCGATTGTAACAAATGTACCACTCCAGGGGGATGCTGATAATGAGAAAAGGTATGCATGTGTGGAAGCAGGGGGGATATGGAAAACCTTCATATCTTCCTCTCAATTTAATATAAAATTACTCTAAAAAAGTCTTTAAAATAATGAATGTAATGCCACCCTAGAGAAGGCTGTATTCCAGCCCATAGAAGCAATACATCCCTTGGTCTATATTAAATTTTAATCTTGTAAAGTTATACAATACTCATAACACAAGTTTGAAAATCATCATAATTAACTTGGATTTAAAACTATCAGTTCCAAATGGTGGGATCCACCAGACTGCTAAGAGGAAAAAGAAGTACATATTTGAACTACATTTTTACCTGACAAGGGATAGAAGAGTCTCTCAAAGAGACAAACGAACAGCAACAACAAAAGTGCACATTGATGGTAGATGAATTCCAGAAAAAGACTGTGCTAACCAAGAGCTCTAGCGCTTTCAAAGGCATTGCCCGTTAGAGATAAATCCAGAGCGTGTCAGGTTATATTTTCCTATCAGTGATTGACAGTGCAGAGCTATTAAAAAGACTGTATATCTTTATTAGATGTGTAAATGTAATTTAAATATTATTCTAGGTGCATTTTTTTTAACTGAGAAGAAAATGAGGTCTGTAGATTCATCTGGAACAATCTGTAATACGTGGAATTATGAGACACAAACTCAATATGAATATTTATTTCATAAACATCTGCTTGAATACAAAATATGTGGCTTAAGCAAATTCAACCTGAAAAATAGTTCAATTAAAACTAAAAGCATTTAAGAAGAACACTGTATTGAAAGCAATAGATTTTACTTGCAGTCAGTTGATAAGGTTATAAAACAGCAAATGGTAAGTGGCAAAGAACAACAAAAGAAACAGTTTGCTGAAATTAGAAAATACTAATGAGAACTGTATAAAGAGTCATACAGGGCTTCCCTGGTTGCGCAGTGGTTGGGGATCCGCCTGCCGATGCAGGGGACACGGGTTCATGCCCCGGTCCGGGAAGATCCCACATGCCGCGGAGCGGCTGGGCCCATGAGCCATGGCCGCTGAGCCTGCACGTCCAGAGCCTGTGCTCCGCAACGGGAGAGGCCGCAGCAGTGAGAGGCCCACGTACCAAAAAAAAAAAAAAAAAGAATCATACATTCTTGCCTTCACAGTACTTCAACCAACATTGAGAGCAAAAGATATTTAATTGACTAAAATATTTAATAAAACAGACTGTTGGGGAGTTATTTCAAAGAGCAAATTCTCAGAGCAATTTTGACTTTTACCTCCATTCCAAAATTGTCTTTTAATTTGTAAAACAAATTTTTCCATTCAGGAATTTATATTTCTCCAGACCTTTATAAATCTAAAAATTTTCATCTTATGTCTTCTTTCTAAAATAATACGTATATTCTTAGGAAATTTTAAAAATAAAAAAGTGTATAAAAGAAAACATCATCTATAATATTTTCATATCATGATGTTATATGTTACATCATGGCAGTTTTCTTTTACAGCCATGGAAAGTATTATTTTAATAGCGTTATAACGATTTTAATGTCCTTATTTTATCATCCACCAGGAGACATCAGTTGAATGAAAATGAGTCTAATTGGTTTACCTGCAAGAAAATTCTGAGTAAGACTTCAGAGTTTAGTTTTCTTTTTCTGGGAATCCACAGAATGTCAGTTTGTTGGGGCAGGAAGTTGCTTTGTCTAATCTACTGTCTACACATTCCATCAGCAAGATAAAATTGGAGCATCATGGCAGAAATGTTCAAAAGCCTAGAAAGGCATTACTGAAGTTTAGGGTACACTTTAAAAAGGTCAGTAGACATTTTAACCAAAACTGAGCTCTTTATCCAAAGAAGCAAATGTATATTGATATATGTCTTGCAGTAGCTTAAAGAGGTAACTGAAGTGAACTCACCAACATCAACTGTGTTGCATATCACTGGGAGGCAGGAAATGGTTACTGGTTGGTCTTGCCCTCTTGGAACTATAGCGACATACTGGTTGATCAAGTTCTTATTTAGATAAAGTTGAATCCCCGCATTTCATTCTTCCTTTCACTCTACCTCACCTTTCACATTATACATGACATTTAAACCTTGCATTTCACCTGTGCGGCAAAACAGCCTTCAGGATGTTTTCTGTCACACTCGCACCAACCAGTATTTCTCTGTTTTTACTTTCACATATAAACCAGGTAGAAATGGGCTTCATTTCTACCATAGTGGTACAGACTGCCTTGTGTGTGTGTGTGAATCCAGAGTGCTCATGGACAAATTTAGCAAATATTCCACCTACTCTGTTCTAGTCATAGCTCTGGGTGTTGAAAACCCAGCGGTGAACCAGAGAGATGAGGTCCTTGGAGTTTGTCTTCTAGTTGCAGGAGACAGAAACACAGAAATAGATGATTGATAGATAGATAGATAGATAGGTAGATGAATGAGAGATAAAGACAATTTCCACTAGCAATAGGTACAGAAACAATGAACAGTGATATGATGGAGTGGACAGCGGGGGGATGCATGCTACTTTTAAGATGGTTTCCTTACACAGTGAAGTGAGTTTTATTGTCACTCTCAGGTGAGGGGCACTCAGCTCTGTGGGTCCCTGAGCAGATGTCCAACCTGTCTGAGTCTGGAGACAAGGGCTGCCTCGTCTTCAGGTCCAGGCCAACTCACTCGAGCCTTGGTTTGTTTTGCTTTTAATTATTTTTCAGTATGAGATGTTTCCAAACTCACTTACATACAAATGTATCTCCACCTACTACCTTTGATATTTTTGCTATTTAATGTCATCACTAAACCTATGTTTTAGTGTTTTTGCTATAAGCCAAACATACTCTAATGAAGCGTTTAGGTTGTGTTATTTATCCATTCTGGGCTGTGGGACTGATGTGGTTTAAGGCGGATCTGCAGATGAAGCGACCATAGGAACACAGTGGGGGATGTGATTTCTATTTTCCCTCTGGTTACATCTTTCTTTCCTCTTGACTTTTCTCTGTACATCTGGAATTAGCTCCAAGATGTGAGAAGTTCAAATGATCTTCCATGTTGATACCCTCAAAGCAAATGCCTGCTGCTGCTGGAAAAGAAAGAAATCCTGACTTTTCCCCCAGGGGACCCTAGGGAATTTGGCCCTCAGCCTATCAAACAGAATTCCTTATATAGAATCTATTTTTATATCCCATTCATGATGTCATTGAGCTTTTTGATGTTGCTTTTACTCCAGAAGATTCAGTGTTGATACCTTCCCCCTCCTTTGCTTTCAAAATAATACAGTATTTAAAAACCCATCTCTATGTAAAGCCTTCCTTTCCTTCAACCTTGCTTTAAACCTTTCAGGTAAGACCAGTTTTCCACTTGCCTAATTTACCCTTAGTGAACATTAGTTTACTAATCTGCTATTGAGGAACAGAATCAAGAATTAAGGAATGTGTTTTTTTTCAGAAATTGGATGCAAAAGTAAGGTGAGAAACAATGACGCTTATTAGGCAAAGCAGATCTAGCTCAAACCGTAATTTTTGGATATTTTAAAAGCTTCAGTTAAACTAGTGGAAAAGGTTTCTAGAATACTGAGGGTTTTCAGATCAAACTTTAATCTGATGTCAATATTTATATTCTCTTAGAAGGTACAACTGAATCCATAGTAAAAAAAAATTACTAAAAATGTGTACAAGACTATAGTAATGTGAAAAACTCACTCAGGAGGTTTATATCTGACAGTTTCTTTGTGAGCTTTCACAGTGTGGTCTGGGCTCACAAAAATCAAATCATAAATGAAATATATAGAGAATACATTTCAGTTACACTTCTGTGTCCACTTTATATATATATTAAAATATTCATACCATTTTCAGACATTTTGAGGGCTGGCCCAGAGTGTTTTGCACAAAGAGAAATGTGGAAACAGGAGGCTACATTTGCTGGAATACAAGTACCCATGTTTTGGTGTATGAATTATAATATACCCTGCCCACACCCACAATTTTACATTTTAAGAGAGCTTCCATTGTAAGAAGGAGATAAAACACAGCTTTACCTCCAAAGATTAAAGGCCAAAACGTACTGACAAATTTCTCCCTGATTCAACTGCAAACATCACGTAAGATCCCCCAGATATTGTACCATACGCTTCATCACCTTTTACTTTTTATTTAAAAATAAAAGCGTGCAATAAACCTTTCAAAATTACTTCAACCTGTGCTTTCGCTAGAAAATGGCTGCGGAGAAAGTGGCTTTAGGCATGTTGCCATTACCATGTTTTTTTCTCTTTATCTGTGTCTAATTTCCAACCAACACTTCGAGACACTAAAGACTGCTTTTGACGGGAAAAAAAAGTGGTCTTTCTTTAAAAAGCAGGGAAGAAGTTTGCTTGCAATCCAAGGAATTTAAGAAGGAATCTCACCTCAAATCAAGGAAATTATAGCTACAATGTTAAAAAATAAAACTATAACCCACATTACCACCTTCCCTCAAATTTTAGAAGACATGAGTCTGAAATACTTAGTGATTAAGTATATGAGTTAATTTATACTAATAGTTTTAATTTTCCAAAATCTACTTATTTCTCTGGTAAATCCCAAACCAAAGGATATATTCATTATATCTATTGTTCTGATGCTTAAATTTTTATTGATGAATTTTTATCTCTAGCATGACCCAAGATGGGAGACAGAATACACATGTCCACAAAGAAACTGTCACAAGGGACTCAGCCATGCTGCAATCAGCCAACGTATAAGCAGACAAGTGCACACATGCTAACGGTGAAATTTCGTTTCCAGTTTCATAGATTTAATTACTGACTTTTTGACACAATGCAGTCACACACCTCATTATAGAATATTAACCTCGTCCTCACGTATAAACCAAGGAGTTAATTTTATTCTGGAAAAGGCATGTCTTTTCCATAATATGAAAGCGAAATGTACATAGTTTTAAGGTATTTTAAGGAATTAGAACTTTAACTTGCAAAGAGCATAGATGTTGAGACACAGAGAAGCAAGTTGCTTCATTCATGTGTGGCGTTTTTAGTTAACCCTTAGGGACGGTCATGATATTAACCCCCTTTCCCCTCTCTCTACTTCTTCATCTTAGACATAGGAACTTTGGGTAAGGCCATTGGTTTAGGTACTCTGAGAGGTCAGATGTCACTGATTCCAGTTTTGTTTTTCTTATGTCAAAATATTTAACAACTGGCTGTGCCAGGCATTAACTCTTCCTTTTTAAACTGAGTTACAGTTGATGTGTAATATTATATAAGTTTCAGGTGTACAGTACAGTGAATCACAGGTTTTAAAGGTTATACTCCATTTATAGTTATTATAAAATATTGGCTGTATTCCCCATGCTGTACGACATATCCTTGTAGCTTATTTATTTTATACATAGTAGTTTGTACCTCTTAATTCCCTACCCAAATCTTGCCCCTCCCCCTTCCCTCCCCCCACTTGTAACCACTAGTTTGTTCTCTGTATCTGTGAGTCTGTTTCTTTTTTGTTATATTCACTAGTTTATTTTTTAGATTCCACATATGTGATATCATCCAGTATTTGGCTTTTTCTGTCTGACTTATTACACTTAGCATAATAGACTCCAAGTCCATCCATCTTGCTGCAAATGGCAAAATTTCATTCTTCTTTATTGCTGAGTAGTATTTTTTTCTTTTATTTACATCTTTATTGGAGTATAATTGCTTTACAATGGTGTGTTAGTTTCTGCTTTATAACAAAGTGAATCAGTTATACATATACATATGTTCCCATATGTCTTCCCTCTTGCGTCTCCCTCCCTCCCACCCTCCCCATCCCACCCCTCTAGGTGGTCACAAAGCACCGAGCTGATCTCCCTGTGCTATGCGGCTGCTTCCCACTAGCTATCTACCTTACAATTGGTAGTATATATAAATCCATGCCACTCTCTCACTTTGTCACAGCTTACCCTTCCCCCTCCCCATATCCTCAAGTCCATTTTCTAGTAGGTCTGTGTCTTTATTCCCGTCTTTCCCCTAGGTTCTTCATGACCTTTTTTTTTTTTCCTTTCTTTTAGATTCTATATATATGTGTTAGCATACGGTACTTGTTTTTCTCTTTCTGACTTATTTCACTCTGTATGACAGACTCTAGGTCCATTCACCTCACTACAAATAACTCAATTTCGTTTCTTTTTATGACTGAGTAAGATTCCATTTTATATATGTGCCACACCTTCTTTATCCATTCATCTGTCGATGGACACTTAGGTTGCTTCCATGTCCTGGCTATTGTAAATAGTGCTGCAATGAACATTTTGGTGCATGACTCTTTTTGAATTATGGTTTTCTCAGGGTATATGCCCAGTAGTGGGATTGCTGGGTCATATGGTAGCTCTATTTTTAGCTTTTTAATGAACCTCCATACTGTTCTCCATAGTGGCTGTATCAATTTACATTCCCACCAACAGTGCAAGAGGGTTCCCTTTTCTCCACACCCTCTCCAGCATTTATTGTTTGTAGAGTTTTTGATGATGGCCATTCTGACCGGTGTGAGATGATATCTCACTGTAGTTTTGATTTGCATTTCCCTAATGGTTAACGATGTTGACCATTCTTTCATGTGTTTGTTGGCAATCTGTATATATTCTTTGGAGAAATGTCTGTTTAGGTCTTCTGCCCATTTTTGGATTGGGTTGTTTGTTTTTTTGATATTGAGCTGCATGAGCTGCTTGTAAATTTTGCAGATTAATCCTTTGTCAGTTGCTTCATTTGCAAATATTTTCTCCCATTCTGAGGGTTGTCTTTTCGTCTTGTTTATGGTTTCCTTTGCTGTGCAAAAGCTTTTAAGTTTCATTAGGTCCCATTTTTTTATTTTTGTTTTTATTTCCATTTCTCTAGGAGGTGGGTCAAAAAGGATCTTGCCGTGATTTATGTCAGAGAGTGTTCTGCCTATGTTTTCCTCTAAGAGTTTGATAGTGTCTGGCCTTACGTGTAGGTCTTTAATCCATTTTGAGTTTATTTTTGTGTATGGTGTTCGGGAGTGTTCTAATTTCATTCTTTTACATGTACCTGTCCAGTTTTCCCAGCACCACTTATTGAAGAGGCTGTCTTTTCTCCACTGTATATTCCTGCCTCCGTTATCAAAGATAAGGTGACCACATGTGCATGGGTTTATCTCTGGGCTTTCTATCCTGTTCCGTTGATCTATATTTCTGGTTTTGCGCCAGTACCATACTGTCTTGATTACTGTAGCTTTGTAGTATAGTCTGAAGTCAGGGAGCCTGATTCCTCCAGCTCTGTTTTTCTTTCTCAAGATTGCTTTGGCTATTCGGGGTCTTTTCTGTTTCCATACAAATTGCGAAATTTTCTGTGAAAAATGCCAGTGGTAGTTTGATAGGGATTGCATTGAATCTGTAGATTTCTTTGGGTAGTAGAGTCATTTTCACAATGTTAATTCTTCCAATCCAAGAACATGGTATATCTCTCCATCTATTTGTATCATCTTTAATTTCTTTCATCAGTATCTTATGGTTTTCTGCATACAGGTCTTCTGTCTCCTTAGGCAGATTTATTCCTAGATATTTTATTCTTTTTGTTGCAATGGTAAATGGGAGTGTTTCCTTAATTTCACTTTCAGATTTTTCATCATTAGTGTATAGGAATGCTAGAGATTTCTGTGCATTAATTTTGTATCCTGCTACTTTACCAAATTCATTGATTAGCTCTAGTAGTCTTCTGGTAGCATCTTTAGGATTCTCTATGTATAGTATCATGTCATCTGCAAACAGTGACAGCTTTACTTCTTCTTTTCCGATTTGGATTCCTTTTATTTCTTTCTCTTCTCTGATTGCCGTGGCTAAAACTTCCAAAACTATGTTGAATAATAGTGGTGAGAGTGGGCAACCTTGTCTTGTTCCTGATCTTACTGGAAATGGTTTCAGTTTTTCACCATTGAGGACGATGTTGGCTGTGTGTTTGTCATATATGGTCTTCATTATGTTGAGGCAAGTTCCCTCTATTCCTACTTTCTGGAAGGTTTTTATCATAAATGGGTATTCAATTTTGTCGAAAGCTTTGCTGAATAGTATTTAGTTTGTGTGTGTGTATCACATCTTCTTTATCCATTGAACAGATTCCATTTTTGAATCAATTACAGTTACCCTCTTTGGCATGCCCAACTTCTCACCTGTGGTCTGTACCCAGCTACATATGGACACAGAACTAGCATACTGACAGAGGATTTACTCCTCAATTGTCCTTCACTTAAGAGAATTACAGTCACTCTCTGTTGATGGTGACAGAGACCCTGATGGTCCCTCTCCTATCTATCTACTCTGCCTCCTGGGAGGGTTTTCTAAGTTTACCCTCAAGCCCAGTAACTGTAGAAAGCCCAGTCTAGCTGATTTCAGTAGCTCTTTCTCTGCTGCTGGCATAGTATTTGGCTGTGAATAAATTTCCCAGCCTAATTTAGTGTGACAACCTTTTGCTTGGTAGCTGGTCCCATTAGGAGAACTGCTCTTTGACTTTTCTTCTTTGGTTCCCCTCTACCAGTGATTCTTTTCAGGAGATCAAGCTGTCCTTTATTTACTTTGAGCACCAATAGAGATTGAAAATAAAGTTTACACTAATTTTCCTCTATTCTTGGAGTATTTCGCATCTCTGATGCCCTTTTCTTTTCTTTCCTAGTCTTCTCACTTTTCTTAGAATTTCTCCCTGTTTTCTGAATTTCTTCCTCTCCTTTTCGGTATATTTTGATTCCTCGAATAACCAGGCCATAAACATGGTCAGACTTATTATGATGTCTTTACCCTGGTCCTCTGTATTCCCATTGTTTTTTTAAAATTCTAACCTTGCATAGGACTTCTTTGCAATGCAAATCATTGAATCAGGACTCACGTATGCTCTTTCTGGCCTCAGGGCCCAGATAATAGAAATGAAACGCCTTCTAGCCATCAACTACCTCTCTAGTTCATAAAACAATCATCTCCCTCCCCAAGAATTTTCTACATTTCCTATGAGACCAGCTAGTGAGCTCTTCCTTCACCTTAAGCTCTTCCAGGTGAAACACTTTCAGTTAGAAGTAAACCTACAACCAGAAGCAATGATCTCATTTGGAGGAGGCCTCTATGTACCTCCCTCCTCCCACCCCAAGATGTAGCCTCCCAAGTTTTACCAAGGAGACAAAAGTCTGTACACCTCCAATTTTTGGTCCTGATCTGCTTCACAGTCATACTAGATCCTGGAAGGGCTGAGCATCCCTCCATGGGCCCCTATTTGGTAAAGGAGCCTGGGGTAGTCAGTTTGATTTGGGTTTTGGGAACTTAACGATTCACAAACATTTTTCTTTTTTGGTTTTCTACATTCCTTCCAGAAAATATCAGCTGTGGTTAAATTTGGTTCCTGTTTTTGTTTCTTTTAGAATTACTAAAGGGTAACCAGTCTTTTCAGGGTGACACTACCCCTTAATTAGCTGTGTCTATGGGTTTATAATCCCAACCAAGAAATTTCAGCATCTCTTTTAGGAAGTGGTGTGTTGACGAGACCCACCATTGATCTATTTCTCTTACCTGTCTTTAGAAAGAGGAGGAAGGTCTCCACCACATTGATTGGCAGAGACACCTAGGGACAGTTCATTGTTAGATGTCGATTGACGAAGGTGCACTAGTTTTGCATGAACAGGTACTCTCAAGGTTTACCGAGTTGCCAGCTTTTCATCTTCTCCTTCCCAAAATTCTTCTTAAATTACTGCTTGAGTCACCACCCCAGTTGTTGCTATGATTCATTCCACTTGACGTGAACAGATGAGGCAGGTTATGACTTCCACTTTCTTTGCCTCTAATATTTATAACCAGCTCAAAACATATGCACCTGATTATGCTCTTCTATCTTCACTTTGATATTTTTCCAACAATGTTCTAGTTTTGTTGGTCTCTTGCTCTTTTTACAGAAGAGTATTTGCCTCACATGTGCCCGTGCATGTACACGTGCTCAGGGAAAATGTAATAGATACTGATTGGAAGAAAACATCGCTTTTTTCCACAAAGGAAGGAAGTCTGACAGTTAAACATAGTTATAAAACTCCAATCACAGTAGGATGTAGAATGCTTCACTCACTTCTCTTTCACTGCAGCTCAGGAGGAAGGCTATGATTAAAGCAGTAATGGGCGTATGACTAGAAAGAAAACAGAGCAATGATGGCATTTGAATACATGATTCATTTTCTGGTACAAACGCAAGGAGCTCCAGGTCATAGAGGACAGGACACATTGTTCCAATGCCTAGACATGCTGAGTCTAGTGCTCTGTGTTTAGAAAAACCAGAGCAAGAATTCTCCTCATAATGCCTCCGAAGTGGTCTTCCAAATATAACTGAAAGAGTCAAATCACTGCTCCATCCCTGAGAGAGGAAAAAGGATGCAGTCATCTGAGAACCGTGGCAGACCCTGAAGCAGTCGTCTCAAAGTGTTAGCAGGGTCTTTGTGTTAACAGGAGACAAAGCTGCTCTTTTTTTCAGCTTAAGGTGCAGACACCTTTGGAAGAAGGAAGAGACAAGCTCACAAAATTGATTTTGCCAAGGTTATCTGCCCTTTCAAGGTACTGAAAGGGTTCACAAAGGAATCTTACCAATGATGTTTATATGGCAACCGAATGCTTTCAGTTACCTATGTTTCCAACATCCACCACCCTAATCCAGCTTTATACTTCGACTCAACCAATTTCCTGGTTTCCGTCCTGCTGTCTTGTACCCAGACGGTCTGTCTTTTGGCAGAACTGCTTGAACGTGTGCCCCAGCTGTAAAGTCTCACCACCT
This sequence comes from Lagenorhynchus albirostris, assembly GCF_949774975.1. Taxonomy (NCBI): domain Eukaryota; kingdom Metazoa; phylum Chordata; class Mammalia; order Artiodactyla; family Delphinidae; genus Lagenorhynchus; species Lagenorhynchus albirostris. The sequence continues at coordinate 19,549,813 of NC_083112.1, read as the reverse complement.
TTTAATTTGCATGTTATGTCGGCTGTTGGACTACTGGCTCTCAGCACAAACCCACCTCCCTTACTCTGCTTTGGGACGTTGAGACTGGGTGTGCTTCTTCCCTGGAGGAGACTAAAAGGAAGAAAGGAGAAGGAATTTACTCCTTTCTGCTTTACTTTCTCTTGATGTCAACATCACCCCAGAACTGGTTCTTCACTCTGGACACAGCAGGTGGTTTCAGAACCCGCAATCTCCTCCAGCTGACAGTTCTGGGTCATTCTAAGAACAGCCTGAATATACCTCTCCAAGAAGACAGCTCCAGCAGGCAGCATCCCTCCTCCCAGGTGCAGGTCCCAGTTCCACAGGACTCATCCTGCAAACTTTTAAGTTCTAGCAATCCCTTCCCTTGTTTCCCAGCAGGGATGGTAGCTGCTTCCCGCATTTACTTCCTCTGTGAGACCTCAGTGTCTCCCTTTTGTCTCTGAAGTTCTTTAAACCTCGGTTAACAATTGTCTATATTAAATTCTCTCTGTTAAAACCACTAGGTGCTTTCAATGTCCTGACCGCACCCTGCCTGCAAACAGTCAAACTTCTCCCTTCGTGACCCACTTCAAAGCCTACCTGTACCTTTGACCCTGTGTGATTCAGGCCAGTGCATGGTGCAGTCCCACTTGGAGGCAGGAGAATGGACTTAATGACCTCTCCATGGCCCTTCCTGCGTCATATAGCTCTGAGGTAGGGTCATTCATATTCCCAGGGCACTTCGTGAAAATTTTATATCTAACTACAATTTTTCTATACTCTCCCACGACTGTCCACATTTTTCTTTCAAGCCTCCAGCTTCTGGGAAGTGAAACACTGTGCTTAGAAACTGTACCACCCCAGAAGAAAGTTATATTTAAATGGCCAAGCAATTCCTTGGGAATGAAGTGGTTGAAGGCTCAATGACGACAAACGGATTGCGAATGCTTGTGAGATTTATATAGTGTGCACGTGGGAAATTCAGGTTCTTTCCAAGGAGCTGGTGGGTTTTATAAAGTGCATGTAAATTTTAAACTTAAACCTTGATCTGTTTAATATATGGCTGCGGGATTTTTGTAAATTGCTCTCCTTGGACCACAATTTTTAGCTGAGCTTACTATAATTTGTGTTCACAATAAAAAGCACAGGTTCTTCGGTGCTTTTCTTTTATTTGCATTAGTTACCATAGACACATGAATATATTGAAAAATTCTCATCATTCATCAGATGCTCACTGAATTCCTGAAAAATGTTTACAGACCTTGTCTTCCTAATGAGAGAAGGAGAGAGGCAGGGTTGTGCGAGGACAAGGGTGTGTGTGCAGCGCCTGCAGGAGGGCCAGGTTAAAGGGAGCTGGTGCGGCTGCCATATCGACTTTCCAACTCAGCTAAATGTGAAGACTTTTATGGAAATAGGTTTTTTTGTAAATTCTAGAAGAGCCTGGATGACTGAATCTTTCAGTGTGACAAATGACTTAGAACCCTTTAGAAAATCTCTTGTCTGTCAAATTAACAGCAGGAATTCTCATACTGGTGTGTGTGTGTGTGTGTGTGTGTGTGTGTGTGTGTGTGTGTGTGTGTGTGTGTGTGTGTGTGTGTGTGTGTGTGTGTGTGTGTGTTTCATTTCTACGTTTATCCAATCACAAGTTATTTAAGTTTTGGTAAAAGGTGTGAGTTTCTTTTGTATTAATATATGTGTGTGTGTGTGTGTGTGTGTGTGTGTGTATAATGTATATATACACACACACATACACATATACAGACATATATACAGTTGACCCTTGAACAACATGTGGGTTAGGGGTGCGGACCTTCTGAGCAGTCGAATAATCTCGGATATAACTTTACACTTGGCCCGCTGCCAACCTCCACAGGTTCAACCAAAGTTGAATCGTGTAGGACTGCAGTACATATTTATGGGAAAAAAGCCCAGTATAAATGGACCTGCACATTTCAAACCTGTGTTGTTTAGGGTCCAATGTACTTTTCTCAAGAGCAGTTTTAGGTTCACAGCAAAATTGAGTGCAAAGTACAGAGAATTCCCACAGACCCTCTTTCCCCCACTGACACTCACAGCTTAGCTGTTTTACCGTAGGAAAACTGAACCAAACAGATTTATTCAACTTTTTTAGGATGAGGAAAACAACATAGAATAAGTCGTAAGAAATGCTCTCATGTACTACCATCTCAAATAGGTTTCAATGTTTTACAAAATGCTCACACGGTATATAAGGCCATCTTGAACACACTTTTCGTTTTAAACTTCTCTTGCAATAAATAAAACATTAACAACTTCTTCTGTACCAACCTAAAGCAAAATGACTGTATTACTAGTTTTTACCATGTTGTTCACACATAGCTTTAATCATGCACTTTTAATGAGATCAGTGCCCATACAACATCCCTCACCAGTGTGGTACATTTGTTACAATCCAATGAAGACACATCATAATCACCCAAAGTCCACAGTTTACGTTAGGGCCCATTCTTGGTGTTGTACATTCTATTTGTTTTGCCAAATATATAATGATATGTACCCACCATTAGAGTAGCATAAAGAATAGCTTCACTGTCCTAAAAATCTTCTGTGATCCATCTGTTCATCCCTCCATCCCCCAACCTCTGGCAACCACTGATCTTTTTACTGTCTTTACCATTTTGCCTCTTCCAGAACGTCACAGAGTTGGAATCATACAGTAGGTAGCATTTTCAGATGGGCTTCTTTCACTTATTAATATGCATTTAATTTTCCTCCATGTCTTTTCATGGTTTGCTAGCTTATTTCTTTTTAGCCCTGAACAATATTCTGTTGTTTGGATGTATTCCAGTTTATTTCATCCATTCACTTACTGAAGGACATCTTGTTGCTTCCAACTTTTGGCAATTATGAATAAAGCTGCTGTAAACATTCATGTGCAGGTTTTGTGTGGATAAAAACTTTCAACTCATTGGGGTAAATAGCAAGGAGTGCCGTTGCTGTATCATATGGCAAGAGTACGGTTAGTTTTGCCAAGAAACTTCCAAACTGTCTTCCAATGGCTGTACCACTTTGCATTCCCATGAGCAATGAATGAGAGTTCCTGTTGCTTCACGTCCCCATCAGCGTTTTGTGTTGTCAGTGTTTCAGATTTTGGCCAATCTAATAATCATATTCATTTTTAACAATATGATAATAATTAGCACTAACTGTCAGACCTGTTTTAAGTGCTTTCCAATTAGTATCTCATTTAATTCTCACAGCAACACAATGAGAAAGGATCTACTATTATTCCCATTTTACAGGTGATACAACTAAGGAAGAAAGAATTGATACACTAGGTCCATGGTCACAGCTAATAAGTGGTAGTGCTGGAATTCTAACTTAGGAAGACCCTCTCTCTCAACCATTGCTCTCCACTTCCTCTCAAATATCAACTGTAACTTTAGAAGTAAAAAAGATACATTCTTATATATCCTTCCCTTCATTGTTTCCCTCCTTTTCTTCAGAATGTTTTCATTTCTTTTGGCAATAGATTCTTTGTACATTGTCAAATGGTCCAAACTTGTCTTATCAAGAATCACACTTTCATATCTCTATTAATTTACAGATATCCAACACTTAACAGTGTAGTACATTGGGCTCTCGTTTCTTTATTTACATGAAATTTCTCCTTCTAATTGTCCTTAAGAGAGAGGGAAAAGGCTCAGATTCCAATTATTAATTATGACAGCAAAACTTTCAATAGAACTTACTCAAAATATATAGTCAGTAAATTGGATTTGCTAAAAAGAGCAACACATTATAAAATACTGTGTGTTATTGTATCTTCCAGAATCTACTGTGGGAAGGAGGCAAAGAAATAGCATTTACCAGGCACTTGCTGGATGGCTCAGTACAGAAGTGTGGTCCTCAGTCACCAGCATTAGAATCATCTGGGAGCTTGTTAGAAATGCAGAATCTCAGGCCACACCCCAGACATGCTGAGTGAGAACCTGCATTTTAACACCAAACCCCAGGAGAGGCACACACATGCAACACAGTCAAGTTTGAGATGTACTGTAGCAGAGAAGCATAGCATGCGGCCATGCCCTGAGTTATGCTTCAGCCATCACATTCCCCATCATGAGAACCATCCTGATACGACCAATTCAGACAGAAACTGGTGATATTTACCTGCCTAAGCTCATCCTTACTCTGTCAGGTGAAAAGAGGCATGGCTGTCATTAGGTGCAGAACAGGAAACAGACTTTTGCCAGTAGAACATTCACTGATTGGACCACAAGTTAGAGGAGTTTCAACTTCAGCGTAAAGGCAATGAGGATTCATTCAAGGATTTTAAGAAAAGAAATCATAGGGTAAGATTGCAGTTTAGAAAGACCACTCTGGCCTTAGGGTGGAAAACAAAGAAGATGGGGACAAGCCTGGAACCAGATGACCATTTAGTGCAACGGGGGTAGGGCGGGGGCCGGGGAGAGCCAGCAGTAGCAGTGGAAGGAGCAAGACATAGATGGACTCATAAGACATTTCAAAGGTAGACTTGTCAGGACTTGGTGATTAATTAGGATGTAAGTTGTAAGGAAGAAGGAGAGAAGAAATGAAGCCAAGGTTCCGTGGCAAAAATATTTTTAAAAAAGAAAGAGAAATTACCTGCACTAAACATTTAAATAGTGTTGCACTAGCCCAGGAGTAAACCGGCAGATCACTAAACTAAGCAGAAAGACCAGAAGCCAAGTCAATTCCTTCCTACAAATTTTTATTATGATAATGATGACATTTAACCCATTAAGGAAGGGGTTAATTATTCAATGACTCACACTGAGGCCAATGGTTAACTACTAAGGGAGAAAAACGGGTAACTTCCTGTCTCATGACAAAATGAGACTGAAAGATTGAAGAGTTGCGTGTTTAAAAAAAATCATTAAAGAGCTAGAATAAACAAAAAATTGGCGAACAGTAAATTGATCTCATGATACAGAAAGCTATTCTAAAGCATGAAAGAAAAAAGTACAAATCATATAGAAAAAGGTTGATAGATTTGACTGTATAAAAATTAAAAATATCTGTATTGAAAAAATAATTTTAAAGACAACCAGCTGGGGAATAGATATCTTATTGATTGAAAGAAAGATAAGAAAATCAGTAGAAAAAGTAGTAAAAAATAGGAAATTTACCGCCCAAAATTATGATTGATTTAAAAAAAATTTTGTTCAAACATGCTAATAATCATGGAAGTAAAAATTAAGATGATGAGATATTATTTTCCTTGTTAAATTGAATTACAATTCCCACTCATTCCTGGTGCAATAAAATTAGTAATTTCCACACAATCCAAATTAATGTAAATGTTCTGGAAGACAAGTTGGCAACCCATTCATATTCACTGACCCCAAATTTTCATTTTAGGAATTTACCCTACGAAAATTAGAACTATGCATAACGATTTACGGTGTACAAGGATATTCATTCCAGCAATCTAGAAATGGAAAACCTAAAACAAAGTGACTACTAATAGGGAATTAGTTAAAAAAAATAATGGTTACACACTTTAAAAATTATATTTAGCAGCCATTTTAAAATCATGTTTTTCAAGGGATATTTAATAATGTAAGAAAAAGTACATTGAAAATATAAATTTAAAAAGAGATAAATAGTACATTCATTTAAAAATATTTGTTAAGGGCTTCCCTGGTGGCGCAGTGGTTGAGAGTCCGCCTGTTGATGCAGGGGACGCGGGTTTGTGCCCCGGTCCGGGAGGATCCCGCATGCCGCGGAGCGGCTGGGCCCGTGAGCCATGGCCGCTGAGCCTGCGCGTCCGGAGCCTGTGCTCCGCAACGGGAAAGGCCACGACGGTTAGAGGCCCGCGTACCGCAAAAAAAAAAAAGAAAAAAAAAATTTGTTAAATGTTATGTGAGGTACTGTTCTGCAATGTAACCACTATGCAGTTTGCACTACATATCTAAAGAATACACATATAGGAAGAATTCCAATTTTGCAAAAAGTATATATATCCATGGCCATAAAAATATTTATGCAGAGAAAAACACGACAAACTGTTAACAATAGTTGCATTTGAACGATGGCATGTTTATTTAAACTTTCTTAGTCACCCCTCCGTATGTTTTTCAATTTTATACAATGAGCATGTATTAGTTACTTATTTTTTTAAATAATAAATTCCAATTTTCTTTCAATTTTACTCTAAACAAGGGGAAGGAAAATTGACTTTGGGTTACCTTACTTTAGAGGAGAAAGCTCGCACTTTCAAAGGGAAGTTGACTCAATAAGAAGGAACCATAAAGGAAATAATTACCAAATAAAAAAAGAAAGGAAAAATGTCAATCTGCAGAGTAAAAGAAGTCCCTGCCCCTCACAGGCTGCCACAATCTCCCAGGCAGGTGGACCGGCTCCTTCCCACCTGGCCGAGAACCTCTGGACCCATGTTCTAGGAAGGCTCTGATGTGCATCTTGGCCGCTTCCTGGACCAAGTCTAAGTCTCCAAGTCAACACTTCGACTGACTGTCCTTGAAAAAGAAACGCCTTTTCCCAGATGGCATCCACGGTAGGATATAAAATTGTTTAAACTTGGCTTTCTAATAAATGGATTTATAATGATTAATTCTGGGCCCAGGTCAGATTTCTTCCTACCACTTCAGAAGGAAACCTTAAGTAAATTGACTGACACTGTGGGAAAAATGTAGAATGCTCACAACTTTGGCGACGGGAGAGAGAATCTCGACAAATTCAAGCATTGTGATGACGTCACAGGATTAGAATTTTAAATTTCTAACAGTTTGATGCTTATTTTCCCTCTGCCATGAACAATACCTGGTGTCACTACAGGCTACTTACAATGTCTTGGGTAACTGATTTCTTCTGATAAGGTGCCATTAACCCCATTCTATGCATTGGGACATCAAGGATTAGAGAGCACTAGTGAGCTGTCAAAGGTCACAGAAGAAACAGAGAGGATGGTACTCTGAACCTCGCCTGGATTGTGTCTCCCCTTCTGTACTGCTCAGAAGTCCTGAACATATGCTGTTCCCACTAATACATCATCCGATGAGAATTTACTGTGTCTTCAGCGCAGTGCTAGAAATGTTTATTTCTAATCCTCACAGCAACCCTGCTATGAGATTGATTTTACTTACAGATGAGAAAGTTGAGGTGCAGTGAGAATAAGTAACTGTCCTCATCTCACTCAGCTAACAGCCCAAGAGGAGACAACATATCATACTTGGCAAATCTCAACATTTCCAGACTTTCCCCAGGAAGCTCATTATTGCAGATCACACATAAGAAAAACACACACACATTATTCCATAAGCCATGGAGCCAACGTCCAGTGACCCTTTAGGCCCGTTTAAGCTAATTTAAGAAGCTTCAGTGTAAACCTCCCCTTCTCTGCAGTTTGCTTACAAAGAATCCTATTCTAGTCCTGCTCTGGGGCGTACGATGTTGTAGCTATTCTACACTGGAGTAAGGCACACACCACGAATCACACACTGCATGTGTATGATGAGACATGCGCCATAGTTAAGCCTGAGGTCATCAAATGTGCTTCTTATAGTTCACTGACATCCCCGTACAGGACTTATTTCGTTTTACACAATTACCTTCTTTTATACTGTCTAAAGCAAACCGAGCCCACACTCAAAGGCAGCACTCACTCCACAAAGAAATACAACGCAAGCTGCAGTGTAACTTAAAATTTTCTAGTGGCCCCATTAAAAATCCTAAAAAGAAATAGGTGAAATTAATTTTAATAATGTTTTATTTGACTAAATGTATCTAAAATATCATTAAAACAACGATCAACATTAAACCGTTAATGGATTATTTGACCTTACTTTCACACTGTCTTCAAAATCCAGTGTGTATTTCAGGCTCACAGGATGTCAGTTCAGACGAGCCGCATTCCAAGTGCTCAGTAGATACGTATTGCTAGTGTCTACTGCATTGAACAATGCAGCTCTAAAGGGATTTGGTCAGCTTAATTCATTTTGCACAGCTGCTACAAGAACAGGTGGATACGGAGGCAGTTGCATCCAGTTTGGACTGAGGTGGTAGTCCAGAATTTGCCCAATTGGATTTTATTCAAACGATACTACATCTTGGAGAATCAGCGATTACAAATGTCTTTTCGTTTTGTTCTGTTTATTGTGGTAAAAACACTTAACTCGAAACATCCCCTCATGCCCCTGCAGCTTCCTCCTAACTGGTTTCTCCCATCTACCCTTGCCCCTCTCCCATCTATTCTCTACATGGCACCAGAGTACCTTTCAGTTCTTTGAACGCACCATGCTCCTTCCCATCAAGAGTCTTCGCTCATTCTAGGATTCTCTCCCTACCCCCACCCTTGCCTCTTTAACTGGTTGAGTCCTATTAACCCTTCAGCTCTCAGGTCAATCCTCCCTTCCTTAGAGAATTCTTCCCTGACGACCTCCCCAACTATAAGTTTCCTAGAATATTCCCAGTGACACCTCATGCTTCTCATTTAAACAGCTCACCATCCCTAGCATTTGACCAACACTGCATCTGATTTCCCCAGTAGAATGTAAGCTCCATAAGGACGGAGACTGGAGCTGCTTTGGCCCAGCAGAAGATCTAGTACATGATAGGAGTTCCGTAAATGTGTGCCGAATGGATGCCAATCAAGATAGATCTGTGTGCATCCACCATGATGTTCTAAGTAAGCAAACGCAGGAATACCTATGAATCGTTGGTAAATGGACCATTCCAAACTTCATGTGTCAAAGAAGGAACTACTGGGAACAAATTTCAGTTGCAAGTCTCATCATTGCCCTTAAACAAGGCTTTCCGTGTGTCCTACTGGTTGCATGGCATTTCTCCTTTTACAAATTTTAAAGTCAAAAACAGAGAAGAGGATGGTTCATTCGGAGCCTAAAATAGAGAAACCGATGTGCCAGGGAGGGTGTAGGATTTCAACTCTGAATCCCCTCCAGGGAGGTTCATCATTATATTAAATTAAACTGTGGAGAAATGTATTTATTTTCTGTGCTAAAGTCAGAAACTATTACTTTCTGTATTTTATTCTTTCTCTGGTTGGGGTCCTTAGCAAAAACTATTACCTTTCTCCACGATGCAGCCATTAAAAATAACTGTAATTAGCAGACACGAAGTATTTGAGACCTGTCGCTTTGGTCTTTATTTCTCTGCTCTAAAACAGTTCTAATTAATGATTTGTTGTTTTCTCTGGAATGCAAACACTTTATTCCAAAAAGAGTGACAAACCCCTGAGATCAATTGTACGATAATCAAGAACCTGAAAGTAGTTTTCTCTAGGAACTGAAATCATTTCCTGAGAAATTCAACCTGCCTGTTTCACCAGGAGAAATTCTATTGCCAAATTTGTATTTACAGATCCTCTTATGCTCACACGATCTCTTGTTCCATAAAAGCAGGCCCGTTACAAGGGTTGGCATACCTCAGCCTACTAACAGTAGGGAAACAACTTACCCATTTTCAACTATAGCATTATGTGGCAAAAAGTTGTCCTGAGCCCAACAGAGGCTGAAAACCTAACCACCTTGTCCTCCTCTTTAATTCCGCTCCTGTGAACTCTGCTAGAAAAGCAAAGCAAAAGTGACATCCTGGGCTTCCCTGGTGGCACAGTGGTTGAGAGTCCGCCTGCCGAGGCAGGGGACACGGGTTTGTGCCCCGGTCCGGGAAGATCCCACATGCCGCGGAGCCATGAGCCATGGCCGCTGAGCCTGCGCGTCCGGAGACTGTGCTCCGCAACGGGAGAGGCCACAACAGTGAGAGGCCCGCGTACCGCAAAAAAAAAAAAAAGTGACATCCTGCTGTCAGTCCAAGGGCACATCACCTTTTATGAAACCCAGTTTACCTGGGATCTAAGAGGTTCAGTTTTATAGTAGGTTTCACACAATGACTGTCTGTTCCCAGGAAAGCTAACCTGAGTTCAGACAGCTGGATAGCAGGGGAAACTACCAATCTGGTTAAAAGACTTTTTGTACATCTTTTATACCCTGAATTTTTAGGGTTTTTGTCCCAGCAGCCCAAGTTCTTTGCCATTATTTCCAATGCAGTGTTTGGATGGAAAAGTCTTTAGTTGAGATCAAGATACTCTCTCTATGAATTCCTTTTTATTCTGATCATTTTCCTTCATGCACCTTAAGGTCTGATACTGGAACTTAAAAACTTTGATGATGTTCATGTGCAAATTATTCTCTTGTCCAGAATTTTGCCCTCAAACCTGTTTCCAACCATGTCCACGGCAGTCCAGGTAACAGTACTGATTCTCACATTTGCGTCTTGGGAACACTGGTGGGACATTTCTTATTATTAGACCTGCATGTGTGTCTTATACTGGTGCTGCAACAGGTTACCACAAACTTAGTCGCTTAAAACACGTTTATCGTCTCACAGTTCTGGAGGTTGGAAGTCTGAAATGTGTCTTACTGGGCTGATTAGGTGTCAGCAGGGTTGGTTTCTTCTGGAGAATTCATTACCTTGCCTTTTTCAGCTTCTAGTGACTTCTCTAGGGACCTCTGGGCTTGTGGTCCCTTACTCCATCTTCAAATCACATCACTTGGATCTCTGATCACATCATCATATCACCTTCCCCTCTGCTAGTGCTCGAATCTCCATCTGCTTCCCTCAAATGAGGATGCTTATAATTCCACTTAGGGCCCAGCCAGATTATCCAGAAAATCCCTCCATCTCAAGGTCCTTAACTTAATCACATTTGCAAAGTCTCTTTTGCCTTATAACATATTCACAAATTCTGGGGATTAGGGGCATAGACATCTTGAGACCAGTATTCAGCCTACCATGATACCCATACTCTTTTTGTTTTGTTTTTTTAATTTACTATTGGCTGTGCTGGGTCTTTGTTGCTGCGTGCGGGCTTTCTCTAGTTGCGGCGAGCGAGGGCTACTCTTCGTTGCAGTGCGTGGGCTTCTCGTTGCGGCAGCTTCTCTTGTTGCGGAACACGGGCTCTAGGCACACAGGCTTCAGTAGTTGTAGTGTGCAGGCTCAGTAGTTGTGGCACACAGGCTTAGTTGCTCTGCAGCATGTGGGATCTTCCTAGACAGGTGCTCAAATCCGTGTCCCCTGCATTGGCAGGCGGATTCTTAACCACTGTGCCACCGGGGCTATCCCAGATACCCATACTCTTGATATCTTTAATATCGCCTTTTTGTCGATTCACATCAAAGTGGCAACACAGCTGGCGTTCAAACCCCCAGCCAACATAAACCAGGCTCCCTTTGCACTTTATCAGTTCCCTCGTGGTAAGAGTCTCCACCCTAGGCTCAAAGTACAGGTTTTTTCTAATGACAAGCCAGAGACTCATCCTCCCCAGCCTCTCACCCCACCACACACACAGGCAGCCCTCACCTGCGCTCAGCACCCAGCATCATACTGAACGAGAGCTCCTGAATTTAAAAATCAAATACTTTCTAAATGACAGGAACAAAAAATCTCAGAATACAAATAACCACAAGTTCACATAGGACAACAATTCAGTAATGGTAAGACATATTGTTTAGGCTCTGCTGGCTAGAAAAGAGGGGGAAAATGAGCTCTTAAGCTGCTGTCTTCCAATGAGTAATTTTTTTAAAAGGGCCAAATGACTGATGAAAAGAACAAGAAGATGGATTCAGTGAACATTCACCAGGTCATTTCACAAACATGAAGCTACCTCCCTGTCTATTTTTAAACCTTAAATGCCACTGAGTTCACTGTCTACCTCTGGGATTCTCCACACCAACACCCACCCAAAAGATTTTTTAAATCACCCAAAGATTTTTTAAAAAATCTTTCCAAATATGCAAAGTAGCTGATTCCAGTCCTTAACAATCTTCTCGGGAAAGAGCTTCTAAACATGAATGTAGGTAATTTGCCAACGCTTCCAAATGCAATGCAGAAGCTCCCTCTCACATCTTGGAGGAGCCATTTTCATCCCATTGTGTAATTTAACACATGGTGGTGCAAAATAGTTAACGGAAACTGCTTTCCACATGCTGGAGGAAGCAAACTTCGAAAGTGAATTCAACTTGTTTTTAACTTATACGTGAAATTACTTCCATAGGAAGGGCTTAAGGGTATTTAAAATGACCAGGGCTTTTCTGGACCACTTCTGATTATGCCTTATTTTAAGGTCAGAGTATGGCTAAAATAAAAATGAAAAAGAATTCATTTATGGGGATTTACATTTTATGAAACCCATTGAGAGACTGTCTCCCTACCCCTCCTCCATTATAACTTTTATCATTAGTGGAAACATTATTTTAATCCAATCTCTTGCCCATTTCCTGAGGCACTTTTCTGGGCATCTTCCTGCAGCTTCCATGCACTGATGACCATCATTATTCTTTCTTTATGGGATTTCAGCCAAAATTGAGCACTTGTGACACTATTCACATCTGAGCTAATGTGACTTAATTTTCCAACTTGGCTTCATAAGGCAAAGCAGTAAGTGCTTTATTAAAATCTAGATAATAAAATTAGCTCATTTATCTACTAATTGTGTACTTCCATTACATGATTAAATACATTTGTTAAGTGAAACTCCTATAAATTACACCAAGGTAAAGCCAAATAACCATAAATATTTTGGGTTTCCTCTTTTTTCCCTGCGAGGCAGAATTTTAAGGTTAGCACTTGGCATGTAGCCTAAAATCTAAACTGTTCTTTAACCTCTATTGAAGTCATATTTACATTGAAGGGCGCCAAATGGAAAGCTGGAAGATTAGAAACATTATTTTAAAAGGTATCCTTGGGAAGAAAAGGTCTTTAAACTCCACTGGGCTAAATAAAAGTGCCTCCAAAGTTATGAGATAATTTTTTTTTTTTTTGGTAGGGGGTTGGTAGTGAGGGCAATGCAAGGTAGAAGGATTTTATCAATTCCACGAGCTTTCACTTCTAGAACTTTGATCTCACACAAGCTGAACGGCCCAATTTGCAAGCCTGAGAAATAGTAACAGGATCAAATACACCAGAAGAAGCCCGACCCCACAGAAATATGTCTTACCATCTGACCCACAGAAATATGTGTTAATAAGATGAGTTCTAGCAGGTTTGCTTCATCACTTACATGGAAGTTCTCACAGCAGCTCAGTCCCAGAGCCAAAGCAAAAGGATTTAAGGAAACTTTTTCAGCCATAAAAAGAGAATGAAGTTTTGCCATTTGCGACAACACAGATGGGTATCACGCTAAGCGAATAAGTCAGACAGAGAAAGACAATTACCATATGATTTCACTTATATGTGACACCTAAAAACACACAAAACAAAACAGAAATAGACTCAGAAACAGAGAACAAATTGACAGTGGCCAGAAGGGAGGGTGTTAGGGGGCGGGCAAAATAGGTAAAGGGGATTAGGAGGTACAAACTTCCAGCTGTAAAGTAATTAAGTCACGGAGATGTAACTTACAGCAGAGAGAATATTGTCAGTAACATAGTAATAACTTTGTATATGGTGACAGATGGTAACTAGATTTATTGTGGTAACTGCTTTGAAATGTAGATAAATATCAAATCACTATGATATCCATGTGAAAATAATATGGTATTGTATGTCAATTATACTTCAATTTTTTAAAAAAGGATTTAAGCCTGAGTTTCTTTAGGGGAATATCTGAATGAATATTTCACTCCAAATCTACCCTTTATTTTCCCCAGAATCCTTTCATTCTCTCTAATCACCCAGAATCTTTGGAGACTGACCCAGCCCCAAACAGATTAACTAAAATGGAGAAGGTATCTTAGGTCAGGGCTATATTGATCAGTCAAGGAGTAAGTAGTAACTTTTCAAAGAATTTTCCAATCTAAAGTTCTGAGTACACACAAATCAGGCAAACAAGAAGTTTTTACCCATCTCTTATTGGAAACCATTTTGTACACCTGAGTGGTGTGAGACGTCCATTCTGGAAAAGCTCAAAGCCCGGTCTCCTAGCTCACCTCCCACTCCACTCCAGAGACCAGGATATTATGAAAATAACCCTTCTGATTCCCAGAGAAGGCATTTTCTATCTCTTAGATGAAGTACCAATTGAAAAGACTTTGCATCTTTTCAAAAACAGTGACAAATTGTTGCCGGGCAGCACATGAGGGGATGATTTATTTTTTTCTCTCTCTTAACTAGATGTTAAGAGAGAGAAAAAATAGAACAATTAATTGGTAACAGAAGAGAAACTCTCAGCAGTCAGTGAAAAACGGCCTAATCCCTGAATAGAGTATGAGGGGAAAGAAAAAGAAAGTATTTTTTCCAGTTTAATTGCAGGAGTTGACGCCTGAGGAATTCCTGTGCTTCTCTAGTTTCTGTGTATTGCTGATTGCAAGACATAAGAATCTGAGAAGTTCTCCTGGTTAGAACAAAGCAAAATTAAAAATAAAAGGCTTGCGTAGCACAGGGATATCAGCTCGGTGCTTTGGTGCTTTGTGTCCACCTGGAGGGGTGGGATGGGGGGCAGAGGGAGACGCAAGAGGGAGGGGATATGGGGATACATGTATACGTATAGCTGATTCACTTTGTGATACGGCAGAAACTAACACACCATTGTAAAGCAATTATACTCCAATAAAGATGTTTTTAAAAAAATGTGCATTGTTCTGAAAATAAAATAAAAGGCTTAGTTCTTGCTGTTAAAAATAAGGGAAGTTCTCCTTCCCTTTCATTAGAATCCCTTTCCCTTTTTTTTTTTTATCAACTTGTTATTGTGAATTATCTCTGCCTATTTGAGACGCATGTAAATCTTTTTTTTTTTTTTAAGTCTCTTTTGCCATTTTACAGCCCAAGAAGGCCTTTCTCAAGGACCTGGGAGCCGGCGAATCCCTTTGAATCTCCCAGTCTCTGTGCTAAGGTAGAAGCCTGACTTCGACAGGAGGAGCCTTGCTCCAAGTTGCAAAACTACTTCCTGTCATAAAGATAGGAGTTTATTCTCTAGTAGGTCTGTGTCTTTATTCCTGTCTTACCCCTAGGTTCTTCATGACATTTTTTTTTCTTAGATTCCATATATATGTGTTAGCATGCGGTATTTGTCTTTCTCTTTCTGACTTACTTCACTCTGTATGACAGACTCTAGGTCCACCCACCTCACTACAAATAACTCAATTTCGTTTCTTTTTATGGCTGAGTAATATTCCATTGTATATATGTGCCACATCTTCTTTATCCATTCATCCAATGATGGACACTTAGGTTGTTTCCATCTCTGGGCTATTGTAAATAGAGCTGCAATGAACATTTTGGTACATGACTCTTTTTGAATTATGGTTTTCTCAGGATATGGGGAGGGGGAAGGGTAAGTTGTGACAAAGTGAGAGAGTGGCATGGACATATATACACTACCAAACGTAAAGTAGATAGCTAGTGGGAAGCAGCCGCATAGCACAGGGAGATCAACTCGGTGCTTTGTGACCACCTAGAGGGGTGGGATAGGGAGGGTGGGAGGGAGGGAGATGCAAGAGGAAAGAGATATGGGAACATATGTATATGTATAACTGATTCACTTTGTTATAAAGCAGAAACTAACACACCATTGTAAAGCAATTATACTCCAATAAAGATGTAAAAAAAAAGATAGGAGTTTATTTTTCTTTTGTATAAAATCGATTAGTTAACTCAGATGGTTAGCCCAATCACCAGGTAAATTGAGGGTGAACTATGAGTGACAAATGTGCCGTCAGGTCCTCTGACTTGAGGACTAGTTATTGTTTACCTTGAGAACATGTAGGGAATGTTCTTGGCTGTATAATCTCCTTGGCTATATAAGGCGTGGGATTTCTTTCTGTTTTTGTAATTTCTTAGGAACTGCCTGTCATGAGCATCACATACCGGTTTAACACTTATTCAAGAACAAAACAGGTCTCTGTTTCTACTGACTTTGTGGAGAGGTTTTCTGGGTTGGTAAGATTTTTGTTTTCATTTACTTTTCCCTAACATTAGGCTTTTATCCTCAAATCCTAATCCAAACTTGCCAGGCTTGGAAGCCTGGAATATAAACTAAGTATCTCAGGAAAAAAATACATTCCTTTTAAAATTTTCCCATGACTCCTGTTTCTTGTTAACCCCGAGATATTCTCTCCTATTGGTCATACAAAGCTGGTAAGTACTGCTGAAGTACAACCTGTGCGATCACGCTTCTTTCAGTTGGGGGAGCGTGAAGGGGCAGCAGAGTTCCATCATTTCGAGGGTTGCGCAAGACACTGGTTTGTTCTTTTTTAATTCCTCTGGCTATTTAATACAATTCAAAGACATCTGGCACATTCTTTATGAATATGCACTAATAAAAACCTTAGGGTTTCATATAATTCAAATATTCTGGCTTTCCTTCCAATCATAAACCGAATTTCCCCAGGACTCACCAATCTGTAAAACAAATGAGACCATATTTTAAAAATGACGTTTCAGTGGCTTATAACTCTCATTTGCTAACACAGTACATTAGTCCCCTGAAAGATTCGCCTAACGTCCCTGCCCCAGGAAAGGAAAAAAGGCAGTTGCTAAAACAGCAGAACAAAACGGAACAAGATGTCCAATGTGAGGCAAAGGTATCTTTGTCAGAACTGGGGCTGGAGGTCAGAGGTGGGTGAGAAGTAAAGCGAATCCTAACTCACGGTCGCTAATCTCTCACGCCCGATGAGAACAGGTTCTGGGGAATGAGGCAGGACCATGTCTGCAGGAGCGGGTGAGGACCTCCAGCCATAGGAAGGGGATGCAGATGCTGGGAACTCTGCACGCACTCATTCATTATGACCTATTGTGATCCAGTCACTATTCTAGATGCTGAGAATTTAAAGAATGCCCTCATAGAGCATCCTGTCTAGTGGAGAAGATAGACGATGAACAAGGAAACAGATAAGAAAATTTCAGATTGTGGTAACTGTTTTGTAGAAAGTACACAGGATTATGAACTAGAGGACGGCAGGGAGGGAGGAAGGGTAAGAATGGATAATCATAAGGGCTCTCTGAGGGATAACATCTGAGTTGAGTCTGGAATAACAAGAAAGAGGCAGCCCAAGAGCCCGGGAAGACTATGGGAAGAGCCTTCCAGACACACAGAGCAGCAAGTTAAATGGTTCCAGTCAAGAAAGAATGTGGCCTGTTTGAAAACTAGATGGAAGATCTGCTTGGCTGACGGGGGGGGGGGGGGGGGGGGGGTGGGGGGTGGAAAATGGATTGTATAGGGCCTCATCCGCTATGTCAGAAGTTTGAATTTTATTTAACTGG
Organism: Lagenorhynchus albirostris; assembly: GCF_949774975.1. Classification (NCBI taxonomy): domain Eukaryota; kingdom Metazoa; phylum Chordata; class Mammalia; order Artiodactyla; family Delphinidae; genus Lagenorhynchus; species Lagenorhynchus albirostris. The sequence continues at coordinate 19,532,617 of NC_083112.1, read as the reverse complement.
GATAGGAAGGCAAGAAGGATTTTAAGTAGGGGAGCGATAGAATCTGATTTCTATTTTAAAAAGATCCCCAGGTGGAGAATGTGTTGTAGGTGGGTGTGTTAGTCTTCTAGGGCTGCCATAACAAAATACAACAGAGTGGGTGGCTTAAACAACAGAACTCTATTTTTTTTTTTTTTTTTTTTTAATTCTGGAGGCTGGAAGTCCTAGATCAATATGCCATCAGGCTTGGTTTCTGGTAAGGCCTCCCTTCCTGGTTTGCAGACGGCCACCTTCTCATTATATCTTCACATGGCCTTTCCTCTGTGTCTCATCCTCTTCTTATAAGGACACCAGTCCTCTTGGATTGGGGGCCCACCCTTAAGATCTCATTTAACCTTAATTACTTCCCTATAGCGTCACATTGGCTGTCAGGGCTTGAACACAAGAATTTTGGAGGGGACACAAGTCAGTCCATAACAGTGACAACTGGAAGCTTTTGCATATGTTCAAATGAGAGTTCACGGTGTTTCGGACTAGGGCAAAACTGTGAAAAAAGGTAGAAATTGACATATTCTGAACGTATTTTGGCAGAGTAGCTGATAGAACATGCTAATGTAAGGAGTGAGGGAAAGAAGAATTGAAAACAATACATAGTTTTGTTGACTAAAAACGTGGGTGGATCTTTACTCTTACTTTTATCTGAGGATCTCCCACAATCATTACTCTCCTCACAACACATGTGCTGTACTCCATTATTATATTCAGTATTCTAGTTCTAACAGAGTGCTTCTCCTTCACTCCCTCAAAATGTATTTTTAGCATTCTTGATCAGAGAACCTCTGACCAAACGTATTATTTATTCTCAGTCTCATGAGAAGAACCCCCTTCCTTTGCTTGAGTCTAGTAGTCACATCTTCTGGGCTCTGATGGGACCAAGCTCAAACCATTCTTCACATTATCCAAGAATGAACTTCACAAGATGCAGATATGACCATATTATTCCCCTGATTCACATGGTTTAGTAACTCCCCATAGGCTTCAGGCTGAAGTTCAAATCTATAGCTTAGCCCCCGAAACCCACTGAGACCCACCCATCTCTCACCTCCCTTCCTCCCAGACTCTCACGATTCGCGCGATGGCAAAATACTTGAGATTCCAGGAATGCAGGAGTTTTTTGCTATAAACATGTTATGCACTCAGTCTGGAATGTCCTTTCCCACATTATATCTAGCCAACTCAGCTCAATACATATCTGCTCTGTAAATATTCTATGAACCTCCGGTTAGAATTAATGACCCTTTTCTCTATGTTCTCATAGCACCCTGAGCATGGCACTGTTGTATCCTTTATAACTCTGTGTATTATTAGATTTACTTCTCTCTTACCCATCTGTCTAAATTACATTCTTAAAAGAGAAGTATGTCTTATTTAATTATTTTATATTTTTTGCACCTACCATAAGGTAGATACTCCCTAAATATCGATGAATAGACTACCTATCGATCAATAGACAACATGACCACTATAAAATCAAGCCACAGTTCATACCATCTATGAAGCCACCCACCAATTTCCTAAGCTCTCCTTCATTTTACAAAGACCCAATTTTTAACTAAAAGAAGAGCTGAAAATATGTAAGAACCATGTCCTCAAATTGTCACACCCAGAACATAAAGCTTCTTTCCAGAGTTCTGTTGGCATCAGTTATTCACTCATGAGCTAGGAGTGGGCAGCAGTTACAGCAACTGGATGAGTTTAAGGGTACTGATTACAGCTCAGATACTCAGCCCAGAAGGACAGGCAACCACATGAGTCACCACGTCTGAGCCGCACACAGCAGCGCCTCCTATTCCAGGGCCAGAACTGAGAGTTCTCAAACTAGCAACGGCCTGTGGCTTCCTCTAATTGTTTAAATTGGCATAATACACTATTTACTTGTGCTATCACAGTTTCTTCTTTCCTTCTCTTCTGGACAATATTTTTACCTTTGTAACTTTCTCTCCCTGTACAAATAGAATATCCTTCCTCTTTCCATCACAGTCCTGATTCTCACTTTGATTCTTTTCAGTTCCTTTCTTAGATAATGTCTTGCATCTTATCTAGGAATATTCTATCCTCTGTAAAAAAGCTAAATTCCTCAAGTCTTCTGTCTTCTTAAGTGGAAAAAATAGGGGACATTTATAACACGTGTAATTGGTGACTGTTTCCTATAGAAGGACAAACACTGTGCATTAGAAAAATTACCTCAGTGGTCCTATTTCCTGGAAAGCAAAATGAAGTCACTTGGGAAAAGCTCCCTGAAACTCACCACGGAATTCTACTGGCTCTTTGGTTCCTGGGCTCCTGTGCAATTGATTTCTCTTGTCTCTTCTGTGGTCACCACAGTGAGCCTTGGTGTTAGAGAATGATCTACCCTGACCTTCCGGGACCCTTTGCCATCACACACCGTGCCAGGCCATATGTGTCCTTCTTGATTGATCCTCAAGGACTTTTGACTCAGGCTTTAAGTCATTAGCTTGAATTAAAGGAAAATGTATTTTATGATTGCTAAGCTTTCTGGGACTATTATATTTTTCATAGACCATGCAATAAATTCATGAGATTTTTTTTTTAACTGTCCTTTCCCAGTTTGTCCGGCAAACAGAACACAAAATTTGCCCTTAACCTTGACAAGGACAGATATCAATTGCAAAGATAACTTTTGTCACCCTTCCTTTTGGAAGAAAAATAGCCTTTCATTTTGATAATAATGGTATCAAACATCAGTTCGAACGGTATCGACGTCAGCTTTCAGTTAATATATGACATCAGGAGGAACTTTGCTTGGATTTTATGACAGATTATTTTAATACGTTGGTATTTTCAATATTCTAGCAAATATACGTGCTCAAATGAAGATTCATCAGTGCTTCACATCCAGACAGCTCTTCAGTCTCTAGTTTTGGAATTGGAACGTTTCCTGAATACGTGATCTTTCTCTCATCTGTAATTCAGAATCTCCTTCCCAGGAGAGGTGTTCTAAATTCATGATCAGTGTCCCAAAGACACGTACATACTGAGAAGCAGGCAACCTCAAAGGGGAATGGCAGCCCCTGGAGGTTAGTGCCGTATAATCTGTAGCTGAACCACATTCACACAGCAGCCCTCCAGCCCGGGGCTGGCTCTCCATCCAGGAGGCAGGGAACGCGCCACCTCCCTCAGTTCTTCTGCTCTACTCTGTCCCAGCGTTGCCAAACAGGCTCCCGGGAGATCTGACTGAGGACAAATGCCTAAAATCTGTATGTGTAATTCAGCACATAAATCCAAAATAACACCAGACCAATGTTCACTCATTTAATCCAGCCAAGAGCCATAACGTAAATGATTTTATTTGAGAGATTCTTCCCTAGATTATAAACTCCTTGAGGCCAAGGACGTTGTCTCTTTCTCATCGTCTGTCCACAGCCTCACACACAGAGAGGAGGAATTCAGGAAATATTTGTTCTCTCCAACAACCTGGCCACCTGATGTAAGTCCTGGGAGATGTGCTACCTCACTAATGTCCTCCACTCCCCAGAGCTCCGACCCTGCCCCTCCAGGCAGGTCAGAGTCCTTCTGCTCTTTTCCACACCTGCTTAGGTATCTGCAAACATTTCCTTTTACTGTGGATTATCTCCTTGCTGTCTCATGCAAGTTGCTCAACTGACTTGGGACTTTTAACTTTCTGGTACAAGATGAAGATAGAGGACTTCACCTCTCCTCTGTCCTCTGGACTTGTTCCCTGCAAGTCCAGCCAAGGGGTGGGGATTTAACAATCCCTGAGCACGCTCCCATCTCTGCAGGAACATTCTGCGCTCTCCTGCTTCCAGAAACTTTGTGATCCTCCAGCCATTGGCCAACCTTCAGCAAAGCATAAAGGAAAAATAATGGCATCATCTACAAAGTCCTCAGGACATGTGTAGCAAGGCTCGCACAGCAAGCAACACTTATCAAGTGTCTATGTGCGAGGCTGTTATTAGAATTTCTTGTCCTGGATAGGAGCAAAATAATCATAATGATAACCTGAATTCTTTAAGGTTTTCAGCTGTCATGCATTTGGCAAAAAAAGGTTATTTAAGGGAAAATTAAGTTGCCCCAAAGTGAGCCTTGTTTTCTAGAGTGGCTTCATTCAGACAGAGGCTTTGGTGACAGAGGGGGCCCTACTGGGCTCTAGTCCAGTGTCAGGCTGATGCAGTATCTCTGGGCGACAGAAGCCCTGGAGCGATATACTTGCTGCAAAGCACCGAGAGTTTTGCAAAACACAGATGGAATGTTGATAGCACAGGGGAACTGGGGAGCCACGGCAGGACCTACAAAGCACTGCCCTTCCTCACCCCTTGTTCTAATTTCAGCATCCAAACCTTTCTTCCCTGCACTCCATACTGTGTCCTCTCTACCCTGAAGGGCACTGGGGAACAGCCACGCAGAAGGACCCCACCCGCACATAAACAAATGAGTTCAGGGAGAGGGCAAGAAATCTCTCCTTAACAGACCCTCTTGTAATAGAAGACTACACAGTAGCCCCTCCCCCTGCCCTCTCCCGTCCTCCCTCATGGTCAGAAAAATAATCCACCTTCATCCCTAACAGGAGAACCAGCCACAGCAGATTCATTAGTGAGGAAGGACATAAGGGTGACTGTTTTGTTCAGTTCTTACTTGGAAAATGAGGCTTTTCTGATATTAATCTGCTCATTCGGGACTTCTGAAAACCCTGGACGGCAAATCTTTTAAGTGCTATTTAGACGACCGTGTCATCGCTTGACTCAGTCGGAGCAGCAGAGCTGAGAGCTGCGGCTCCAGCCACAGAGCCTGTTTCTGGAAGCCCCTCACCAAGCAACTGTGAAAAGTACCAGATGTGCCCTGACGACCTCGCTGGTCCCCATAGGAGAGGAAAAAAAGGATCCTGGAGTGGATCCAGACACAATTTTATATCCACACTGTTGTCATCCAATGTTCCCAGCAAATGAGAGAACCAAGTCCCTGCCAGGACCCTGCAACTTCAGTGCCGGAGGCACAGAATGTGGAGATGATGCTCTTGACTGTGTTTAAAAAGATAACACAGCGGAAAAAGATTTAAAAAGCTGCAAGAACTCAGAAGACTCAGTTTAGCAAGCTCCGGGTAGGGCGACTGGGACACGAGCTCAAGCCACAGAATAAATACCCAAACCAAACAGGCCAACAGTCGGAAATTAGAAAGTGAGGAACATTCCAGAAATCTCTAAGACAGCTAGGACTGGAGATGTATCTCAAAATATTTAAAAGAGGGACTTCCCTGCTGGCTCAGTGGTTAAGAATCTGCCTGCCAATGCATGGGACACAGGTTCGAGCCCTGGTCCGGGAAGATGCCACATGCCACGGAGCAACTAAGCCCGCGCACCACAACTATTGAGCCTGCGCTCTAGAGCCCGCGAGCCATAACTACTGAGGCCGCGTGCCACAACTATTGAAGCCCACGTGCCTAGAGCCCATGTTCCACAACAAGAGAAGCCATCGCAATGAGAAGGCTGCACACGGCAATGAAGAGTAGCCCCCCCTCGCCGCAACTAGAGAAGCCCGCACACAGCAACAAAGACCCAATGAAGACCCAATGCAGCCAAACTAAAAAAATAATAAAAATAAATTAAAAAGTAAAAGATTTAAAAGAGTATATTTTTTTCCTAAAATACCTTGCTATGTTACCCTCAAATAAAAGCTCTTAATTACAACTAACTTTCTAAATATACCAAACTTATTACTTTTATGACCAAATGAATTGTTAATCACAAGTCAGCTAGCTAAGCCAGGGGTTGGCAGACTCCTGAAAAGAACTAGGCAGTAAATATTTTAAGCTTTGTGGGACATATAGTCTGGTTCCATTACTCAATTCTATTATGACAGCGCAGAAGCAGCTGCAGACTTATGTAAGCAAATGGCATGGCTGCATTCCAGTAAAACTATATTTACAAAAACAGATAACAGGGCTTCCCTGGTGGCGCAGTGGTTGAGAGTCCGCCTGCCTATGCAGGGGACACGGGTTTGTGCCCCGGTGCGGGAAGATCCCACATGCTGCGGAGCAGCTGGGCCCGTGAGCCATGGCCGCTGAGCCTGCGCGTCCGGAGCCTGTGCTCCGCAACGGGAGAGGCCACAACAGTGAGAGGCCCGCGTACCGCAAAAAAAAAAAACAAAAAAAAAAACAGATAACAGACTGGATTTGGCCTGAGGACCATTGTTTGTGGACCCCTGATTTTGACAAATAAAATAATTCAGACCTGGAAAAGTAAGAGCAAACAAATACAGTACTTTGTATATTTAAATTTTCCTTATATGCAGATCTGTCAAAATATCCTCCCACCTTATTTATAAAACAAATTTTTTATAGCTTCCAATCTTGCAGAGATTTTAAATTTCTTTAGTCAGGTCCACGGTGGCCACTTTCTTTGAGTTCCATTTTCCAAGCATGACAAAATCTTGGTGAGCAATGTACCAGCATCATTGAGAAGCTAAGTGAAGGCTGTGCTCGGTAAGCTAGGATGGATGATAGGAGATTTTGTTACAAAAACAAAGGGTAGGATCAGGAGTATCCTTGCTTTCCATCACTTCAAATATCTCACTGAAGATTTTTTTTTTTTTTTTTTTCAGTACGCAGGCCTCTCACTGCTGTGGCCTCTCCCGTTGCGGAGCACAGGCTCCGGACGCGCAGGCTCAGCGGCCATAGCTCACGGGCGCAGCCGCTCCGCGGCATGTGGGATCCTCGCGGACCGGGGCACGAACCCATGTCCCCTGCATCGGCAGGCGGACTCTCAACCACTGCGCCACCGGGGAAACCCTCACTGAAGAATTTTTATTTCCCATTCCCCAAACTCCAGGCTCTGTGAATTTAAGGGCTGGTTGCTATAGGGGGAATGCTTCCACCAGGAAAGACAGTAAGGGTACCATTAAACTGTCAACTCTATCTGCCACCCAGCCACTTTGGGGTCCCCAAGCCAAGAGACCATCACGGGTGATAGACTGTGATCATTAGAAGGAGACGGAACTGCTGTTACACAATAAGGGCAGATATTTGATCCCCATACGATCCACTGCACTATATCCTAATACTCACTTGTCCAGCATTGACAGTAAATAGACAGCAAAGTACAGCAGCCGTGGCCTGAGACAGGCATGGTGGCTAGGGGCTCAGACTGCTCAGGGATAAAGGACTGTGCCGCCACCAGGTAAGCCACCTGGACCAAAGAAAGAGGGCCTAGCCAAGGGTGTGGGGAATATGTAGGAGAGCGAGGAGACGGAGACTATCTCCTTCTGTAGAAACAGGGACCAGGTGCATCTAGGCTTTCCCAGGAAAAGAGACCTACCGGAATCCTTAGGAGCTCTTCTCAGATGGAGCGGCCTTACTATACAAAGCAAGTGCACATAAGAAGCACAAGGTGTAGGTTCTGGTGGACGCTATGATGTGCCAGCCAGTTCCCCACTTCAAAACCGACGGCCACGGGCACAGCTACCGAAAGTGCTGAGAGCTGGTGGCTCAGAGTTGAGACCCACTTCAGGAATTGCTATCAACTCAAGGTAGTGGCCTTACCCAAGATCCTTTGTCCCCTCTGGGCACAGTCCACATCTAATGACGGGTTAATGCAGGCGTACATAGGCCTGCCGCACTGGCTCAGTTAAGGACAACTCTGAATGGCCACCCCAACTCCAGAGCTCTCCCCATGGGATCACCTGAGGCCCTTATTACAAACTTCACTGCAGCTCAACTTATCCCCCTGCCTGGCCCTGTTCCTGCCCATCCCCAGTGGACACTGTTCCTAGGAGAGCTGACCAATAAACTTTTGGCACAAGTATCTCCACTCCGAGCCCTTTTACCAGAGAATCCAGCAGAACCCAGCAAGTATCTGTGAGGAGCACCCGGCACTCTGCTTTTACATGAAATAAAGAGATCATAACAATTCCTACCGCACAGCATGGTTGTAAGGACTGAACACGCTAAACTAGTGAAAGAGCCATGCAAACCGTAAGGTGCACCGTGAATGTAACATAGCATTGTGATAAGTATTAGTGTTAGCATTACTTTTCTGTCTCAGGAGGTATTCACCAAAGAGATGTTAGTGGTCTTGCCATGCTTGTCTGCAACAAACAAATGTTTTAAATCATATTAGTGAGTACACTATGGCCTCATGTTCTGAACTTGGTCTCTGGAGCCAGACAGAGCTTTATCTCTTTTACTGTATTTGAGTGAACTGAAGACACTAGTGATAGTAGACTATGACATAATACTTTTTACCTGTGAAACAGTTTATCTTAGAATTAATGAAAGAGCCAACTTAAATTGCATTAGCCATAGATTTTTATCATAGATCACTTCTGTGTATATATGTTAAAAGGAAAATATATGTGAAAGAAATTGGTTGAGGTATTTCTGAAACTTGTTCGCATGTAGGATTCGACTCTTCGGAGTCACTTTAGACTCGAGTCATAGATGTCCGTGTTTTTCTTCACACCGTGTTGTCCAGTGTCCTCCACTATCAAGAGCACAGATAGTGCAGCGTTTCATAAGAAAATTCACAGACGACTAAAGCCACAGGTGCTGGCTTTACAGTGCTGCAGAGCTGGCCTACTTTTAACTCCAACTTTGGGAGAGATACTAAGCAAGTCTAACGTACTTCCTCTCTCACTGTCCCCACCACTATTCGGCTCATGAGAGTTAAAATCCCACTGCTGCCTCTGGGACTTTCTTCCAAATACTTGACACACATTCTGCAAGTTTTCATCCTGACACTCTTGATGTTGACGACCAAGCAGACAATGACAACTGTCGCAACTGCTGGCTGGCTACAGCGATTGTAAATTGATCAGTTTTAAGCTGTCACAAAATATCAGAGAAAATAAAATGTAAAATAAAAAAAAGTTGCTTCAGAATCAGTGAAACGGAGTAATCTCTCTAAAGCTGTTTCCTTATGTAATAGAATAATTGTACCTGCCTCATACAGCTGTTGTGAAAATAAGATAGTCCGGAGGGAGTGATTGGCAGTGTCCGGCACACGGTCAGCATTTAATAATATTTACTATTACTGTTAGGATTATTAGTTAACCTCAGCTGAAAGATGCTTTTCCATCTATGTCATGTATTCCTGAACTCAGGATCAGAAGCTGAAAAAATGTCACCCAATGACTGATTTTATCTTTTCAACCCGAACAGGAAGCATGCTTATGAGTTCTTGAAACCTCCTTTCTCTAATTTGGTTTTCTATTTTATCCCTAGTACGGGCCACCTCTCCTACCAGCCTTGAAATTCTTACCATAATACTTCCTCTGGGAAAAAGAAAGAAAAGAAAGGGACTGAGTCTAGAAGACCAATACAAAAAAAAAAAAAAACACGTGGAGGTGCCTATCAGAGCTGTCTCATTAGCTAATATGAATTAATGAGACTGTACTGTCATGGCTTCATTAATACACTCACTAGAGTATTAACTGAGTGAAATTCAGAAGAAGAATATACCTTAGCTTTTCTGAGATCTGAATTTAAATCTCTGTATAAAGTGAAAGTTTTACAGAAAACTTTTATATAAAAGTTTTGTACCAAAGACAGATCCTCAAGGAACATTCAAATCACCATATTACATAGTCCAATTACTCCTTTAAAAAACAGAGTTACCAGATATGTATGGATTCCAAGGAAGAGGGAAACAATACCTTTGCAACTGCTGTCTCAACTCTCTGGCTGCCTCTGTGACCACCGATATTTACAGAAGCCAGAAAATGGAGGGTTTTATTCTCTTTGATTATCGTATTAGTCAGAAGCCTCTTTGCTTCCTAGACTCTTTCTGTCCTTCCTTTCAAGATCTGCAAACATTCCAGCAATCATTTTCAAACACCTTCATTTTACTAATAATCAGGTATTCAGATCAGAAAAGACAAACTCTGAGAAACATGCTTAAAGTGAGGACATGCCTTTTTTTCCCCAGACCTAGAACAAAGCATATACAAATCCAAATTTCACATTTCCCAAACAGGATTTTGTAGGTGACGATACACTAAGCACTGGACGGACTATCACATTCATTTGCCATCTATAGGCTTTTGCCTGTTGTCAATCAATTGTAGTGTCTCATTACAGTCATGCACATGAGTTGTGATTACAAAATGATGAGATAAATTCTATAAAACACGCACAAAAATAGGAACATATGTGCAACAGTATAAATGTATATTAAATTAGCTTATATCCAAACCCCATATTTGCTTATTACCAAAAACAGCACAAGAAATGTAGTCAGAGTTGTTTTCGTCTTCCTAATCCTGTCGCCTATCATACATAGAGGTAGAAAAAATATCATCTAATTCCTGAGCTATCAGAAAACCATCTCTTCCCACTGTCACGTTACAGTGCTTGTGAAATAAGCATTGGTTCTATTTCTGCACACTATTAGAAAGGAAGAAAGCCAGAGGATGGAATATGTCGGAAGTAGTTTGGTTAATGCCTGAGATTTCCACACTGGTAACATTAGATACTCAGTGGAAACCGCAATCATTACCCAGTTGGCACCGGAAATACCAATTCATCAGTGAGACTGACCCCACCATTCATTAGATGCTGTAAGACTTACCTTGCCGGGTACGTTACACCTGCCACGTAGCGGCCTGGCTGGTGGAGGAGGGTGGAGCTCAAAGAACCAGTTCTGCAAATAGGCTACTCAAGGAATTGGCCTCACCAGTGACCAAATGCACGAAATCGATCTGAAGGCTGGCCTTTAAATATATCCAGAAAGGGAAAATGAAACTTGAATCACCCAGCTGGTCTGAAAGAAAAAGAAGAAAAACCCTGTGAATGATTATATTACTTATAGAAAAGCGCATCAGTCAGGAGGGTAACCCAGGAGAGATCCAATCCCAAAACACAGTTGAGAACACAACTCTGGCCTGACAGGGAAAAGGGTCATCCTAAGGGCAGATGCTGCCACCGAAGCCAGACGGGAACTAGCTCGCTAGATGGAAACGGGGAAAACTCAAGCAGAACTTTGCTGGCATTTGAAATGACTTCCATTAAATAGTGCCCGTTTCTCTCATTGACCCTGACTTAATACAGGTCTGATGCATTCATTTAGACTCACGGAGAAAAAACTCAGATTTGAATAAGGTCATCAAGAGAGAGAACTATGAGAAAAGGGACTGCCTTGTTGTGATTCTCTAAAAATTAAACGGAAATGATAATAATAGAAGAATTTCAACGACTTCATCAGATTTTTAGGCCATAAGGATACCAGGCTGTTCCCATGAGGTGTTACTTTAAAGCTTCTTACTTATGTGACAGCAAATGTAACCCCCACTTCAGGTGCTTCTTTTTAAGCCAAGCCTTACTTTTTCCACAGCCAAACGTTTAAAGAAACACCCTTCACCACCCTAGTTATCCTCAAAGGGGAGCTTAATCCACACTCCAGATTGCACTTTCCCACCCTTCTCTGTCTTAGTGAAGAGCAAATGATAGAGTATTCTTTCTTTCAGTTTCTCCATGACAAAGAACACCCTATCATTGCATTGTTCAGTTCATTGCATTGTTTCCCAGTGTTAGCGCAGGAGGCCGTGGTCTGCAGGAATTGACAGTTTATATCCCAGGACAAGAGGAAGGGTCAAAATTCCTGGTGCCTCCGTCATCTTGATGCTCCTTGCTTTGCACATTCTGTATCTGAACAAGTGTTGGAAATGGATTAGAAAGAAATGCAGCAGGAAAACTCCACTGTGGTCATTTTGGGGAGACAGAAGTCCCCCAAGCAGGTCAAGGGAGAAGCTTAACAAGTTTAAGGTTCCAGACAAAGTGCTGATTCTGTGCCCATTAGAACTGCAGAAGCTGCAGATAAACAAAAGGAAGAAGAGAACCCTGTCCTGCCTAGAAGAGCTCAGAAGGGCGTCTGAGCGTCATTGGGAGAAAACACTTAGAGAAACAAAATAGCCAAAGAACACCTCTCAGAAAGCGTAAGTACTCTTTCCAAAGAAAAGGGCTAATAAGTCCTAAGCACCCCAGGACCTGGCAGAAAACATAAGTGGAGGAGAGGGGCTGATCATGATACAACTGGGGAAGTGGGGTTGGTGACAAATGGAGAGAGATCCGCTGCTCTGTCTCCAGGGGTGGTGGCCTCCACTCAGCACTGCCAACAGTGTTAGGAAATGGGAGGGCTATCCCAGCTCCAAAGTTCCCCATGGTATCAGACAAGGCCTTTAGGGCAACTTCGTTACAGTCCAGTGTTCCCCATTCCGGCTTCCATTAGCCACTCACAGGGGTTGTTTCTGAGAGCACTTCCCATTAAACCTCCAGCAAGCAAATCTCAGTCTGTTTCCAGGGAAACTGACCCAAGACCAAAAGGAGTTATGATTGAGGATTCAGCATGAAAGTAGCAATACCTTGATGACATCTTGATTCTCTGCTATTCGGTTCAATATATGTAAACATGAATAAATGGATAAATAGATAAATGCGTGTGCATGTGTGCATGTGAGTGTGTGCTCAATGTATTGATTACTTCCTACAAGCAGGCACTATTCTAAATGCTTCTCTTACATTGACTCACTTAACATTCAAAACAACGCTATGAATGTGGCGCTATTATTTTCCGTTTCCGGATCTGGAAACTGAGTTAATTGCCCATATCATAAAGCAGTAATTGACAAAGCCAAGATTTGAACCTGAGCCCAAAGGCTCACACAATCATGTTAGAACCCTGAGGCCAAACTAAGAGCTGTGAGAGTATATTGCTTTGTTTGGGGCAGCGTCACAGCTTCTGGGGGATTAAAAGTTCTGTACATCTTTTTATTTCGGCTTCATTTTCTATATTCCCAATGTGTCCCAATGTGGATAGCCTGTTTTCATTAGTGTAAAATTATTTACTTTGTTTCCGAAGCCAGTTACATTCATCCTATTCCCCTTGCTAACAGTTGGTTTATGGACTGTTATGTTGTACCATTGCTGCTGGGACATGAGAAAAAGTCTCTGGGGGCTTCTAGGAAAGCATTTGTTGGTTAGAAAAAGACACAAATGAAGAGAAGGTCTCTTTTCTGTCTGGATGTAGTTCTGTAATGTGGCAAGTTGAGTAGCAGCAGCTACCTGTGATCAGAAAGGATGACAGCCTCTTCAGGACAAAGCCAGCAGACCAAAGAGGGTAGAGAGGCAAGGTGGAAAGGATGCGGGTCGCTGACATTTTGTTTAGATTCAAACTTAAGCAACTATAGACTCATCGTACCTACAGGCTTCATAGGTGAAATAATAAAGTTATATATTGTTTTAGCTATTGAGTTTAGGTTGGGGGCAGGACAGGAAGTTTAGACGAAAAATAAGGAGATTTGAGGATTAGTCAAGTAAAAATAAAAAAGATATAGTAATAAATAGATGACAAGAAGTAAGCTGGAAACTAAAACTAATAGAAAAGTAATGCCAAGAAAGTAGGGTAAATGATGAGAGAAAAAGGTCAAATATAACAGAATTAAAAACAAAGGGTAAGGGCTTCCCTGGTGGCGCAGTGGTTGAGAGTCCGCCTGCCGATGCAGGGGACACGGGTTCGTGCCCCGGTCTGGGAAGATCCCACATGCCGCGGAGCGGCTGGGCCCGTGAGCCATGGCCGCTGAGCCTGCATGTCCGGAGCCTGTGCTCCCGCAACGGGAGAGACCACAGCAGTGAGGGGCCCGTGTACCGCAAAACAAACAAACAAACAAACAAAAAAGGGTAAAATGAATTTTGCAAATCTTTATACAGCCTGAATCTGGCCAGTCACTAAATTAAATGAACAGGAATAGAAAGTAATTTCTTTCTAAGATCCTTCAATCATTTGAATATTTTTATAATATTGATCCCTCAAGAAGGATTCAGCTTAAATTCATTGAATGTGTTTTGTGTACCGATAGTTTTACGTTTATTATTTCAACTGGCATTGTTTGCCCCATTTTTTAAAAGAGACAGCTGTGGCGTAGAGAGGCTATAGTTATGTAGTTATGACACTTTAATCTTTTAATAACAGAAACCCAACTTGAATCAACTTAAGGGTACAAAAAAGGGTTTATTTATAATAGATCTCCTTATCTCAAAGTAAGAAACTGTCATGCAAAGGAGCTGTGAATACAAACCACTAGCATCACACAATGAAATATAAAATAGGGATAATCAAGGAAAGTGGAGAAGCAGCAGAAAGGGAACAATCACGCTGGATGTCAACATCGCACAGGTTGAGTAGGGTATAGATGACCTGCATGCTCCAAGACCAGAGTCCCAGCAGTGAAGAGGCCTGGCCCCATAAAGATCCCCATAGTTACAGGGCCAGGAGGCAGGGAACAGCCACTTGACTCTGCGACACTGGAAGATCCAGGTCATAGAAATGGCCTTGTTACAAAGGGAGAGCCCGGTGGCTGGTGTGGGCACGTCTGTATCTGGCTAACCCAGACCAGCTTTTGGCTATGCTACCAAAGAGGAAATAAATGTGTCTCCAGAGCCATCCAGATTTCTGTCGTGGCAGGAATGTAGGTGGGAACCGGGATGGAACTAGAACCACATCTCTATATCCACCATCTCTGTTAACAACAAATGTGTGCCTTTTACATCTCTATCCACACAGTGAAAAACACGGCCCCTGTGGTTCCTGAGTGTATGTGTTAGGGTCCAGCCACATAGAGAAAAAATATCTGAAAGAAGAAAACAAACTCATGAGCCCAGGATAGCATCTATTGCTCTAATGAACTGTGGTCAGAGTTAGGTCATATTAAATGTGTATGGAGCGCCCATTACAACCCTGTGGATGGATACTAGACAAATAACCCAATATGCTTCCCCTGTAGAGAGACCGAGTAATTGGCCAGTGGTAGAAAATGTTAGAACCCAGGTTTGAACTTCAGTCTGCTAACTCAAAACTCTGTACTTCATCAGTGTATTACAAAGATGAATGAATAGAACTTGGAAACACTAGATAGAGGGCACTAATTAATTTGTTCCCACTGAACTATTTATATGCCCTTTCAGGTCTTTCTGAATCCTCAGAAATATTTGTCTTTATTTTTTTTAGTCAAGATGTTTTTTATATCTGCTGTAAAAACTACTTTGAAGGAATAACAAAGAAGCAAATTTCCTGTTAAATGATTTCTATTTAAAATACAAATTTGGAAACACCCTAAAAAACCACAATAGTAGAGTAGTTAAATAAATCATAATGCCTCCATATAATAGAGTGCCATGCATCCATTAAAAATTACAACTGTGAAACACAGAATAACATAGAATGGTCACAATATATGAAGAAACAGAATACAGTACTATATAGTATAATCCCAGTTTTCTAAAATAAATAGTCACGTTATGCATATTCATGGGAAAAAAAAACTAGAAAGATAGTTTGGGTGGGAAGGATTGCAGATGAATATTGTCATTTAATTTTTTTATTGTTCAAATATAATAATATAAAACATGTTCATTTCTGTATTCAGAAAAAATGTCTTTCTGTTATACAGTGATTGTGTTACAGACAGGTTATTATAAAAATTTATATGTAGATTAAACTTATTTTATACAACTTTGGGTTCCTTTTAAGTTTGTTTGTTTTTTTTAATAAGCAAAAGGTAGTCATTAAAGATGGCAGAATCATACAAGCAGAACTTCTAAACAAGATGAATGAGAGATTAGGTAACGAACAAAGAATCAGATTTGTGAGATACAGACATTTTGTTTTCTCTCTTTGATTCTTTTGTTTTTATACCTTGTCTAGTAGAAGTATAGATATATTTATCTCCCAGTAAAAGCATGATTAATAGCAAATAAAGTAAAAGGGCAAATAAGAGACCTTGGGGACTTCCCTGGTGGTGCAATGGTTAAGAACCTGCCTGCCAATGCAGGGGACATGGGTTCGAGCCCTGGTCCGGGAAGATCCCACATCCCGCGGAGCAACTAAACCTGTGCACCACAACTACTGATCCCACACACCACAACTACTGAAGCCTGTGTGCCTAGAGCCCATGCTCCGCAACAAGAGAAACCACTGCAATGGGAAGCCCGCGCACTGCAACAGAGTAGACCCTGCTTGGCACAACTAGAGAAAGTCTGCGCCAGCAATGAAGACCCAACGCAGCCAAAAATAAATTAATTAATTTTTAAAAGAAGAAAGAGAAAAGAAAAAAATTTCTCTACAGTTAAAATAATTAGGTTTATCAAAATGACAAATGCTTTGCTGAAAAACCTACACATCTAGAAGTCAAAGAACAGGGCATTATATGAGTAAACATTGATGTTTCTTTTTGGTTAGCACTCGCCTTACTTTGTTACCTGTGTCTTACTCTCTTTCCAAGACTTACTTCCTTAGAGGCACAAATTGTTCTTTTCACTTTTGCGGGCTTAATTTCTGCTGGAAACATTGTAGAGGTGAGCTGGGGCTCCTCACTGCCTCTCAACAGCCATCTTCTAGGCATTATCACCACATCTTGACCAGTTTTCTTCACCGTACTCCTCTCCGTCCCCTCCCCAGGCACACACAGACTGCTCTCCCTAGCTCAGAATCCCTCCTCCTTGGACCCCATCCTCTGGAATCAGTCTTTCTTAGGTCCTCTCAGCCACCTATGACCTCTATGGTATAGCATTTTCAGGATTTGGAGTTACAACTGTAAAAATTACTTTTATAGCTATAGGTTTAGAGATTTTCAAAAACAAAAACAAACAAAGAATTACATGTCGCCATTCACTACCGTTAAAAGAAGTTTATACATTTTTATATCTATATATTTATACATATATATATATATATATATCTGGTTTCACAGCTGGTCTTCAGCTTCCTTTGCTAGTTTCATCTGTTTATTTAAAATAACACATTGCATTTTATTTGTCTGCTATAAAATTAACACATGTTGAGAAAACACTGGAAATATCAAAACCCAAGAATAACAAAACTCATTCATAGATCTGCCATAGTAATAGGGTTATTGTCAGCGTTTCAAACTATTTCTTCCAGACTTTTCCTATGCACGAGTTTTATGTTATAATTTCTATTATAAAATTATAAAATGCAATTTTGCATCCTGTTTTTCCTTACATTTAATGATTTACCATAATTGTGTTTCATGTCACTGCAATTTCTGTGTAATATTCCAACAAAAATAACCGAGTGAAATATAAGACTAGAACTCCCTGGACACACATAAAGGACATGGAACATGAATGACAAATAACTCTTTATTTGTTTTTATCATTGACACTTGGGACCTATTACCACAATATCATCCAGGCTATCCTAGCTGACACCACCTCCTTATGTAATGTAAACTCCTCCCCAGACTTTGCCAAACTGGAGCTAGCAAGATTTTATGTGTCTCTTCCTTGAATTACTGTTCACTTCATTTGCCTGTGGTTTTTCCCATTATAATGCCATTACCACATGATGAGGGCCCTAGAAGTGGTACATGTGCAAGTACAACTTTGACTCCTATCTTAACGCTGTTCACTCACTGGATGTTGGCTCACCCTGCTCTTGTTCCGGCATGAATGTAATCTCCCAGCAGTTTTTCTCTCAATATTCTATCTACCTGTCTATTTATCAACTATCCTTGTATCTGCCTATCTACCTTCAATATATCCTTATCTATTCCATTCTATCCAGCCTACACAGCTTCTCCAGGGAGACAACAGGGAGTATAACTGAGGCATCTCTCAGTGAGGGTGGAAGCTGACGATAACTTGACCCTGGAGTTCCTACCAGGATTGGGGAGCTAGTCATGCCCTTACTTAGGTTGGGGCTGAGTATATCAGGGGACACTGAGAAAGATCTGAAGCGGCCTGGGAGCCGGTTCACAACTGTGGAGCTGGGAATCAGGCCAGCCCTGAAGCAGCCTCGCAGCATGCAAGGAACAAAACTGGGTCCCGCAGGATCAGGAGAGAAACTGATGTGGATGGAACAATAGTCCTCTCGTAAGTGGCACCTGCCACATGAGGAAGCTGAGGACTCCTTGGCTGCCATGTCATTTTGTTAGCTCTGCTCTCAGACTAGGACCTAGGGCTCAGCTGGACAGGTTGAAACTGGCAACTGTGAAGGACCGCACCCCACGCAAGCTACCTTCACTGCAACTCTCCACTTGAAGGGTAAAAAGAGAGATCAGATTTTATAAAGCAAAAATTCCTGCCTACCACAGGAATTGCCTGGTGGTCCCGGGGTTAGGACCTCTGCACTTTCACTGTGGAGGGCGCAGGTTCAGTCCCTGGTCAAGGAAATAAGATCCCCTCAAGCTGCATGGTGTGCCCCCCCCCTCCAAAATAAAATAAAATAAAATAAAATCCTGCCTACCATAAACCAGTCATTGGAATTTCTACATTTTAAAAATAATGGATGATTTGAAGCTTAACAGAATTTCAATAGAAGACAGGCTTCTGTTTTGAAAATAGGTATCCACCAGAGGAGATACGTAGGCCAGTGTTCTTACACATTTACCATGAATTTTATGAACATCCAAGCATGGTGAGTGACACCATGAATATTCTTTAGCATGCTCTTCTTTGAAACAAGAAAGAACAAATGTTGCCAGTTCTACAGCTATAATTGAAGTCGGAAGAAAAAATCTAATTCAATGTTCTCATTTTACAAATAAAGAAATATTGATTCACAAAGCTATTAAGGCCTAAATAGTTCCCCTCTGAATTATTGGGCCTTCATATTCATCCAGAGTAGTGATAAATTGAGAATTTACTTTTAAATCTCCTTATGCTTAGGGTCATTTATTTCAAATTTCAGACCAGAGCTAAGCTATAATATTGGTATTATTTTTCTGACCATCTTAATTATTATCTTTAAAATGGTTGGTTATTAACTTTCCTTGAGGCATGAAGCTTCACTATTTAAAAACTCAAAACGAAAGAATCTCTAAGTAACTCAAACCCTGATGCCTTGCTCAAAGATTACATTCTTATTTCATACTGCAATTTTATTCTGAGTCAGGGTTTTTTTTTGTATTCATAATACTGAATAAGTTTTATTTTGAAAAAAATCATTACTTTGAAATGGTGGCATCATGAAATAAAAAATAAATACATGAGTACATCCATTCAGCTTCTCCCTCTTTCTAAGTGAGCATTTCCTTGGGTCCCCAACTTCTAGCATAATGTCAGAACTTAAGAGTTCACTAAAAATAAAAAAAATATTTACAGTGATGGTTTCAATTTCCCAACATTGACGTTTAAGTGCAGCATGTGTTCACTTTCCAACATCAGTGAGCCCAGCTGTTTCTTACCACCTTGGTCCAGTCCACCATCATCTTTCACTTGAACAAATGCTGTAGCCTCCCTATTGACCTTCTGACTTCCTTATTTGCTCCTTATTACCTCTTCTCAACAAAGTAGACAGAGTGATGCTATGAAATATGTGTTCAGTCCTGCCACTCCTCAGCCCAAACCTCCCAATGGCTTCTCATTTCCCTCAGAGGAAAAAAAGCTAAGGCCTTACAATGGACCAAGCCCTGTGTTATCTGACCCCTCACTACCTCTTTACCTCGTTTCCTACTATTCTCTCCTGTCTCACTTGGCTTTAGCCATAGTGACCTTCTTACTGTTTCTCACCAGGCATCCTCCTACATGGAGTTCTGTTTTTGTTTTTGTTTTTTCCACCTCTGCTGTTCTCTCTGCCTGAAATATTCCTGCCCCAAATACCCACATGCCTCACTTTCTCACCTCCTTCAAAAAAATTACCCAAGGCTTGAAAAAGAAGTACCTAAAATGATTACAGGTAACAATATCCAGCACTCACATAGGGCTGGGAATAGTACCTGTATCCAATAGCCAGACTGGAAAACCTCATAATTCACTTAAGAATTGGATAGAGGATAAAGAAGGGTTTTACCTCAATAGTGAGGAACATTTAGCCCTAGACTGAGGACAGCCCCCATCCTGCTTAACAAATCTTAAAAGCAAGGCCTGAAAGAGTCAGTTTCCAAGCAGCTGAACTGCATCCATGAACAAAGTTCAAGAATATTTATAGGAATACAAAAACATCAAGGTAAATTTCACAACATCTGACATCCAATCAAAGATTATGAGGTATCCAAACAAGGAAGTAAATGCAATCCATAATGAGGAGAAAAATCAGTTAATCAAAAATGACCCAAATATATATATATATATATATATATTTTTTTTTTTTTTTTTTTTTTTTTTTTTTTTTGCGGTACGCGGGCCTCTCACTGTTGTGGCCTCTCCCGTTGCAGAGCACAGGCACTGGACGCGCAGGCTCAGCGGCCATGGCTCACGGGCGCAGCCGCTCCGCAGCATGTGGGATCCTCCCGGACCGGGGCACGAACCCGTGTCCCCTGCATCGGCAGGCGGACTCTCAACCACTGCGCCACCAGGGAAGCCCTGACCCAAATATTTTTAAGAGACGCAAAACAAATTTCTAGAAATAAAAATGACAATGTAGGAGATGAAAAATACATTGGAAGGGATTCACAGCAGATTACACATTGCAGAAGAAAATATTAGTGAACTTGAAGACTTGGCAATAGAAACTATGCAAAATGAAAGAGAGATAAAAGATAATAATTCCAACAGCCTAATATATTTGTAGTTAAAGTCTCCTGGCAGGGAGGAGGGACAAACAATATTTGAAAAATTAGTAGACAAAAATTTTCCTAATTTATAAATAATTGTAAAGTCACACATCTAAGGAATTCAATAAATCCCAATCTTAAGAAACATTAAGAAAACTGCACCATGGCACAGCAGAATCAATTTCCTCAAAAACAGTAATAAAGAAAAATCTTAAAAGCAGCCAGAGAAAAAAGACATGCTACCTACAGGAAAAAGATATAAGGAACCCAGATTTCTTTTCAGAAAAAATGCAAGCAAGACAAGAGTAGAGCAACATCTTTAATATACTGGGGGGAAAAAAACTGTCAATCTACAATGCTATCCCCAGAATTAATGAAATATACCATATCAATAGCACAATGAACAGAAACCACGCAATTATCTCAACAGACGCAAAATAAAAAAAACTGACAGGGGACTTCCCTGGTTGTCCAGTGGTTAAGAATCCATCTTGCAATGCAGGGGATGCCGGTTCAATCCCTGGTCAGGGAACTAAGATCCCATATGCCACCCGGCAACTAAGCCCACGCACCACAACTACTGAGCCCACGCACCACAACTAGAGAGAAGCCCGTGCGTTGCAACGAAGAGCTCACATGCTGCAATTAAAGATCCTGCGTGCCACAACTAAGACCCAACGCAGCCAACAAATAAATAAATGTGTTTTAAAAAACTGACAAAATGCAATGCCCTTTCGTACAACTCTCACAAACTAGGTATTGGAGTTTGAGAAGGAAACTTCCTCAACTTGATAAAAGGGATCTGCAAGTAACCTATAACCAGTATCAAACTTAACAGTGAAAGACTGAGTGATTTACCTCTAAAATAAGGAACAAGAAAAGGATATCCACTCTTTAACGTTTGCCTTATACATTGAGGTGCTCCTGTGTTGGGTGCATGTATATTTACAACTGTTATATCTTTGTGTCCTTTGTCTCTGGTAAGTCTTTTTTAAAGTCTATTTTGGGAATTCCCCAGCCGTCCAGTGGTTAGGACTCTGCGGTCTCACTGCCAAGGACCCGGGTTTGATCCCTCGTGGGGGAACTAAGATCCCACAAGCCATGCGGCGCAGCCATAAATAAATAAATAAATAAACGTCTATTTTATCTGATATGGGTATTGCTACTCCAGCTTTCTTTTGATTTCCATTTGCATGGAATACATTTTTCCATCCCCCCATTTTCAGTCTGCATGTGTTTCTAGATTTTAAGTGGGTCTCTTGTAGACAACATGTATACAGGTTTTATTTTTGTATCCAATCAGCCAGTCTATGTCTTTTGGTTGAAGCATTTAATCCATTTACATTTAAGGTAATTATCGATATGTACATTCTTATTGTCATTTTGTTAATTGTTTTGGATTTGTTTTTGTAGGGTTTTTTTTAAGCTAATTATTCCTCAATTTTAAAAAAAGACTATTTCGTATGTCACTATGGTTTGTGCTCCAAGTTGAAATATACTTTGAATGAGTTAAGTATGTTCTCTCAAAATAGGCTCCTTAGATACAGGAATAAATGTCTAATTACACCTTTTGTTTAGTGATAACACAGGTAGCACGTTTGAAATATGTTATCCTTGGAAACAATGTTCAAATGTATGCTTATTCTTAGAAATCTTTGGAAGATGAAGTAATTATTATTGCTCCTGTGGTCTTTACTTGGGATACAGCAAGAAAAGTACTTAACGAGATCAGTGCTGTGACTTATTCTCAATTAGCTGAAGCTGTCATAGCTTATGTCATGAATTAATAAGATTCCACACAATTTAATTAGACTACTGATCTAGAAACACACTGAAAGTGAAAACTGCAGTTCTACACTGCAGTTGTCGAACTTGCCAAACACACTCCTCTGAAGGACCAACTGGTTCCTCCAGGAGAAAGGAGCTGCTTTCACTCAGTGGAACCATCCTCTACTGTTCTGGAAGGATGTCAAGAAGTCATAGATCACATTGCCAAAGTGAAAAAATAAATAATATATAATCCGCCTGTATGAACAAACTTATAGGAAAACATCCCTTTTATAATTTAAATAAAAGCCTGTCCCAATGGAGTTGACAGCATCCAGCACTCTGGTCATGTGTGTCTAGAGGCTTCATGTGTTTATCTATCCCAGAAGAGAGGGGATGGGTTGGAAAGACGGGCCTGGAACAGTGGAGAAAACCCTGGCCTTGAAGTCAGAGCACTTGTATAAGGTATAAAAACTTAGGAAGTTCACGTATTCCACTGAAGCCTTGATTTTCTCATCTGCACAATGGGAAGAATGATATCTGTCCTGCATAGAATATAGGAACGTTTTGAACTGAAACAATTGAAATGGGGTGTGTAGACATGCCGAGAAATTTAAGACAATAGAAAGATCTTTATTTATTCATTTATTTATTGCACCTTATTATTATTATTTGTTAAATAGCTATCTTCCCCTGAAATGTAATTTCTTTAAGGAATAGACTATATTTCTGATTTGTTCAGGCTGTACACCAAGGCCTGGGACAGTGTGTGGAATAACAGTGATGACATCTTACACCTGCATAGCACTCACTGTGCTCTAGGCTAACATACATTAACGTAATTCCTCCCAACCACACGATGAGGTAAATACTATTATTAATACCATTCTACACAAGAGAAAACGGAGGCACAGAAAGTTTAAGAATAGGTTAATGAGTAACTATTTGGAGCACGTACTAGGTGGTAAGCACAGTGGCAGACACAGGGCATGTCAAGGGTGGCACGTTACCTAGCTTGGAGAAGATTCGAGTCCGGTGGTCTCATTGTACAGCAGAAACTAACACGATATTGTAAAGCAATTATACATCAATAAAAAATAAATAAGTAAATAATAAATAAAATAAAATAAAAAAGCAAGTGCTTTGGGAGCGTCCACAGAGAAGGGGCCTTGGCTTTTTCCGTCGTAGCTCCCAACAAAGGAAGAATGAAGTTTGGGCTCAAGACAGACTTGTTGAAGCAGAAAGAACCATATTTGTTGAATGTAACGTATGAAATCTGAGGGCAAATTGAGGAAAAAAATGTATAGAGAAGCGTGAAAATGGAAGTTGGAAAGGGAAAATGGTGAGGAAATGAAAGAGGATATCCTCGAGATTTTTTAGGCAGGGGAAGGTATACATGAAGAGGGTGGATTGAACTCCTTCCCTCCATGGAAATGAGGTCTACCAGCCCCAGGAGCCAGTGAGCAACAGGACTGGGGAGAAGTATTCCTTTGATACTCAAGAAATATGAGTATCAAAGGAATACTTGAGATATGAATAAATGATGCTTCAGGGTTCAGGGAAAGTGTTCATATTTCTTCAGTACTGCTCCAAAGGGGGGGCCTTATGAGCAACAAGTGAGAATCTGACACACACATGTACCCATACACACACGTGCACATGCACACCACACACCAGCACTGTTAGAGTGATTTCAGTGACAGGAAAAGTGATGGGGGAACTGGTGTAGCATATATCCAATGATGTCTAGACTCAGACAGTCTTCGTATGTAGTCTTTTTACTGAGCATCAAATAGTTTGTGATCTCCCCTTGGCCAAAATTCCAGAAGCCTGTATGATGAGGTGCCGAGGTGCGGATTGCTGCAGAGGTGCTAGTGGAAGGAACAAGAGCAATAAATGGCTGGATTGCTCCAGGTGAGGGTTATTTTCTTCTGGGGCTGAGGGGCCCAGATATAACTGATATGGTAAATGTTAGGGATTGAATTGAATGCATCAAGAGAAGAAGGAAGACACTTTAGACTTCATCTTGTAGGCATGGGGAGTCAATGGTGGGGGGAAATGACAGGACCCATTTTTTGGTATTGCTTGTTTTTTAGAAAGAACACAGCATAGAGGACCCATTCCCATATCTATATTGTCCTGCTCTAAAAGATTTTTTACAGGCTTTCTTTTAATACTTTTACTACTTTCCCTAATTCCGCAGAGAATTGGTACTTATTCCAAATCCACGTGCTCAAAATTATTCCCAGAGATGTTACATGAGCTCCGATGATAAAGCCCAAAGACTATAATGATCTCAGGCATTTGAAGTTGCTGAGAGATACTTAATAGGAATATCAAGAAATAAACTCCATCTCCTCTAGCTCACAAGTGAAAAAACAAACACCTGCATGATCAGCAGGAAAGAAGAAATCACAAACTGGGCTTAGCTGGGACAGGGCTCGAGACTACCCTGCATGTAAACCCAAGAATTCACACACTGGACATGCTCATTTGAGCTTGATGATGTGATAATAAACTAGAGCTGCCTTAACTATTTTTGGGGTTGTTTGTTTTCTGTAGGACAATTTTCCTTCTGGAAGGAGAGAGCCTGTCCAAAAAAACAAAAACAAAAATCAAAAAAAAACCAACACTCTTTAGAAGTCACCAATGTCTTTCTCGCCACTGCTAAATCCAATAAACTTTTTCTTATCCTCCCCTTAACTGACCTCATTGAACACAGCTGACCGTACTCCCTGCAAAGTTACCCTTTCATAAGGCCTCCCCATTCTGCTTCCCTGACATTTTGATAAGTTTTTATCATTACTATTACCTCTTCTAAAGGTTTGTCTTCCCATACCTTCATCAACTTATCCTCAGCCCTTTGTATTCTTGATCTAAACTCTCCATGCCTGAAATTACAGTGTGACAGTTCCCAGAACGCCATGAACACAAGACCCCATGCTTTGCTTATACGTCCTGTTTTACCAGAAACACTTTCTTCCCCACTCTTTTCTGTCTGTAGAAACCTCTTCCTTCAATGCCCAGGTCAAGTGTCACCTCCTTGGTGAACTGTTCCAAGATCAACTGTCTCAGTTAGCACTTCTTGTATAACAAAACACTCCAAACTCTAGTGGCTTAAAACAACAACCATATATGAATCTCATAATTTTATGGGTTGGCAACTTAGGCTCCGCTCAACTGGGAGGCTCTTCTGGTCCATGCGGTCTTAGCTGGGATTCCTTGTGTGTCTGTGCTTAGCTGTTGCCAGGGTCATAGGGGGGATCATTAGTTGGAGAGCTTCCCTCTGCTCCACATGGTCTCTCATGCTCCAGCAGGCTCTCCTGGGCTCGTTCACATGGTGGCAACAAGGTTCCAAAAACAAGAGTGGGAGTGCATAATGGTTCAGAATGGATACACTGTAGCTGCTGATACATTCTATTGGCCAAAGCAAGTCACAAGGCCAGGCCAAATTCAAGGGATGGGAAAACAGACTCACTTCTGCAAGGGAGAATTACAAGGGCAGGGACACAGGGAGGGGATAAATTTTGAACCATTTTTGCAACATACCACATCTACTTCTACAAAAGGAGAACTAATAATTTGCTATGTTCTCACTGCAATACTGTTCAAACCCCGAGTGTAGTATAATCTTATTCACTTAATTGTATACATACACTTCCCTATAGTTGGAGCTCCTATTTGAATGCAGGAACCATGTTTTACGTCATGTATTCACAGTTCTTAGCACAAGGTCTGATACCTAATAAGTGCTCAATGCACTACATGCTGATTGAGAATGAATGAAGGATCTTCTCCATCCAAATGTAGCTTCTATAATTAACTAAAATTGTTTTGCAGAGTTAGTGCTGGTCAGTTTCTGATCAAAGTCGGAAAAAAAATGTCAAAGTCTTATTTCTTAATTTCATGTTCTAGGATTCCTTGAAGTTTACTATCTTTGTCTTGACAACAGTGTTTCTCATATGTAAAAAATTCTGGACCCCTTTCAAAGGAAAAGTATTCTAGAGGACAATAATTTTGGGATGTAAATTAGTGGTATTATGATAGTCAATATGTATAAAAACATAAAATTGGGTATAATTCTTATAGCTCTTAAACAATTATAAAGCCAAAACTAATTAAATATAAAACAAAACTCCAAAACCAATGCAATTCCAATGAACATTAGTTTAATGTAACACATAACTTTGTTTTGTTAAAAATAAATCACTGCTTACAATAAGAATGGGGATTTATCTGTTATCGTCCAGGTTCATTTGAGCTGGTACGCCTATAATTAATACCATAGAAGCTTGCACCTTTGTCTGTTAATGTCAGCATATCTAAAACTTATTTTCTTCATTATTTCAATGACTCGATTTAATTTCTTTTCTCAGCTGTCATCTGTTAGGATAGTAGAAACTTAATCTCAGAGTCAATTTAGGGTTCGCCTTGCTTCTCCCCATGTTCACACCTAACTGCTGTGGTTCTTAGATGGTACCAAAGCATATGGGGGAGAGGAAAATGATGTGTGGTAGGAGAGAGTGTGGGGGGACAGGGAAAGTAACCATCTGATCTTCAAGTCCTCTGTCCACGGTAATGCGTGTGGAGAAATCCACTGTTGGCACATGCGGGTCATCATGAAGCATGCCCTCTTTTCTGTCCATCAAGCTCCTTCCATCGCCCAAAGCTCCCTTCCATATCTCTGCTTGTCTGAGGCACAGGAAGCGCCATCACACTGTCAACAACCCCGTCTTCCCAGACACACTCCTCAGCCCTAAATTTCTGTGGCTGTTGCCACTTCCACCGGACTCTAACCCTGGAAGCAAAGCTTAGATACCTTCTACTCTTGGGTCCTCCAAATATATGTAAAGGTTTTCCACCTCCAACGTGTACTGTTTACAGAACAGGATTCAAGATAAAGTGGAGTACGACCCCTCTAGCATCTCTGCTATACACAGTATGGACAAAAAGAATTGGTTGATATTTTCTAAACATTCCTGAGTCACACTGCCATGTGCCGTGTGACAATTCTTCCACCACATTTATATACACAAACTCTCACTTCAGCTCACCATGGCATCATCTGGCTCTCACTTGGTGTGAACATCTCACTTTCATATTTAATCTGCCTGTTTTTCTCTCTAAACCATAGCAAACCCAGGCACTGAAATGAGTGGAAATATCTGTAATATTTCCATACAATAAGGTGGCCACACAAATAATCCAGAATATCCATCTGTTGACTTGGAGGGGTGGTTAGTTTGACATCATAAGGAAAACATAGTATCTGAAGATTCTTGCTGAAAATTCTCAGACACCCAAGAATGCATCCTTAGGTCTCAGGAGCCTGGGAACCTTGGTTTGAAAAACACTGCATTACAACCAATTTTTCTTGTTTTCAATCCACTTTCACGATACATGTCTACACAAGTGGTTTTGGATTGATTACCTTTTAGTTTTACTTTCAGATGACACTGTATGGACATATCTTACCACAACCATTAAGACTCCTCCAAACAGCAATGCCATAGAACACACTTGTGTGAAACACCACTCTTGGGCCCCCAAACCTGCCTGGTGCTTCTGCCTCTTCTCCTTGCTTCAATCCAGGGAGCATAATATTTGGCTTTTTTCTCCATGCAGTACAGATTCTAACTCTCTCCAGTCTACTATTTTCTTTCTAATATTGTTCCTTAGTTTTTTTTTTATCCATTTTTTACCTTCTGTCTATCAACTGCATTTTTTAGCTCAAGTATTCCTTCCCAACAATTAGAAATTTTGGTCAAAGGGTCTGGAAACATATGGCCAATATGCACCAAGGTGAACTTGAGATTAGCACCCTCTGGTGTATATAAGAAAAATAGTGCTTTTGGATAAATAACTAACATTAATTAAAGCTTTGAGAAAATGCTGAAAATTTTAGCTAAGGGTCCTTAATCTAATTCTGCTGCTTAAGTAATTAAAATCTATTCTCCCGAGTCCTGACACAGTATGTAACACACTCTGGGAGTACAATGGAGATTGTTATTTTTCTTACCTGTGCACTCTGAGTACCAGAACCTTGACTAGAGTTATTTATTGGATTCTGCTCATCCAGATTCTATTGACAGCAATGTCAAAATGTAGGTGTCCTTTAGTTTGGTTCTTCATAATGAAAAACAGAAAATTTACTGACCTTCTACCATGGAATGAGATCCATTTGCCCATTTATTTCTTCAACCAGCATTTACTAAGCACCAAGTACATGCTTGATAATTATTCCTAGGTATTAAAGTAGTAAAGTCCCTTGACAAAAGTGCTCCTGGCAGTACAGGAAACTAGTAGACAAGGCAAGAGAGAGTATGTATTCATTCATTTACTAAACATACACGCTCATGCACATGCACACACACACACACACACACACACACTCACATACACAGAGCATTTATTCTATGCCAGTCTGTATTCAAAACACTAAAAATATCAAATCAAGAAAGTTTCCTAACGATTTTGTAAGGTAGTTACCATTATTTCCATTTTATCTTAGAAGAAGCTGAAGTTTAGAAAGATGAAGTAGTTTATCCAAGATCACTGGTGGAGGAGTTGGGATTAGAACCCGGAAAGTCTAGTTCCAGAGCATTTGCTACACATGCTGCCTCCAAAATCAGCCTCCCAAGAGCGCTGATTGTGGAAAGAGTTCTATGGGAGGTCGTTTTAAGAAATATTTCATACTCTCTCCTCTCTCTAGGAAATTCATAACACACATTAGTATATTAAGAAGTCCAACTCTCAAGAAACCTGTTTAGCTTTTATTAAAACAAATATCCAAGTATGTATAAAGTTATGAATACTTCACAAAAGGCAAGATAATAATCATAAGTAATACTTTTTAAGTGCCTTCCATGTTTCAGGAGCTGAAAAGCACTATACCACAGCAGTTAACGGCATAATCTCTACATCTGGAATGCCTTGGTTCAAACCCCTGACACACTCTAGATGCCCCAGGTTAGGCTCCATTGTGCTAGCAAATAAACCCTCAAATCTCAGAGCTTTGACTCAGTGAGAAATTTATTTGTACAACGTCTGCGAACCCCAAATTGACCATGTTAATGTGTCATCATCCTATCCACCCTGCTCTCACATACACTTACACACATGCACAATCACATTCCAGTGGAGATCTGACTGGTACTTTCTGTTAAATGCCTCAGATATTTCCCCCCCAAATCCCAAAGCTTCAAATACCACATGAAATATCAACAGCAAAGAAAGCATTTGGTTCATTCTTAGGAAAACCAAGGTTGGTTTCCATCACCTACTCAAAACTGAAAAGTCACATCTTGGTCTTTATCACCGCTTGGTACAACCAAACATTTCCTAAATTGAGCATGCTTTGAAACTTAGAACTCTAAAGGTCTGTGGGGTATTTGGCACCAGGCTGGTTCAGCTGGATCATAAATACTGCTAACTGGCATTTAGTCCCTTAAGCTGATTTTTCCTCCTAGAGTCAAACGGCACCCCAAAGTGTATGAAATGAATTATGTCATTACCCTGGTAAGCAAGAGAGAGACACTGAGAAGTCATTTTCAGTCTAAGCCTTGCATTTGAATAACCACTGATCAGACACACTTTGCATCTAACAAAAATCCATGCCCAATATATGTGTTTGCATCATCATCTCTGATTTAAACTCAGATCTCCTAGAGAATGAGAAACTTATCCAATTTGCTTTCATAGGCAAAGCACAACTCTTAAGAAGAAAGAAACATTTGATAAACATAGTTGATTCAAGCGAACAAACAACAAACATGACTGGACCCCTACAATGTGAACAGTAACCATATTTCCCAGTTTAAAGGTTAGGATACATCATCTAGTGCATAAGTAATCTGAATTACAAATTTATGTGAAAAGCTTACAAATGAAGAAAAATGGTGTTGCATATGGTTTCCCATTTAATGAAGTGCTATTATTAAAAGGAAAAAAAAGGGTATATGAGATGAGACTGTTCCAGAAAATCCAAGGTAGTCTATTACTGTAGGCTGTTATAGGTACTTAACAGTGTTTCAACTCATTCTGAGATTAGTTTTTAAAAAGTAATGATTCATGAAGGGCTTAAATAGGATAATAAATGATATGAAGGAATCCAATTCAATAAACATTTACTGAGCACTTAAGCCAGTTACTAAGAAACATATAAAAATAAGCAAATAGACTCTAACTTTAAGCAATTTATAATTGAGAAAGAGACAGGAGACATAGTCAGGTGACCACAACACAAGGCAGATTATAGTAAGTGTCATCAAGGGTCTCTCCAATTTGGGCATCAACCTTCCCTGTGTAGATTCAGTGAGTGAGTGCTTGAACAATTTTCCAACATTCAGACCATAGACCAGGAAAGTTCTCAGTGAAACAGAGACTCAGAAATATGACACTTAAACCCATTGTTCTTGTGCCCAAATCCCTAGGTCTGGGTTACATATCAGTGTTTAAGTTCATTTGATGAACTACTCCCTCCCCCTTCCTATGTCTAAACTGATCAAGGGGTCCTGACACCAAGTGATCATCCAAAATGGTCACCATAAAACTCATCCTTTCTTACCCTCTCCCTGTTAATTATCAATGTGGGGAAGGTCATGAGAACAAGACACATAAGGACGTGTAGCTTGTGAGGGTGAGCACACACAATGTTGGCGTTGATGGGCTTTGCTCCATCCTCATCAGAGCTGAATACGAATGTGGAGTTTGGCTTTCCTTGCCCAGCAAAGACCAGAGGAAAAGTACATGCAAAATGCCCTTGAGTTCAGCAAAGGAGACAACAGAAAGGTCTCGTGAAGCAGATGGCATTTGAGAAGGTGTTAAGAAGCTGGTAGGATTTGGGCAAGGGGAAGTTGAAGGAGAGTTTTCTAGGTGAAGAGGGAAGAGTCAATGCAGAAGGAACAGGAAGTCATGAGCAGGGAATTGTGAATAGACTAGTCTAAATAAATATGGGGAAAAATGGGAAGGACAAATAAAACTGGAAACATTGACACAGCCCCATTCTACAGGGTTTCATACTCAACTTGAGGACTTCATACACAATTGTGTGTGAAAATATGAATCTCTGTCCATAAACTTCCATGTGTGAGCAACGGAACTTCCTTTATTTCAGTCACTCAACTTCATTTCTATTTTGCACCCCACTCTGCTGGGCTGGCAGGATATCTGAATCATTTTTTCAGTGTTCTTCCCCTTTTTCCCCTCGAAATAGGAGAATAATGATGGCATTTCCAAAGAAGAACCAAGAAGGAGAAGAGCTTATTTACAGGAAAAAAAAAAAATTTCCATTTGGACCATACCCAGCTTAAGACGTCAATATTACCACTCTAATAAGAACCTGCTGTATAAAAATAAATAAATAAAATAAAAATTTTAAAAAGAAAAATATGCCAGTATCACCACTAGATGAGGATTTCCTGGAAGTGCTCGGAAATTCAGAATCATGGCTCAGGAGAGGGGTCACACAAGGTGCCTGGAATCCTTTATGGAATAAAGTTTTATGTGAGTTAACTAACTAATTTAATTCAAATAAATGATGACAGTCTAGAAGTACAGAAGGGCATCTGTAGTCATAGGAAATGATTATTTGTATACGATGATACGAAGAGCATGTAAATATAGAAGATGGAAGAAAACATGAGAAATGAGGGTTTGAGAGATGAAAGAAGTAAGAGAGGATGGCCATATGTGCTAGAGCTTCAGAACATTCAAAGCCGAGAATCAATGAAGAGTCAAAGAATATGAAGATGTGAAGGTCACTGGAGGTTTTCCCAAGGCTGACCTCAGCAAGACAGTAGAGTGTGGAGGCCATATATTGCAAGAGAGTCAACCTAACCTAGGACTAATCTAGGCCCATATTGGTGTATGGACCCTCTTTTCAGAGAACCTGGTATAAATTGAAAGGGAACAATGAGGTTGTGAAGCTGATTCAGAAGGAATGACACAGTGAGCGAGTTAAAACAGCAGCTCTGGCCCTTCTACAAATTCTTTGGATCTTGGTTCAAGTCGTCTGTAATTCATAGCTTCTGGATCTTAGAAGACTCTGCTAACTATCTAGAATATTCTTCACTTCTTAACCTCTCTAAGCATCAATTTTCTCATTTGTAAATTGGGACTGATAATACCTACCTTAGATGTTATGAGGAAAATAAAGGAGGTTGTGAAAGGGCTTAGGTTAGTCCCTGACACATAGTAGATAGGTATATAGCAGTAGCTTTTACTACTGTTATACTTAACAGAAAACATAAACCATACAAAACTACCACAAAGCAATAGGAAAGCATTATTGATATTGTTAATACTGGAGGGGCAATGGCTGGGTATTCGTATTAGGTTGTTTATGCCCCTGGGGAGGAAAAAAAAGAACCTAAAAGCAGAGCCCCACCCAGTGCAGACCTGGTGAGAAATGGACCCAAGGAAGTGATAGCTCAAAGAGGTGATTATGAGGGAGCGGTGGGTGGGTCCAGGGGTAGCACCTCCATAATCTACCTCAGCAACTTCAAGCCTCCTTGTATAAGTCTCCACTGCATGAAAACTTGGCCTCAAAATGTATGCCCTTCCACCCTTTCCCAAAAATTGGAAGAACTTTAATTTGACCTTCCATTTCCCAAAAAGTTTGGGGAGCAATACAAAAGAAAATGACGTAGGTTGGTCAGGCTCTGGGCAGGGATGAGAGGAACAATTCCTTATTCTGCTTCTACCCAGCTGAGAGACCTTGGACAACTCATTTAACCCCATTGGTCCTCAATCTGCTTGTCTATAAATCAAGAAGATTAGACTAGCTCAGGGGTCCTCCACAGGGGCAGCACTGCCCCCCAGGGATACGTTGGCCACGTGTGGGAGAACTTCCGGTTATCACAAAGATTGGGCAGTGCTACTGGCATTTAGCAAGTGTGGACAGGGATGTAGGTTATCCCGCAATGCTTAGCAGTCTGGGACAACCAGAAATTGTCCTGCATCCTGGATGACTTTCTCATGTCCCTCTGACACTGAGGTATGAAAAGCCTTCTTATAATTAATTAGCCTAGAACCTAACTCTGTTTTACATATGAGAGCAAAATACTTTTTGCACAGTTTTAGTATATACTGGTCCTACAGGTTTCTATTCCAATCACTGACTGTACCTCTATGCTTGCATTTTTCTTTCTGCTTGTACGGAATGGCTCCTGATTGCTTTTTAACTTGAAACTTATTCACTATAAGCGATGCAAGTCTCTGGCTACTTCAAAATACCTTCTAGATGGAATATTATACCTGCAAATTTACGCTTTGAGATATATATCATCATAAGTTACTTTCATCTTATTTGTCATAGTTAAGGCATTTTAGTTTTGTGTGTATATATAAATTACTTATCTATAAATTTTATTTTAGGATAGTAGAGAGATACTGTAATATACCTGTTATAAAAGTGCTCTTGGGTCTGAAAGGTTGAAAGTCACTAGACTAAATGCTCTGAGGTTCCTCCCTTCTCTAAAATTCCACAACTCACCATTTGTCCACATTATCTTTCACTGAGGGCAAGCAACAGGAGAAAAGTAGAATATTTTACTGGTGTCAACACTCTCTACTGTACTTAACTTGAATGAACATTTGATTGTACTTTCACACAATGATGGTGATGCATATGTTGACCTGTCCCCCTACAAATAGCCATCCAGTACTCGAATAACCTAAGTAAACTATCTACAAATAATGGAAACTGAGTTGAGCCACGTCCGTATTTTTCTACCAACTTCCTGTCACTTACAAAGACACATCCAGGGTATCTCAATTACATTGACTTTCAATGATCTGTGAAGACAACTCTTCTGTTAATAGTTCTCTGAACCTCATGCCCAGTTACTTTGGCTCCCTGAGCTTCCACATCCTGTATCCTTTAAAAGACTCTTCTTAATTTGTTTTGCCACCAAAAGAGATAAATGAAACTTTGGCAAGAAAAACAAATGGTTTTGATAGAGCCGAAACGGCATGTCAAATACAGACAGCTGAAATAACTTGTTTGGTTACTATCTATGGTTCTCAAAGAAAGTAGTCACCATGGGGAGTTAAGTACATGCAATTCTGGAGTGCTAGAACAATCTAAGTCACTTGTTTCACCTCTGAAAAATATAGCCATGGCAAAAAATACAAAAGTAATGCATATTTTAAAGATAGAATATTTTTTACTCCCCCTTTATTTTGCAAAATGAAAGCTTCTTTATTTTTCTATAACTAGAATAAAGTTTTTATTTTTACTCATCTCCACTTTCAACGGAGAGACAAGTGCAGTCTGTCAAATTCAGCGATCTCTTAATCATTTGGGGTTTCCAACTTAGTTTCTTTTAGGATTGTCTCCACCTCTTTATCTGCAGGGTGTAGCACTGGCAGGGAGGGAGCTCCACTCTTCTTTCTTGATCTGTTCTGTGATGGCCTTTGCTGAAGCCTCTGGCATCTCCTAATGCTGGTGTCTGCTGGAAAGTCATTTTCCCCATCATAATTGCTCTGTCCATACTCCTCTCTGCAGATGCAAAGCCCAGTCATGGCTCCACGGTCACTTCTGGGTCCTTCCTGCTCTTAGTGTCTCAATCAAGCCACTCTTTACCAGCAAGGAAAACATCTGACTATTCCCACATTTCACTGGAGTCAGAGAGGACTCAGAGGGGGGTACGCTCAGACTCATCTGTCCAAAGTGCTACGTGCAGCTGTCTCTGGTTTGATGAGTTCTTGCGGCTCACAGATGCTTCTATGGGAACAGGCATCTCCCAGAGCAAAAAACAAAAACAATAAAAAACCCAAAGGTAGCAGTCATCTCCTTCACGCTTGGACCTCCAGATTTAAAGGAGAATAGGATTCCTTTATCTCCTTCTCCTGCCCAAGACTTGGCACATGGAAATAAAATATGAGACCCACAGCTCCCCACATTCAGGATCTTTCTGTCTCTCTCTGTCTCCTCTCACCAACCCTGCACCTCTCCCATCTCCCAGCTCCAGAAGTACCTATTTAATTTTTGACTGGCAAATGAGGAAAAAGAATGTTCATTCACTATCTTTCTCAGATTCTTCCTAAGTGACTACGGGCTTTGAGTACTTTTAACATCTTCCTTTACTTATGGTATTAAAGTATAATGAACTCCCTCATAGACTGGTAAGGGAAGTTTAGCTGGTACAAACTTTTGACATTAGGCTTTTTGAAATCTAAACAGTAATTCTACTCCTGTGAATCTGGCTTAAGAAAATAATCATAGAGCTGAAACTATTTTTACACAAACATGTTAAATATCATGT
Organism: Lagenorhynchus albirostris; assembly: GCF_949774975.1. Lineage (NCBI taxonomy): Eukaryota > Metazoa > Chordata > Mammalia > Artiodactyla > Delphinidae > Lagenorhynchus > Lagenorhynchus albirostris. The sequence continues at coordinate 19,497,068 of NC_083112.1, read as the reverse complement.
CATTTATAATAATATCCCCAAATGAAAATCTTCCGTATCCAAAAACATGGACATAAAAAATTACTTTTCTGCGATGCAGTAATACATAATAATTATATCCATTAAAGACTGTGCTGAATAAGGGGATTAGCAATGCAGAGAAATACTTGTGATAGAAAGTTAAATTAAAAACTAAGTGTAGGTCACCTAATCTATGACAAAGGAGGCAAGACTATACAATGGAGAAAAAACAGACTCTTCAAAAAGTGGTGCTGGGAAAAACTGGACAATTACATGTAAAGAATGAAATTAGAACACTCCCTAACACCATACACAAAAATAAACTCAAAATGGATTAAAGACGTGAATGTAAGGCCGGATACGATAAAACTCTTAGAGGAAAACATAGGCAGAACACTCTCTGACATAAATCTCAGCAAGATCTTTTTTGATCCACCTCCTAGAGTAATGAAAATAAAAACAGAAATGAATGGGATCTAATTAAACTTAAAAGTGTTTGTACAGCAAAGGAAACCATAAACAAAATGAAAAGAAAACCCTCAGAATGGGAGAAAATATTTGCAAATGAAGCAACAGACAAGGGATTAATCTCCAAAATATACAAACAGCTCATGAAGTTCAATATAAAAAAGAAAAACAAACCCAATCAAAAAAATGGGTGGAATAGACATCTAAATAGACATTTCTCCAAAGAAGACATACAGATGGCCAACAAACACATGAAAAGATGTTCAACATCACTAATTATTAGAGAAATGCAAATCAAAACTATAACGAGGTATCACCTCACACCAGTCAGAATGGCCATCATCAAAAAATCCACAAACAATAAATGCTGGAGAGGGTGTGGAGAAAAGGGAACCCTCCTACACTGTTGATCGGAATGGAAATTGATACAGCCACTATGGAGAACAGTATGGAGGTTCCTTAAAAAGCTAAAAATAGAACTACCATATGACCCAGCAATCCCACTACTGGGCATATACCCTAAGAAAACCATAATTTGAAAACATACATGCACCCCAATGTTCATTGTAATACTATTTACCATAGCCAAGACATGGTAGCAACCTAAATGTCCATTGACAGAGGAATGGATAAAGAAGATGTAGTACATATATACAATGGAATATTACTCAGCCATCAAAATGAATGAAATAATGCCATTTGCAGCAACATGGTTGGACCTAGAGATTGTCGTACTTAGTGAAATAAGTCAGGCAGAGAAAGACAAATATTGCTTATATGTGGAATCTAATATAATGGTACAAGTGAACTTATTTACAAAACAGAAACAGTTATAGATGTAGAAAACAAACTTATGGTTACGGGGGGGTGGAGTGGGGGAGGCATAAATTGGGAGATTGGGATTGACATATACACACTACTATATATAAAATAGATAACTAATAAGGACCTACTGTATAGCACAGGGAACTCTACTTAATACTCTGTAATGGCCTACATGAGAAAAAAATCTAAAAAAGACTGGATATATGTATATGTATAACGGATTCACTTTGCTTTACACCTGAAACTAACACAACATTGTAAATCAACTATACTCCAACAAAAATTTTTTTTAAAACTGTGTAAAATACACACCAGATTTCAAAGACTGTAAAATAAAAGAATATAAAGTATCTCACTGTGATAATTTTTTGTACTGATTACATGTCAAAATGATAATATTTGGGGTAACTTGCATTAAATAAAATATTTTTTTAAGTTTTTTATTTTTCAGTGTGGACCATTTTTAAAGTCTACTGAATTTGTTACAATACTGCTTCTGTTTTATGTTTTGGTTTTTTGGCCTGAGGCATGTGGGATCTTAGCTCCCTGACCAAGGATCAAACCCGCACCCCCTGCATTGGAAGGCAAAGTCTTAACCACTGGACCACCAGGAAAGTCCCAAATAAAATATATTTTTAAAATTAATCTTGCCCATTTCTTTTAATTTTTTAATGTGACTACTAGATTTTAAGTTGCATATGTTTATCAGAGGATATTGAATATAGTTCTCTGTGCTATACAGTAGGACCTTGTTGTTTATCCATTTGCGGTTAGCTTACATCTGCTAACTGCAAAGTATCCTATGATAAACCATAATGGAAAAGAATATTTAAAAAAAGAATGTATATATATGTATAAATGAATCACTTTGCTGTACAGCAGTAATTAACACAACATTGTAAATCAGGTATACTTCAATTAAAAATAAATAAAAATTTTAAACAATAAAAATAATTTTAAAAAATAAAATAAAATTGCATATGTGGCTCAAATTATATTTCTATAGGACAGTGCTGCTCTAGAGGCTGACACAAACAGAAGGATCAATGAACGCTATTGCAGTCCCGTGACACACACTTATGCACATACATAAGTGAACCACCTCCAGCACAAAGATGCTTTCAACAGATACTTCCATCTCTCTCCAAGTTGCTCTCTTTTCTAATATTTTTGTCTGCTCTTCTAAGCACACAGAGTGAGGGCTTCTGCTAGACACGAAGCCCTCTTGACCTCATTACTTGAGCGTTTGATGACATCCTCTGTCTCTCCCCTATGGGAGAAGCCTGGACCTGTTTCTAGGAACCAGGCAGCAGCTGTCACAGAGTGAGCTGCACCGGAATCCACGATGAGTAGGCAGAGCATTAGGAACTGCTAAATGCTAATATTACATATGGATGGTCTCTGGATAAAAACCAATACATGATTAGAAAGCCTATTTTCCTGATTCATTGCATATTAGTCTCCTGTAGTATTTTGTTCAGAGGATGCTCAAAGCAAATGCCATGAATCCTAAAAATCTGTTTAGAAGACAGCCCTGTCCCTCCACTTGAGTGAGGTCATTGACAGGAGACTCAGCCTGTAACTTCAAAGGGCTCCGGCTGGGAGAAAAGGGCTTCCGAGGACAGAGCTGGGAGGGGAGGCACCACCTGACCCAGGGACCCAGGGGCTGCTGACTCATGCGGACTCCGCCACAGACTTGTTCTTGCCATTTGGACAGGCAAGTTGCAAGAACAGTGAATTATTCAACCAGTGCTGTTAGGAGGGGCTTTCAGTAACTGATTTGTTATTGCTGTTGTTTTCCTTAAGGGGAATTGTACGAGTCAGCAAAACAGAAAATAAACCTTCCTCCCTGAGCCTGACAGACCAAACACACCCTGATTAAGAGCACATCAATTCTCCGCGCTGTCATCTGCCGACCAGCAAGCAATTTCACTGTGTTCCTTTATTAAGAAGTACATGTTTCTGCATTTCCTCTCTTTAAAGGATGGCTATTATTCATCAAAAGATGATCCACAAATTATTTTTGGTTTATTTTCCAAAACCATGAACTCATTTAATTTACAATGAAGGAAGAGTTATAACTGTGCAATGGGAACACTGAATTTCTCAAAACTCTGCCTTTGCTAAATGACAACCTCACCACATGCATTTGCCCTCCAGGTTTCTCTACAGCTGTGTCTCTAACCAGGTTTTAGCAAAGCATTTACCTGCTCTCCAAACGGCCTGCAGGGAGAAAGACCTCAATCTTTCAGGAGCTCTGCTGAGCCTGACCCACACTGCACCTGACTTGGTTTAGCCACTTGTTACTTGTTACTGCAATCTCCTTTCTTCTGGCCAGCTTTGCAGTTTTGCCCCTGATCACAGCAGTAAAGATGTTCTGGATCAGAGCCCCCGGTTCCCTGTCCTAATGCCCCTTCTACCTTTCACACAGCTCCTTTGCACCTTGGTCAATTGCTCTTCTGCTCTTGCCTCATCCAAGCCAGAGCTGTGCAGTGAGGGCCATGAGGGGGTTGCAGGCATTAGGATTGAAAGAAAAGGTGCTGTATGTTTCCATGACAGGGAAATGATTGACAGAAGAAGATCCACAGGTGGTTAAAGGACCCACCCTTTGACACTGGTGTGAATGAAACTTTCATTCCATTGCACCAGCAGCAGCTCAGGAAATTCTGCTACTGACAACTGAAAAGACGCTTAAAGAAGAAACAGGATCAAATAGATCTGCACACTCCCTGGCCAACAGACAATTGCCCCAGGGTGACTTTTTGACAGCTGTGACAGTGCAGGCTTCAGTCTGACAAAGCTTTTTTTCTCCAGTAGCGAGGACTGCTCTGGCTATACACAGACAAGTCATTACGGCAACTCATTGCTGTTGGAGAGTCCACGGCAAGAAATGCCTCTGGCTTAGGGAATTTCTCCATGTGGGCCCCTCAGTGTAGACACCTGAGACCACAGTGACCCTCTGAGAAGTCTGTTCTATGCTTTAAATTTGGAGGAAATACCTTTCAGACCCTTTTGCCATACAAAATAAATGATTCCTCTTCCTGTCCCCAAGCCTTATTTCTAGGCAGTACTCCACTCTGAGTTTCCTGGGGCTCCATGTCAACAATCGGTGATGTCTATCTTGCTTTCAAGGAAGGCTCTTTGCCTTTGAATTTCTCGTACCAAAAATTTCTTCTTCAGTGGTGACACCCATGAGGATTCATCTTCATCCCGCTGCTCTAGTTCTGCCTTCTCCCTGGACACAGGGCCTTAGCTGGACATCTGTTTGTCTGTCTTAAGCATTTAATGCCTGCCTTACCTCCACCACCTTCCACATTCAATTCTTGTGCATCCTTCTTTCCCACACCTGCCCCTTTTCTCTAGTCAATAAGTACACACAAAAATTCACTCATGAAGTATTTGCAGAGGAAGCAAATAGAAAAGCACACATCCAAATGTGTATGCCAGAGGATGGGGCTATTTAACTCAGACTAAAATTTTAATATGAGTTCATCTTTTAGCCAAAACTTTTTATCAATTGCTCATTTTAGAGCACTTCCTCAATGAAAGACACCCAAGCGCTCAGACCAAAAGCAAAGGACAGAGAGAAATAATAATAATAGTAGGCTTTGAATACTGTTGCTCTTTGCACTCAGCCCATTTAAATAAAGAGGAAGCTTGATTTCATGCACATTTTAGAAATAACCCCGGCAAGTTCGGGCTTCAGATTAATCAATAAGAACTTGTTGACTAACTGAATGAATAAACCCTGATATTCAACAACTCGCTCTCCTTCCTGAAAGATGTAAAGCATTTTTTTATGCTGTCAAATGTCGGCTCAGAAGAGGAAGGAAGAGAATGAGAAAGCACTAAGCATCTGAAGGCAGAATTTAAAGATGCCAAGGAAAAGCAGAACTAGAACCAGGCTAGAAAGGAAGCACCAAAGAGAGAGCCATTTTGTCACAATTTTGACCAGTGAGTAGGGTGACATTTCTAGAGGGTAGTGGAGTGTCATTTCAATGGTCTGCAAGAGTCCTGAAGGAATCAAGGACCCATCATAGGGCCAGAGAATCTGATCATTGACACAATTATGGGGCATTTTATAACCACTTTTATTAAACAATTGTATTGTTTAATACAATACAATACAATAGGGATACAATAGGTATCCCTATTGCTACCTGAGCATCAGAAATATTTAGGAGGTTTTCTTTAAAAATACAGGTATCTGAGCTCTACTCTGTGAAGTTTAATTCAGTTAGCTTAGGGTTGGGATCTATAAATCCAGATCTGAGGCAGGTTAGGTACATGAGCCTGGAACATCTTGCCTTACAGGAAATTAAGGAAGTGTTGCCAGAACACACACACACACACACACACACACACACACACACACACACACACACACAATGGGAGCATGTAAGAAAAGACATAGGAGCCAACCTGGTCAGCTTGAAGGGGCTCCTACTAGCCAAAGTTGGGACAATTTGAGCATCAAAATAAGTAAGAATAGTTATAGATTATAATCCATTGAATAAAATAGAAATCGATGAGTACATCCTGATAATGAAGATAGATGATAGATTGATAGAGTGATAGATTAATCATGGGTACATAGAAACGTACAAGACACATATGTCGCTACATAAGCAGAATAGAATATTCAGTTACTCCTTAATATAGAAGACCAGCTGATAAATGTGGAGAACCCACAATGGTTGTTAAATCTAAGATGGAACATTTGATGAGTAGGATATATGCATAATCTTAAGTTAGTTACCCATAAATTTCTTGTTATTTGCAAGAGGAATCATACTAACTGTCCAATGGAAAAACTGGGCAAAACCTTTGCTGGGTGATCAAAATAAACATCACCCAGGAGTGGCAGATGGGTATGAAGCACCTTTGCCCTGAGAAATACATGCATCACTTTTGTAGCATTCTGGCAAGGGATAGGTAACCTGAATCTAATTATGAGGAAACATGAAACAAATACAATGTGAGGGGCTTCCCTGGTGGTGCAGTGGTTGAGAGTCCGCCTGTCGATTCAGGGGATACGGGTTCATGCCCCGGTCCGGTAGGATCCCATGTGGCGCGGAGTGGCTGGGCCCGTGAGCCATGGCCGCTGAGCCTGCGCGTCCGGAGCCTGTGCTCCGCAACGGGAGAGGCCACAACAGTGAGAGGCCCGCGTACCGCAAAAAAGCGATGTGAGGATCATTCTATATATTAGCTGACTTGTATTTTCAAAGGTGTCAGTACAACAAAAGACAAAGTCTGAAATATTCCAGATGAAAGAGATTAACGAGACATGGAAATTAAATGCAACACATAATCCTAGACTGAATCCTGGACTGAAGGGAAAATTATACTATGAAAAGCATTATTAAGACAACTGACAAATTGGACTATAAGACTAAATTGGATTGTAGACTAGATTAAAAAGAGTAAATCAACGTTAAATCCTTAGAACTTGAGAACTGTACAGTGATAACTTAAAAGAATGTCCTTTGTGGCAGGGCCCCGACCATGCGGCTTCCAGATAAAGAGGCTGCCCACCTGCCTGGTGGCATCCCACCACCTAGAAAACCACTGCTAGCATTTTGGTGTATTTTCTTCTGTTTTTTTTATGCACATATATACATATGTTAAATTTTTTTTCTATGCATACTTTTTTGCATATAACATCAGATCAAATTTAGTATTTAAAAACTTACTGTAGAATAAGCATTTCCATGTGTTGTAAAACACTGTGTAAATATGATTTTTTAGAAGCCTTTGGTGTTTGCGATAGCTGATTCAGCCAGCATTGATACAATAAAGAGTTGATGTTAGAGAGAAAAAAAAAGAATCTCCTTGTCTCAGGAGAGAGGAGACAAATGTGGAAAATGTTAAAAATTAGCAAATCCTGACAGAATACAGGAGGTCTGTATATTAATCTTGCAATTTTTGTGTCGATTTAAATTTATTTCAAAATAGAAAGGTTTTCCATTTAGCTCCCCAGGTGATTCTGAAACAGCACATGCATAACTGGCATTTGGAGATCACTGATGTAACACTGTGAAGGTCACCTTAAGAAAGCTAACAGGATGCTTTCTCATCTTCTGTCCTATTATTTTTATAATAGCCCTTGAATGAATATAATATCTGGAGTTATCATCCAAGCAAACAACCAGGTGGAAATGATCATGGGTATTAAACCAGGAGAGGAAATTGACACACATTTATACTTAAGCTTCTGCATAAACTCTTCAGGCAATCAACATTTGTCTCAACATTTTCAGACTTTTCTAAGATAAATGCATGTGTAATAAGGATCTCCCTGTAATCTTATTCATTATGATCATAACACTAATGATTATATAAAAGAAACCTCAAAATTCCACGGATACTCAGGTCTGTCTGCTTCTTCCTTCCTATGTCCTCCTCACCAATAAGACATTAAAACAAAAGCTCTTTGGAGACTATGCCTCATCGAATCATAATAAGATTTCCAATTTGATAACAGTATTTTTGAGTACTTGCCATGTGCCAGGCCAGAAGCTTCATCAAGTGCTTTCATGCTGTATCAGGAAAGGACAGGTTATGCTGCCGTAACTAACGCCATCAAAGATCTTAGTGGCTCCTAACAGTGAAGATTGATGACTTGCTCACGAACTCCAGGTACACCGCAGCTCAACAATGGGATTCTGCTCACAGGAGTTATTTGCGGAGAAAATTAACAGAGAGGCCACTATCTTGAACACTTGATCGCCAGACTAGAGGGAAAGGGATCTCCAGAGGGTTATATACCAGCCCCCAAATGCTACCCACGGCTCCCAGCCATGATTCATTGGCCAGAATAAGTCATACCGCACCACTCTTCCAACAAGGGGTAGGATATGCAATGTCACCGTGGTCCTGGGAGATGCATGATCCCCCACCCAGCAGTGCTAATGACTATAAAACATTCATCAAATCATTTATCTTTATCACTGACCAAAAGCTCAAGGAAATAGTGACTTTCATTATCCTCATTTTACAGGTGAGAAACCAAGGCTTAAAGAAATTTAGAAAACCACCCACAGTTACACAGAAAAAGAAGCAGGATTTAAACCCAGATCGGTGGGACACTGAGTCTGTGATCATACCCACTACCTAGCTGCTCAATCTTAGCTCAAACTTTTATGCAGTTATGAAGAAGATTTACTCAGAAGTATGTGGACTAACAGGGCAATGGAGGAAAAGCCTTACCTGTGAGAGAAAATACTCTTTTATTCCAGCTAGCTGGAGTTGCCCAAGTCATTCCCACCCTCCATCTTGACAACGTTTTCCTTCATTTTGCCCGCTAGCTACTATCTTCCCCAGTTCACTTCCACGGCCAGCGCTTTTCCCTCCATTTGTAAGGTCTCTTTGCTTCCGCTACTCTCTCAGACAAGAACATCTGAGCCCTGACTGGTGGACTTCCTTCCCAAATTCTGACCACACTTTTTTTCAGCTGTATGGGTACAACTAATCTGGGTGGGATTCCTTTGTGCTCAGAACCTATGTACAGCTTGGAATTCTGTGATCCGGGCTTTATAATCTTCTGGATAATCTTATCAAATTATCCCATTGTCATGTTTTTCATCAGTCAGTGAGCACTCAGTGAGCTGCTCTGCATAAGAGTGGGATGGGATGGGAAATATACTCCACCCAACCCAGCTGGAGGACTGCAAAGTCACATGGCAAAGAGTGTGCAAGGATATGTATTTCTCTGGGGAAGAATGAGTCATGAATCAGCAACAGTAATCCAGACTCAGACCCCAAAGAAACAAGAGATGAAGTAGCTGATGGATAGATGCTTTCCCCTTCCTTATTCCCACCCCTCTACCCCAAGAATAATTCCCAGGCCAGGGGGTTCCCTATAGACTCTCCAATGACACTACACGGGATAAAGCAATCAGCTGGGTTTCTTGCAGGAGTGTCTCTCCAGCACAAAAACACACTACCTTGTATTTGCTTTTGCTGCTTCCAGACCTCACTTCCTCTCTGCTTGCAATCTTAGAATTGGACTCTTTAATAAAACATTAGCTTGCACAATTTGCCTCAGTCTTTCTTTTCTAGGGAACCGGACTTAAGATAGTAGGATTCTGAGATACACATCCCAATGGTGAGGTGGAGATCCATATATTCAAAGATGCAGACCTATGGCTTGGAGTCACCATCACGCTTTATCTTAACCTACCCCAAACCCAGGTGAAAGTCAATATTTTAAACTGCGATCGCAGTAGAAACCTTTGCAGGTCTCCCCTGTGCACCTGAACATTCTTTTCTCTCCGTTTATCATGCCTTTGGTTCCACTTGCAGAAACATATTTATCCTTCCAAGCTCTGATGCTCATTAGCTACCTGTGTATGAAACCTTACTTGGCAGACCCTTTATTACTCACAACCAGATACTGTTATCTTCCTACTTGTCATACAATTCATTTTTTATAGGTTTTATTATCAATGGAGGTAGAGTTGTTCTTTTTTTTTATTAACACATGCTTTATATTATACTAAAATCAAGCAAAGATCTGGCAATAAAAAGGCTACTTTTGAAGTACTGTTATGTTAAATCCTACTTACAGCAGATGTTACAGCCTTACAACTAAGGTTTTCTCAGAAAAAAGATTAATGAAACCATCAATTGCTTTTCAGGGTTGATAGCTGCTGCTTCAAAGGTGATTTTACTCAAATACTGAATTAGAACCAAAAAAGCCTTTAGGAAAAAAATGAAAGGAACTTGGCTCAATATTCTGTAATAACCTAAATGAGAAAAGAATGTGAAAAAGAATAGATACTTATATGGGTATAAGTGAACCACTTTGCTGTACACCTGTAACACATCACTGTTAATCAATTATACTCCAATACAAAATAAAAACTTTTAAAAAGAAAATGTTACACAACAATCTGTCAGAAACTTTACATTTCAGAACAACAAACACATTTTTAGCATAAAGAAAAAGAATTGATTTATTTTGGTTTACATCCACATTTCAGCGCTTAGTAGTTCCAAAAAGAAAATTAGAAAAGGTAGCAATTTGCTGAGAAGGGAAACCAGCCTATTTGGGGTACCTGCTGGGCATGCTGGGTTCTTTCAGAGTTCCTAGGGAGAAACATAAGAGGCAGAAGCACCAAACTTAAGGCAGGGACTGAATCCAATGTTAGTTTTGTTCTATATTTGTTAGATTCCAAACTAGTACTCAAATGGATAAGAGGGTGACTGAACCCAAGCTCTGTTTAAAGCAAAACTTTTCAGTTTGCAAAAGCAGTAATAAATACGGAAAAAGAAGACAATTCATTCAGAGGAAATGTGGGTGCTAAAAGTGTCTCTGTATGTCCTTTCTCCAAATGTAATCACCATGGCCTTTGAGAGCTGTCAGGGCTGAGCAATCCTGGTAAATTATTGCTTTTTTCCCTAAATCAAAATTTAGGGAAATTTGATTCCCAAAATTTAGGGAAATTTGAGCTAAAAACCCTTCAGTTGGTGATAGTACCTGGGTCCACTAGTCCATTTAGGACCGTTTACTTCATTTATAAAAATTTTGTTTACAAACCTTAAAACAGGAAGTGTTTTGACTGTTATGGTCCACATTCTATTTTAATACTGTAAAATTGGTTTTCACAAATTGTCCTTAGAAGCCCAATTATTATCCCTGTCCATCTAGCATATATTATGTCTTTGTCATTTTTTAGATACCAACTAACTGTGCCATTCCCTCTCCTTTTCAAGTTCTTTGAATGTCAGAAATTTCCAGGGACCTTTATTCCCAAGTCGACTGTGGTTGCTGTCTTGTATCACTGACATTGAGAGAGCTGTCCTTTCTTTATGGGGGTTGCAGGGTGCTCTCCGTGTTTATTCAGGTGACCCCCCTCAGTTCAGGGCAAACTATCATTATTAGACCACACAAAGCCCCCATCTGTTTTTTATCATTATTATTATTAATTTCTGCTGTCATTACCCTTGACTCTAAATACCTTCTCTCTTGATTTTAGTGGATGTCTTTCCATCTATCATGCCTTTATTTTCAAACATATCGTCCTGGGAAATATCATTTATTAATTTTGTGGGGAATTTTTTAATTTTTCAAAATGATCCAGTGCCGTCACTCTCATTCTATTCAAACATATGTGAAATCTATCCATGCTGGTAAATGTAAATCTAATCCATTTCTTGCATTTGCTGTACGGTTTCCATCCTCTGCAAAAAACACCTTTTATTGTCTTTTCTTCTAGCGATATCACTTCAACTTCTGCTATCACAAACAACGGTGAAATGAAAACCTTACAGATGTCTCTTCTACAATCGCACAGAAATGTCTCTGGGTTATTTACCCAGAAGTAGGATTGCAGAGTCATAGAGCATCACATATTTAACTTGTTAAGTATAGCTCTATTGTTCTTTTAAAAGGATGCACCAATTGACAGTGTACCCAGCAGACCATGACGGTTCCTCTTTCCTCATATTCCCATCAGCACTTAATAGCATCCACTTAATTCATTTTTGCAATCTAGTGAGTGTAAATTGGTTAACTGCATTGTTAACTGAATTTGATTTCATTGATTTCTACTGAAAACAAACATCTCTCATACACTTCATCTTTTCTGTTTCCCCTTCTGAAAATTCTTATTTGATTCCTTTGTCATTTTTACTTTTGTTTTTCCTTTTCTCTTGCAGGTTTATAGATATTGCTTTTATTTTTCTAGTTGTAAGTGCTTGGTTGATTATAGATGTTGCAAAAATCTTCTTACAGTGTATCACAAATCTGTTAACTTTCTCTGCAGTGTACTTCATTAAACACAGTTCCTTTATATGTGTTGACAAATCCATCAATCTCCCTCTTTAACTTAAAATTTTATTTTACTTATACTGTCTACTTGGAGCTTCCAAGTACTCTCTACTGTTGTTTCAAAAGCTGTGCACCATCCTAAATTCACAAAGATATTCTTCCAAGTTTTTTTTTCACTTTATAGTTTTTCTTTCCATATTTCAGTTTTAATTACTTTGCAGTTTATCTTTATGCATGGGATAAAATTGTGAGGAAGGAATTCAACCTTACGTTTATTCATACATCAATTCACCTTTAACAAAACAATTTACTAAATAATTTATCCTTCCCCACTAATTTGTGATGACACTTCTATCTTATAACAAGTTCCCATTTTACCTTGATCTGCATCTATTGTATAGCATTAGACCTTTTGACTGTTCCTATAGAGTACATGCTGTTTTAATGAAAATAGCATTGCAATGTGTCTTAATCTGATAAGGTCAACCTCCATTATCTTTCTCAGAATTATCTTTATTCATGGATTTAGTCTCCATATAACTTCAAAATAAGTTTGTCAATTTGCCCAAGAAGTACTGAGACATTTTCCATGGAATAGCATTAAACTGATAAATCAGGGGCCTGTACACTTTTTTCTGTAAAAGCCAGGTAGTAAATATTTAGTTTTTGCAGACCATATATTCTGTGTGGCAACTACTCATCTCTGCCATTGCAGAACAAAAACAGCCTAAGATATAAGTAAACAAAGAATGTGGCTATGTTCCAATAAAACTTTATTTACAAAAGGAGGTGGTGGTCTAGACGTGATCTGCAGGTTTAGTTTGCTAATGCCTGGTATAGATTATTTTGAGGAGAATTAATATCTTTACAATGTTGGGACTTCCTAGGTGACGCAGTGGTTCAGAATCTACCTGCCAAGGGGACACAGGTTTGAGCCCTGGTCCGCGAAGATCCCACATGCTGCGGAGCAACTAAGCCCGTGTGCCACAACTACTGAGCCTGCGCTCTAGAGCCCATGAGCCACAACTACTGACCTGCGTGCCACAACTACTGAAGCCTGCATGCCTAGAGCCCGTGCCCCGCAACAAGAGAAACCACTGCAATGAGAAGCCCGCGCACCACAATGAAGAGTAGTCCCCACTCGCCGCAACTAGAGAAAGCCTGTGCACAGCAACAAAGACCCAATGCAGCCAAAAATAAATAAATAAAATAATTTTTTTAAAAATGTACCAATATTTTCTTATGTCAGTGTCCCAAGGCAATAGAAATAAAAACAAAAATAAGCAAGTGGGACTTAATCAAACTTACAAGATTTTGCACAGCAAAGGAAACCATAAACAAAACAGAAAGACAGCCTATGGAATGGGAGAAAATATTTGCAAACGATGCAACCAAAAAGGGCTTAATTTCCAAAATATACAAACAGCACATACAACTCAACAGCAAAAAAACAAGCAACCCAATTGAAAAATGGGCAGAACACCTAAATAGACATTCCTCCAAAGAAGACATACACATGGCCAACAGGCACATGAAAAGATGCTCAACATCACTAATAATTAGAGAAATGCAAATCAAAATTACAATGAGGGATCACCTCACACTGGTCAGAATGGCCATCATTAAAAAGTCTACAAATAACAAATGATGGAGAGGTTGTGGAGAAAAGGGAACCCTCCTGTACTGTTGGTGGGAATGTAAATTGGTGCAGCCACTATGGAAAACAGTATGGAGTTTCCTCAGAAAACTAAAAATAGAACTACCATATGATCCAGCAATCCCACTCCTGGGCATATACCCTGAGAAAACCACAATTCGAAAACATACATGCACACCAATGTTCACTGCAACACTATTCACAACAGACAAAACATGGAAACATCCTAAATGTTCATCGACAAAGGAATGGATAAAGAAGGTGTGGTACATATATAAAATGAAATACTACTCAGCCATAAAAGAAGAACAAAATAATGCCATTTGCAGCAAAATGGATAGACCTAGAGATTATCATACTGAGTGAAGTAAGTCAGGCAGAGAAAGACAAATACCATATGATATCACTTATATGTGGAATCTAAAATATGGCACAAATGAACCTACCTACAAAACAGAAACAGACTCACAGACGTAGAGAACAGACTTGTGGTTGCCAAGGGGGAGGGGGCGTGGAGGAGGGATGGACTGGGAGTTTGGGGTTAGTAGATGCAAATTATTACATATAAAATGGATAAACAACAAGATCCTACTGTATAGCACAGGGAACTATATTTAATATCCTGGGATAAACCTTAATGGAAAAGAATATAAAAAAGAATGTATATTTGTGTATAACTGAGTCACTTTTCTATACAGCGGAAATTAACACAACAGTGTAAATCAACTATACTTCAATAAAAAACTAAATTTAAAAAAATTGTCTCCCTTAAGGACTTCTGAATTCTTTATCATTTTTTTTAATTTCCAGACAATTTATAGAAGATTTTGTTGTTGCTATTGTTAAGTGGCATCTTAGGTTTCAAAACAACTTTTACCTTGTTATTGTTGGTATAAGTAAATACTACTAATGTTGTTTATTGATATTATATCCAGAAATCCCTTTGAAATTTCTTATTGGTTGCATGAATCTTTCTTTGATTCTTTTGGGTTTTATATGTTAATTAAGATATCACCTGTATGTAATAATTTTATCTACTCTCTTCTAAATCTTATAGCTTTATAAATTTTTTAAATTTAATTGAAAGGCCCTCTAGTTCCACACTGAACTGTAGCAGTAATAACAGACATACTTGGTTTTTTTACTGAACTCAGAGGTAAAAATTTGAATTTTATAATAAAGCACTATGTGTGCTTTGAGATTTGGGTCAATATCTACTTCTAAGTTAAGGTGGTTTCCTTCTACTCCTACTTATCTGTGAGCTTTCATAGTAAATGTATGTAGAATAGATAGCTAGTGGGAAGCAGCCTCATAGCACAGGGAGATCAGCTCGGTGTTTTGTGACCACCTAGAGGGGTGGGATAGGGAGAGTGGGAGGAAGATGCAAGAGGGAGGAGATATGGGGATATATGTATATGTATAGTTGATTCACTTTGTTATAAAGCAGAAACTAACACACCCTTGTAAAGCAATTATACTCCAATAAAGATGTTAAAAAAAAAAGGAAAGAAAATTAGCAAGTGATTTTTCTGCATCAAATAGATTTTTTTTTCTTTAGTTCATTAATGTGGTGAGTTGTGTGGATATATTTTCCTGACATTCAACCATCCTTTCATTCCTGGAAAAAAAATCTATGTGATAGTGATTTAGAAGGATAGCACTTTTATTTGAAAAGTTTTACAGCTGTTCTTAAGTGATATTAACCTAAAATTATCTTTTCTTAAACTAGCTTTTAGTATCAAGTTGTACTAGTCTCATAAAATGAGGTAAGCATTTTCTTTTTTTTCTATTTTTTAGAGCAATCTACATAGGGATTACCTTTTCTTTGAAATTTGTAGAATAAATCAGAGAAACTGTTTGGACCCAGAAATGACTGGGGGAGAATATTTGATGGAGAATAGAGGACTAATTATAATTTAATTTCTGGAATCATAATTTATTATAGTGTTTCATTTCTTCTTTTGACAATTCTGACATATTATGAAATTTATATATTTACTCTGGGTTTTCCAAATTTATGGCACATTTCTCTTCAAAATATTCTTTAATTTTTTAATAAAACCTTCATTTCAAAATCTACAACTATCATACCCTTCTTTTCATTTCATTATTGCATTGTTTTGTCATTAGTCTTACCAGAGCTCTTATCAGTCTTTTCGGCAAATCAGCTTTTGTGTCAAATTTCCCTATTTTTTGTTATTGCTGTTGTTCTAAAATTTATTAATTTCTGCCTTATCATTGTTATTTCTTTCCTTCTTGTTGATTTATTCTGTCATTCTTTTACTAGCTTCTTGCTTACGTATTATCTTTCTTGTTATCCAAGAATATAATCAAAGTTTTAAATAGTCACTAGCTCTGTTCCACAAATTTTGATATGTACCACTTGCTATCCAGCTTTAAGCACTTCATAATTTTCTCTTTCATATAGGAATTATTTAGTAATATTTTTCAAATTATACGAAGGTAGATTTTTTAAGCTCTCCTTTCATCATGAATTTCTGACTGTGCTGTGTTGTGGTCAGAGAACATTATTTGTATGATGCCAATGCTTTGGAATTTATTGGGATTTCCTTTGTGGCCTAGTATATATTTTTTTAAGATAGCATATGGCTCTCAAAAACAATGTGTATTTAGTTACAAACTCCTACTTACAAAATTTTAATTATAAAATTCTATATATCTTTTAGGTTAAATCTTTTACTTTATTTTTGGTTTGAAAACACTGTCTTTTTCCACTGAATTCCCTTTGCATTTTGGTCAAGAATCAGTTGTTCATATATGTGTGGGTCATTTCTGGACTTTCTGTTCAGTTCCTTTGATCAATTTATCTATTTTTAGGGCAATGTCAGGACAGTACCTTTATTATTAATCTTGAAATGAGACAGTGTTAGCCCCTATCTTTTTTTTTTTCTAGTTTATTATCATTTGCCAACTTTTCACTCTAAGACCTCTAAGATGAAAGATGACTGACAGTGACTCGAGTCCATGAGGTTAACCCACTTTGCGATATTGGATGACTGCTTGGAATCTGGACATTCAGTTTTTCCTCTTCTCTACCTCAATTGTTGCAAAGACTTTTTTCGGTACCTGTATTATAACACTTCATAGCTTAGTCTGTAATTAGATGGGTTTTGCTTCGTTTTTTGTTTTCATTTGACTGTTTCCTAACTAGTCTAAGAACCATGACAGGAAAAGCATTTTTCCAACTATTACGCCCAAGCGCTCCTATTACAGAGCCTTGGTCTGAGAAGACGTTCAATAATGTTTGTTAAACTGATCTGGCCTAAGGTGGGTCAAGTCAGTTTTGTGAGGTGCCACAAGCTGGTATTCTGATATGCTAGTGCCAGAGTGTTTCAGTGAAGCCAGCTGAGGTTAATGATGTCAACCATAGCCATGTCTGCAGACATCTAAGACTGAATCTGAGGTTTTCAAAGAATCAATAGTCCTGAAAAACACCTGTAAAAGGAAGTTAAAAACTGATGCACTGGGCTTCCCTGCTGGCGCAGTGGTTGAGAGTCCGCCTGCCGATGCAGGGGACACGGGTTCGTGCCCCGGTCCGGGAAGATCCCACGTGCCGCGGAGCGGCTGGGCCCGTGAGCCATGGCCGCTGAGCCTGCGCGTCCGGAGCCTGTGCCCCGCAACGGGAGGGGCCGCAACAGTGAGAGGTCCGCGTACCGAGAAAAAAAAAAAATTTAAAGAAAAATTGAGTCATTTTTAAACTAGGGTTTGGTGGCTGGGAGAAGAGATGTTTTCATCTGGCATTAAATAGCCCAAAAGAACCTCTCCCTACGATATTTACTTCGAGGACCCTTGGCACAGAGTTTCCTTCATTCATGTAGTAAATGCATGTGTGCATGCGTATATGTGAACATGTGTGTGAGTGTGCATGTGTGTGGGGGATGTGTGTATGCTCCCATATATGTACTGAGCACCGGTGCTAGGCCTTAGATACAGTGGTGAATGAGAAAGGCATGGTCTCTGCCCTCCTAGGTTAGCAGCCCGTGGAA
This sequence comes from Lagenorhynchus albirostris, assembly GCF_949774975.1. Taxonomy (NCBI): domain Eukaryota; kingdom Metazoa; phylum Chordata; class Mammalia; order Artiodactyla; family Delphinidae; genus Lagenorhynchus; species Lagenorhynchus albirostris. The sequence goes on along the minus strand of NC_083112.1, from coordinate 19,479,337 downwards.
TTTTAAGCAGGAGAGTGACACTAGATTTTGAGATTTGTTGAAGGCCAGGACTCACTACATCAAATGCATGCATGTCTGTTAGCAAAACATGCCTCCCACTGCCTGGCTGTACAATGGCACAGTGCTTTAAAAATCCTAAGTGTTACAACAAACTAGTGGATATAACAAGAAAGAAGCAAACTCACAGATATAGAGAACAAACTAGTGGCTACCAGTGGGGAGAGGAAAAGGGTAGGGGAAATATAGGGATAGGGGTGTAAGACATACAAATAGCAGGTATAAAATAAACTACAAAGATATATATTGTACAATATGGTGAATATAGTCAATATTTTATAATAACTGTAAATGGAATATAACCTTTAAAAATTATGAATCACTATATCATACACCTGTAACCTATATAATACTGTACAGCAACTATACTTCAATAAAAAAAATCCTAAATGTTCAATTATGTCTGCTAACTAATTTTAAATGTCAATTTCAGTTTGAAATCACTATAAAAGCTGTGATTTGTGCCAAAATGAATTGTTCAACATAAACATATTTATGTCTACTTTAGCAGATAGATAAGTGATAGACAGATGAATAGATACACACACACACACACACACACACACACACACACACACATAGTTTGAGCATCATCATTGTTCCCAGGTGCAGTCAACAGAATCCACTCTAGCTCGTTAGATCAGGAAGGCATTTATTAGAGAATATTTGGTGACATACAACATCTCCAGGAGGGCGAGGGCTCAAAAATAGATGCTACACAGCCAGGAACAGCTGCAGACAAGAGAAACACCCTACCTACTGTGAGACTGTTATAGGGAAAACCTCATTCCTACCACCATCCCCCTCCTTCCCTGGAGTTCTCATCAGAGCTGCCTCAGAAGACTAAATGCTTCCACCACCATGCCACACATCGCTCACTTCGTTCTTCCAAGTCCCATGTATGTATAAGACTTGAGCCATGTATAGAACAACCCTGACTGCAAGGCAAAGTAGAAATTATAGCTGAAACGAGTAACATGCAAGGCAATCCATCATGACATTGCCTCAGTTCACCCTAAGATGTTCATCATAACTAGCTGACCATCTGGGACTGCATTCCTAGAAGAGGTCCTTACATACAAGTATAGGGAAAGTCGTGATTGCTAGAATGAGTGGAGGGGAGCTGGATAAATACCTTCCCATATCTTATTCCTCATCAGCTGGGTGCTAGTGGCAAGCAAGCCGTAACTCTACAGATCTGGAGAATCAGGTTTTGAAACTGAGCTGCCTCTCCTCGAAGGAAAATAATGCCCGCCTGACCCACTTCATAAAGCTGTTGAGAAGATAATACATGGGCATGTTCTGTAGTTCTCTCATTGGTATCATATCCACATTCGGTTCCTTCTTATAGATTCGTTTCACCTGTGATCAAAGGCAGACATCAGCCTGATCACAGACTCCTCCCTTTACCTCACCTGCCTCAACTGAATCGGTCACCAAGATCTGTTTAATCCACTTCAGATCTGCACTTAAATCTGGGCTCTTGCCATCTCCACTGTTGAGTCGGTTCTGTTTCTCATCCTGTCTCCCCTAGGCTGGTACAGGTGTTCTAACTGTTCACCTTGCCTCTAGCCTCCCCAACTTCCCACCTGTCCATCCTAAAAAACAAATCACATCATGCCATTCTTTTAAGTATTATTTCATTGTAATTGCACCAAAATTTATACTGTGAAAATACCATTATCTGAGCAAAACATCCCCTTTCTAAAGAAAGGGGTAATTCCAGTAGAGAACGACGGCCACTTTTTAGAAGCCATCAGTGTTAAAAGTTTCAGAAGGTGGGAAAATAAAAATGAACTGATGTTGCAATGATCACTACTAGAGATGGATCAATATTAAAACAGGAATGTTGGGACTTCCCTGGCGGTCCAGTGGTTAAGACTCCGTGCTTCCAATGCTGGGGGCGTGGGTTCCATCCCTGATCGGGGAACTAAGATCCCGCATGCCACACAGCGTGGACAAAAAACTTTTAGAAAGAAAAAGATAATGGTGATGGTTGTACAACTTTGTGAATAAAAAGCACTTATTTGTTAAAAAAAAAAAGCAAAAACAAAAAAACGGGAATGTTCTCTTCATCAAGGATACTTTTTAAACCTCCTCCACGTAATTCCTCTGTGTACGCCTCATGTCATGAAGTACACAACTCTTTCCCATTTTTCTGCTTTATTATTTCATCTTTTCTCTGTCAGCTTCACCCTACGCCTCCCCCAGTTAGTCTTCACACCTGTGATTTTGCACACACACACAAAAAATGGGACGTTCTCTGTTTTACCTTTATATTGCACGAAAGGATACAACTCAGGCACATTCTTGATATCATCCAACCCACCTCATGATGTCTTTGCTTTGAGAGAAATCCTATACTACCTAATTTTTGAGCCTCCTTTCTAGGTTCTCATCACATTTACCTCAAAATAGTTATTCTCTGACTAGTAAGAAGCTGAACAAACAATCTCTAATAAAGCGAACTGTGTGTCACATTTTTTAAAGTTAATTCTAGGTTATTTATTTTTACCTCCAGGTAGCTTCCAAACAAGAACACACACTGCTAAACAAGTTATTCGGGATCAGAGATCAGCATTCTAGCATAACATTTCTAATGCCTAATTACTTTAAACGAATACGTCACTCACAGAAATCACAGAAGATCAGCCGCTGCCTATCAGGCTGTGAAGTATGAAAGGTGGTTGATCAAGAGGGAAAAAAATCTTTCTAAGAGCTAATGGGGAGAAGCATATTTAATGTTTCCAGTTTTTTTTTATATATTGAGGCTTTTGTGTTAATTTGTGTGGTTTTGGAAAAATACATATCCTTCCACCGAACATATATTCAGTCTCTGGCCATTTCAGTTTCCTTTGGAAGCTCCTCCTCTGCTCAATATCTAGATACGGGTTCTCAGCGCTCTCACCTACCTGTCTCTCATCTCTGCAGCCTTTCTCTAGTTGAATCTCATCCCTTCTCGTGGCTTTACATAACATCAATATGCTGAGCGGTACCACATTTATATCTCTAGCCCGGATTTCTCTTCTGGGCTCCAGACGTAAGCATGTAGAGAGCCCCTTGATAAGTCTACTTGGTTGTCCCCAAAGCAACTGACACTCAATCTACAGTGAAGCCTTGCTTTTCCCCTTCATAGCCACTCCTTCTCCTAACTGCCTAATCTCAGTAAAGGGTACCAGCATTTACCCAGTAGCTTCCAATCCAAACACCTGGGAGTCAAACTTGGCATCACTTCTCCACCATACTCCACACCCAGTCGTTCACCAAGCCTTGGCAATACCGTCTACAACTTAACTCACACATGCTTGTTTCTCCCCACCTCTACCTCCGGGCCTCTGCACCAAGCCATCATCATCTCTCGCCCGCACTAGCTCCGTGGACTACCATGTACAGTCTTGTTCACTCTTCAGACTTTAGTCTGAGCGGCAAGCATAGGGATCTTTGTAGGACCTATACTGGCCTTCATTACTGCTGTGTCCAAAATATTTCAATAGCGTGAGAGATCGTATTTTCCACGGTGGTTACAATAACACCCATCACACATGCTCATGTGACCGCATGTGATTACGACTGTTCCCATTAAAAGGTGGAGTATAACCCCCCTCATCCTTGAGTCTGGGATAGACTATGACACCCTTCTAATTAATAGAATGCTGTGGAAGCGACACTACTGACTTCTGGGGCTAGGTCAAAAAGAGCCAGGATGCTTCCATCTGTTTTCCTTGAGACCCTTACACTGAGGGAAGCCAGCTGTAACAATTCAATGACCCTAAGACCTTCATTCCAGAAAGGTCATCTACAGGCACTCCAGTCGGCAGCTTCGGCTGAACTCACACCACCAACTGCCAACCAGGAAGGAGACGTCTTGACCATCCAGCCCAGTTGAGACTTCAGCTGACGGTCACTGACCCCAGGCAACATCTGAACATAACCAAATAAGAGAATCTAAGCAAGAACTGCCCAGCTGAGCCATTTCTGAATTACTGGCCCACAAAATCTGAGCAAAACTAAAATGGCCATTCTTATACCGCTAAATTCGGGGGTGACTTGTTAAACAGCCATAGTGACAGGATCAGCTTCCCCTCGTCCTTGGGATAAAATCCAAAGTTGTTCCTGAAATCCACAGGGCCTGCATGATTCGGCTTCTGGCTAGTCCTCAGTCTCTCCTTGAGCCTCGCTCAGCAGGTGTCAACCACACTGACCCTTGCTTATCCCTCATCAGGAACTTTGCTGAGACCATTATCTTCCTTGCCTGAAATGCACTCTTTGCCTGGCTAACATCAACGCGGCCCTGGGTCTTAACTGTCGTTTCTTTAAGAACACTGAAAGGACTCACGCGAGGAGAGGAAGGTTTGGTTATTGTTGCTGTTTTCAGATGGGAGAAACTTGAGCAAAAGGCCCATTGCTGGGAAGGAGATGGTGGGGAGGGAGAGGTTGACGACAGGAGAGAGAGAAGATGATCCGTGGAGAAAGGTGGGCTGCAGGCGCTGAATCCCCGCCTCAGACGTGGAAGAGAAGAAGAAAGGACAGGTAGCACTTGGATACCTCCTGCCTTCCTTGCAAACCTGCTCCACCAGCTAAGACTGAAGGTAGAGTCTGCATCAACAGGCTCCCATGCCTTCAGGTTGCCCTTGGGATCAGCCAGTGGGAAGTCCTAGCAGGGGGCCGGTGTGAGGGAAGAGAGAGAAGTGGGAATATTTAGTCCTCCCGGTCGCCCCCCATGGGGTCGCTGCTGGCTGGCTGCTTCCCTCACCTTGCAATGGTCACTGCTCCTGTCAAGGTGGCCCTCTTCGCACGGGCTCCACTGGGATTCCAGGAGCTACTCCTTTTCCTCCCACTGCCATCCCCTCTGTCACCAAGGCCAGGTGACCCACTATTCCCTGGGGTTCCCTACATCCCACCAGTGTCTTTGTAAAGCATCTGCTTATTAAACCCTCCTAAAATTATCCTAATTTAAGTGTGACATCTGTTTCCTGCTGAGCCCTGGTAAGATACTGGGAGGAACGCTGATGAGTAAGTAGGTGCAAAGGGCAAGGAAATGTTTATCGGGTAACAAACAACACCTGATTCTATTCTGGTTAAAATACATAGAAAAGAATAAATACATCACGAAAACAATATTACCGGTAAACCAAGGAATAAAACAAAAGGGCTGAGGGGTTGTCATCTGTGTAAATAGAGAGGGGATGCTTACAGAGAGAAAAAGAGCTCTTCATTCAACAGTGGAATCTTTTTCCTTTTCCCACTTCGAGCTCTGAATACGCAGAGTCAAGTTCGTGAGAGATTATGGAAAAACAAACCAGCTGAGTCATTTGATCCCTTTTCAGTTACCCACACGTGGCAAACTTAGAACATCACTCTTACCTTACACATCACAGTGGCCTTTGCAAACTAGAATACCTGAAGAGTTATTTTTCTTTTTCTCGAAGTTTTTCTTAATTCAAAACAAGACAACAACATTTTTTTTAAGAAATGCCTGAAACAGGACAGATGCACTTTGTCTGAGAGCCACTGGGCCTGTGTCAACTCTCGAAATAACCCTGGCTCCTGAAGGAGGAAAAGCAAAAGCATAAATGAGAAATTCTGGCCCAAGTTGATCTGCCACCATCTTCAACATTCCCACTAGGCTATTTTTAAGGCTTTTCATATCATCATCATCATCATCATCATCATCATCATCATCACATTCTGACTGCTGGAGAGAAATGCTAAGTGTTCTAAGGAATTATATAAAACAAATCATGCTATCCTCATGACAATCCCATGACGGAAGACATCATTACTCTTATTTTCAGATAAGGAAACAGAAGAATAGGGAAGTTAGGTAAGTTGCCCAAGTCATACACTTACTAGCTGTATGACAAAGAAACTCAAGGCCCACGGGAACATCGGGAACAACTTATAACTGGACGTCTGGAGAGATTAGCTTTTGTGTTTTCTTCTTTTCTTTTTCACTGCCAAGGGACGGTCTTCAACTTAGGGAAATCTGGGTCTGTTTTGACCTCAACCTTCTCTGGCAACTAACAAAGAATCCCATTCTTTCCCTGCTGTAAGTCTCAGGCAAAGAAAGAGTCCTAAATCACATTCATTGTCATGAAGCTCTTTTTTGTAACTTGCCAGTATGGCATCATCCTATGTGATTCTAGGAAAGCAGATTTATACTGGGAGTCAAGAAAGGGTATTTAACCACTTCACACCCATTAGGGAAGTTATTATTTTAAAAAATTATAACAGAAAAAACAAATGGTGGCAAGGCTATGGAGAAGTCGGATCCCTTGTGCATTGCTGGTAGGAGTGTAAAGTGGGTGCAGCCTCTGTGGAAAAGACTGGAGGTTCCTCAAAAAGTTAAATACAGAATTACCATATGACCCAGCAATTCTACTTTTGGGTACATACCCCAAAGAATTAAAAGCAGGAACTTGAACAGATACTTGTATACCAATGTTCACAGTAGCATTATCCACAATAACCAAAAGGTGGAAGCAACCCACAGTCCACTGGTGGATGAATGAGTAAAGAAAATGTGGTATATGCTTACCATGAGATATTATTCAGGCTTAAAGAGGAAAGCAATTTTGGCACATGCTATAACATGAATGAACAATGAATATACTACACTAACTGAAATAAGCCAGACAAAAATTGGACAAATATTATATTATTCCATTTATATGAGGTACCTAGAATAGGCAAATTCATAAAGACAGAAGGTAGAACAGTGGTTACCAGAGGCTGGGGGAATATGGGAGTGACGAGCTGTTGTTTAATGGATACAGAGTTTCTGACGGGAGGATGAAAGAACTCTGGAAATGGAGAGTGGTGATGGTCACACAGCATTGGGAGTGTACTTCATATCCCTGAATTGTACACTTACAATGGTTAAAATGGTGGGTTTTATATTATGTATATTTTACTACAATAAAAAAAATGGATGTCATCCCACCCCTACCCCTCTCTTACTTGGTGACCTTGGGCAAACCACTAAATTTCTCTGAAAGAAACTCAGTCTCTTGATCTGTAAATTAATGAGATGTTTGAATTTATCAGAAATCACAAAGTGGTTGTCTGTAGAATAAGGGAAGGCAATAAATGTTGTGCTTTTATAAATGCCTAACTTAGAGCATTTAAAGAAATCTTACATAAAAGTCCACGTTTGTAGCTTTTACTTTAAAAGATGAAAAGAGGCATTTCCACTCAGGAATGTAGAGAGCTAGAAAGAGTATTGCTTCTGCTCTTACATTTTTTTAAAAAAGCCCACTGCCAGTTTATAAATTTTCTTGAAATAATCAGATAGCTGAAGTGACAGGGAATCGAGTTATCCCCAAATATAAGGCAGTATATTGTTTTACTTGGTAGTCGTGCTTCTATTATTTTCTTTTAGATTAACATCAAAATAAAATCAATAATTTAAAATTCTTGGGTCTCCCAAAATTAAGTACAAAACCCTCCAGAGGGTCCACAGATCTCAGCTTAAGAAACTCTGGACTCTAAGCTATTACTTAGTTAAGAAAGGTATTTTAAGGAAGATTCTGTTAACAGATAAGAGATGCCTTGAGGACACGGGGAGTGGGACGGGTAAGCTGGGACAAAGTGAGAGAGTGGCGTGGACATATATACACTACCAAATGTAAAATAGATAGCTAGTGGGAAGCAGCCGCATAGCACAGGGAGAGATCAGCTCGGTGCTTTGTGATCACATAGAGGGGTGGGATAGGGAGGATGGGAGGGAGACACAAGAGGGAGGAGATATGGGGATGTACGTATATGTATAGCTGATTCACTTTGTTATAAAGCAGAAACTAACACACCATTGTTAAGCAATTATACTCCAATAAAGATGTTAAAAAAAAAAAAAAGATAGGAGATGCATATCTTACAGTCCAAAAGGGGAGGGAACACAAGGGAAGATTTTTTTCAGTACTTCCAGAGTGCCCTGAGTAGATGACAGGAACGCTCTAGTTCCAGTGACAATGACTATATCAAACTACCATAGGTTAATGACGTTAGTCATCTACTCTGATATGAAGGCCATCAAGTGGTTTCCCTGGTTAGTATTTGGCTTACAGGTAGTTTTAAAACAGGGAGAGAACTTTCTGATTAGCTGACACAAGAACTGACTGGAGGTTTTATTTCTTATTTATTATAAATTAACCAACTGACATTTTGATGATACATCAGCCTTTTGATAGTTTAGCAAATATCGGTCAGTTCTTCTGCCTTTGATCAAGCTGAGTATTCAAACAAAACTGATTTCCTACACTTGCAATATCAGGAGCACATAACCTAAAAAAAATTATCCAGTAAGGCCAACTCTCCACTCTAGATATAATCTCTACATTATAATACTCAGATTATATATTTGCCTTTCTCAATTACTACATATTTCTAACACCAGAATACTGCCTGATATATTGTAGAAGGTCAATAAATGGGTATGGACTCTAACCAAAGGGGGGGGGGTGCCTAACTCAGAAACACAGAAATTTTTACCTTTATTTATTTGTTAAACCAAATCTAAACAGTGAGGTTTACACTCTTACAATAGCTTCTATAATTGCCTCATTACATATGGTCCCTGAGTTAGTTAAAGAAAGTGGAGAAGATGGGGAAGGACTTATTCCTGTTTTCCTCAGCCCAACCCATATGGATCAGTGGATTTAACATCCAACACGACTCAACACCCCTGAAAGTGGTCCATTTATGACAGGTGTAATGGACACAAACAACCAGCGGCAGGATTTTGGTGCTTCCACTGGGCTTGCAGTAAGTGCAGCAACAGACACTATTCTTGGACAGTGGCTGGACCCCTGTTGGGCTGTCAGTGTTTAACTTTTATTCAAGTAAGACGCCAAGATGTTAAGCTCTTCCTCGGAGTGCCGGCAGATTCTCCCCACAGCAACCTCAGTTTACACTCAAGACTCAATCTACTTAGAATGTTTTTCCCTAATTCCTTGGCTCAAATGCTGGAATTTGAACCCAGACAGCAACATCTATGCTTTACTGCCTCTCAAAATCAAAGGACCACTTTCTAAAGTCATAACCACATAAATTTTCACATAGACTTTCACGTAAAAATAGTTGCATTTTTAGTCTCTGCTGAATGAGAAAACAACATTCGTACATTTGGGCTGATGGACCTCTTGAAATAATTCTGTGACTTTTCATGACTTTGAGAACCAAGTTTGAGAAACATTGCTCAAAAGAAGCTTTTTATCCTTCTCTGAGGTCTTCTAAATTGTTTTCTTAAACTAAATGACGATGCTTAGAGAAACTAGAGAAAGTGGTTCTGCTATTTTCATCTTGACAGATTAATGGAAATCACTTTGGTCTATCAATACAGCATGAGAAAACATTATTTTGTCTATTTATTTATGCCCTGTCTAGATTCGGTAAAGGATAAGGTGACTTCTAAAGACACACGTAAGATAGTATGGTAAAACGTAACAATAAACAGCAATTAAAGCGTGTGCCGTACAGGGATGCCCACTGAAGTGCTGTGTCATCTCCATAAATGACTGATGAACACCATGCTGAGAAGCTTGGTATTTAGGTGGCCACAAACCACTGAGAAGATACTTTTTCTTTCAGCTTGCAGTATAAAATTCCTGATTTTGCTGCATGACTCTTGTCTAGCATGCTTCTTCCATCAATGTTTTGATTTTAAGTGTTATACATACTACCACACTGGTGCATTCTTCCTCTAACTCCAATTTTTTTAAATTAATTTTTATTGGAGTCTAGTTGCTTTACAGTGTTAGTTTCTGCTGCACAGCAAAGTGAATCAGTTATGCATATGCATATATCCACTCTTTTCTTAGATTTCGTTCCCACTTAGGTCACCACAGAACATTGAGTAGAGTTCCCTGTGCCATACAGTAGGTTCTCACTAGTTATCTATTTTATACAGAGTAGTGTATATATGTCAATCCCAATCTCCTAATTCCTCCCATCCCCCTTCCCTCCTTGGTAACCGTAAGTTTATTTTCTACATCTGTGACTCTATTTCACAAATCTTTTATTTATTTGCAAATAAAAGATTATTTGCAAATAAGTTCATCGGTACCCTTTTTCTAGATTCCACATATAAGCGATATTATACAATATTTATCTGTCTCTTTCTGACTTACTTCACTCTGTATGACAATCTCTAGGTCCATCCATGTTGCTGCAAATGGCATTATTTCACTCCTTTTCATGGCTGAGTAATATTTCATTGTATATATGTACCAGATCTTCTTTATCCATTCCTCTGTTGATGGACACTTAAGTTGCTTCCATGTCCTGGCTATTGTAAATAGTGCGGCAATGAACACTGGGGTGCGTGCATCCTTTCAAATTATGATTTTCTCCGGATATATGCCCAGGAGTGGGATTGCTGGGTCATATGGTAGCTCTATTTTTTAGTTTTCTAAAGAACCTCCATACTGTTCTCCATAGTGGCTGCACCAATAACCCCAATTTTAAATTGTTTGATTTTCCATTTCAAAAATAGCACATGGTAATCACAACATAATAGATGAAAGTAAAACAAATCTCCCATTGGCCCACCCTCCAGGGTCAGCCAGTATTAATAATTTTCTTTCTAGTCTTTTTGCTCTGCATAATTTTTTATAGTGTATAGAAATCCATGCACAATGATTTTTAATAATGTCTATTTTTCAGCATATGACAGTAATATATGCAATTGTAGAAGGTATGCAAAATATAGAAAAAATATGAAGATTATAGATTAGAGTCTCTCAACGATAAACGCTGCTAGTCAACACTTCCGCATTATTTATAATTTTTATGTGTATATATTTTTACATGGAACAGTGACAAATTTGAGTATAATCAATATAGAGATGCAGTCATGAGACTACTTCAGTCATTGGTATTGACTGAAGGGTTATTTGCTGGATCTTCTGGGTTGTATATACAGAAGGTTTCGGTGAGGGTGGAAACTAAATCTCTGCTTCAACAAGACGTTGCAAAATATGGTGATACGTTCGCACCAACAGTGAGCTTGGCGTTGTTCTGTAGCCTTTCTTGATAAGGTGGGAAGAATTACTTGGTGACCTTGAACAGATTTTCCACTTCCTTGTTTATTTCCCTTGCTCCAGAGACCAAACTGAAATGACAGTATTAAAAATGTTCTCCTTTATCCTATTACTGCAACCAAGGAGGAATTTATCAGAGTGGCAGGGGTCGGGGAGCATATTTTTGTAGCATGAAAGCAAAATAAAAAGTCAGAAGTGTTTTTTAATTTCAAAAAAAAACCTCTAAGATAGTTCTGGGGAGTGAGGAAGAGGACAAACCTCACCCAAAGCAATTTAGGTCTCATCTTATTCTCATTAGATGGCTGTCAGTACTCTTTGGAGCTCTGATTCGTCAGGGTGGCCCCCTCCTGCCTAGTTTAGAAATAAATATTGAGGGAAGAGATTGTACAAGTGAATACAGAGGTGGCTCTTGCACTTATGTATCTGTGTTACAAAGGTCCTTAATGACAGGAAGCGATGTAATTTAACGGAAGAAATTGGCAATTAGTTAACTCTCCCTTTGATTTACACAGAGCCAGCAGTGGGTTTGATTGAGCTCCTTGAAATAATTAGAGAGTTCAGGGAAAGTCAGCCCCCTGCCAATGACACATGGTTTATGACCTCCCACGCCTCATCACCATTTCCAATATGACCCACCTCTGCTCAGGCACCAGCTTGCTCTTTTCCCCTTACATAGTCATTCAAAAGTAGAGGCTGAGCTGATCTCCCTGTGCTATGCTCAGCCTTTAATGACCGTGCAAGGGGAAAAGGGCAAGCTAGCTTGGTGCTTTGTGACCACCTAGAGGGGTGGGATAGGGAGGGTGGGAGGGAGATGCAAGAGGAAGGAGATATGGGGATATATGTATGTGTATAGCTGACTCACTTTGTTATACAGCAGAAACTAACACAATATTGTAAAGCAATTATACTCCAATAAAGATGTTAAAAAAAAAACAAAAAAGTAAAGGCTGAAAACCCTTCACCTCCCCCAGGGCAGAGCAGGAGAAAGAAACTCAGACATCATCAGAACCTACTGTCCAAGGCTGATTATGTCCCCAGGGAAAGGCATCACTTCTAATCAGTTCTGAAAGCAGTGGCTATTTCCCTTCTCCAGAGAAAACAAAATCATCCCTCTCTGGAGTTCTAAGGGATCCACTTAAGATTCCAGGGGGTATAAAAGAAACTGTCTCAACGGGAAAGGCAGGGAAGTGAAGCCCTCACAAAACACAGCTTATTTGGAAGAAATGTCAGTCCTTGGAAAGGTGACATTGAGATGCTGCCCTCAAGACACTGATGTTATGAGCGCAGCCATGATCGGTCAATCAGACCAAGTGCAGCTCTGCAATTACTAGCTGTGTGACCCTAGGTAACTCGAGTTTCTGGGCCTCAAATTTCTTATTTATCCAATGGGGCGTATTAATTCCACACCTTGGTGCATTGAATCGTTCAAATGAGAATAAATTTGAAATATCTTCACATTATTATTGTTGTCAGGATACACTGTTGAACAACACAGACGTGGATTATTACCTTGTGAAATTTAAAATTTAGTAAGGGAAATAAACAAAACAAGTAGGCAAATTGACAGACTGCTGAGAAGAGGGGAGAGGAACCTGCACTGGGTGATGAGGGAAGAAGGTGGCAAACAGACCAGAACCTGAAGGATGAGAAAGTGTCAGTGATGTATAAAAGCTGGGGAAAATTCCAGGCAGACTATGCAGAGGTCCTATGGTAGATAAAATAGCTCAGTGAGTTGAAGAAAATAAAGATCAGTAGCTCTGGAACATAGTAAATGAGCGGAAGAGTAGTATGAAGTGGGGATGGAGAGAGATTCTGGAAGCTTCTTTTCTGCCTTTCACTTATGTTCTGGGATAGGAAGATTTGGATGTGACAGCCTGCACAGAACTGAAGAAAAATAACACAACAGCTCACATTCAACAATAACAAAGATATGTCCAGAGACTCAAATTCTAAAATTTGGCCTGACCGCCCTCAACGGAATTTCAGATCCTTATCTATACTAAGCCTACAACATTTCAACATTCTTCCACTAATAAAATATAAGATTAGAAATTAAGAGTACTGCATGATGACCATTGGAGACCATGATTTGATACCTAGGTCACTTGTCCAGACCTTCCAAATAGGCCCATCTCCAGTGTGGAAGGGTAGACCCCTGAGATTACTGTGAAAAGAAGTGTAAGCAATGGCATACAGCCCAGCTCTTTAACCTCAAGTCAAGAGTTAACCTCAAGCCTAATAGAGTTCGGCTGCATCTGCAACTTGTCCGTTCTGGCCATTCTCTGCTACAGGTTAACCAACCTGAGCACTTGATTCAGCCAGTTGCAAATGTTCTTGATGCACTGCTTACAGGCACCCCCATTAGGAAACTGTTTAAAACATGGCGGCTGCCCAATCTGTACAGGAGACACATCTGTCTCTCTGGGGTATTGACGTGGAATTTCTCTTCTTTATTCTCTGTAGTCCCACCCTGAATGGTCACACCCAAAGCAGGAATAGTTGGATAACTCCCATATCTATCCGCTGGCTTTAACCTCTCTCCCGCATATGGAAACTCTTTGCTGACCATCTCCTGGGTACCCCATTAGTCTATCCCACTGGCAAATTCAAGATATCCAGAGCAGAACTGACCGCTTTTCCCCATGCCCATAAAGGTACTAACATCTACCAAACGACTTAAGCCAAAAAGCTTTTTTTTTTTTTTTAATTAAAAATTTTAATTAGCAACCTTGAGGGAAAAGAAAGTCACATCAGGACTTAGAGCCAATGGCAGAAACCCAAAACCAGCGGGTTTTCCCTGTCAGACTGGGGCAGAGTTTAAACCAGGCCAGACCCACTGCAGCTCTGGCCACAGCCTGCTCGAAACATACTGGTCCCAGGTTCATTGGTTGCAAACTGGCTTTACTTCTCCCTCTTCCACATTCGGTCAATCATCAGTCGTCCCTATAGCGTCTACTGCTGAACACCTCTTGAGTCTTCCCCTCTTCCACCCAGCTTTCATCATTTCCTGCCTGAGTCCCCAGCTTCCCATCGGGCCCACCTGAATTTCTCCTCCACAAAAATCCCTCAGTGGTCTTTATAAAAGGCAAACCTAGCCACATCTGTTTTTTTGCTTATCCCTTATCCCCCAGCTTTCAAAACAGCGGTCAGATGCTCCAGCTTAGGACACAGGCCCTTCATGCTCTCTTTCCTGTCTCACTGGCTTACTTTCTCCAGTCCCCTGCACACGCCTTTCACTCCAACTAAGCCATTTGAACCTCGCCCCACACACACCTTGTGGTTTATCTCCATTTACTTTTCTACTTCTTCACTTAACTCCTTTCCATCCTTCAGGGTTCAGTTTAAGCCTTTCATCTCCCTGTATCTGGTGTAGCTGTGCTTCCTCCATGCCCCCAAAGCACCCTGTTCCTATTTGTACCTGACACTCACCACACTGGGCTACGCTTACTGCTTTACCTGTTTGTCTCACTAAATCGATGCTAAGATCCCTCAGGAGAGAGAGCATCTCTTTGTTTGCCCAACACCTACTACCACACACTGTGTAAACACATACGCAGAATATTCAGCCAGTAGGATATTAACTGTAAGCCACAATATAAGTGATCAGGAAACTATAAAATGTGTGGAAGAAGAATGAATTTGGGTTTTATCTGAGCATGTTCCATGTACATATGTCTTCGATAGGAAGGGTATTCGTCAAGTGAAGCTATTGGAAAAGACGTATTTAGAACATGAGGTTTTTTTTCTACTCTTGTCGTCATTTTCCAGTGTAAAATATCCCCTCCGCCCCTGCCGCAGAGAACAACTACCTGATGCTGGTAAACACAGGGAAAATCATTGCAGAGAAACAGAACTCAGACGATTTGCAGAATGCAAATCTACAGTCTCAACTGAAATTCTGAAATCCACAAAGCTATGAAAACAAAAGTTTTTTTAGAAACTCATTTGGGGGACTTCCCTGACAGTCCAGTGGTTGAGACTCCACGCTTCCAAGGCAGGGGGCTTGGGTTCGATCCCTGGTCAGGGAGCTAAGATCCCACATGCCAAAAAAAAAAAAAACGAAAAACAAGAAACTCATTTGGCAGCAAAGCTGGCCTGACCTGAACTCAATTGATGCAAAACCTGAACCCAAGGGCAATTAAAGGTTGTTATTTATTGCATCCTCAGGACTACAATATAACTTTTTTTTCCCAACAATCCTTCTCCAATTTCACCCTAAAATCTAGTTAGTAGGTTTTTTAAAAGTGACTTTATGATTTGTCCTCAAATTTCTGGTCCCATACTCTCACAATACTTTAAGGCCTTTTCATTTTCTGTTCTTCAAGTCCATACCTACCCCTAGTCAGAATGCGGTGTCCGCTTCCGAGTTAATCTAAGAGAAGACCTTTCTTTACCCAGCTAAGTTCTGTTTAACGCACTGCTGAAATAGAATAGAAAAAGAATGGAAATGAAATTACTTCTAGTGTCTTTGGGTGTTGAAACCATGGAAGGCACCGCTCACTCCAAAAAGATTTCTCAATCGCTCAACTCTTTTAGGTTAAAAAAATCTTCAAGTTTCTTACTTTCTGAATTAATTTCTTATTTAAAATAAAATTTTCCAGGTCCAAACTAAGTCTTTGGCCAGGGACTCCAACTTTATATCAGGAAAGAAACTCCAAATATCTTTTAAAAGTAAAACACAAACAAACAGAACCATTAAATAACAGAGGGAATATAGGAGACTTTTCTTACAACTTCAGAATAAGGAAGACCATTGTAACTATTATACCTTATGAAATTTAGAAACAATTTTTCAACAACTGACAGATTTGACTACATAAAAGTTAAAACTTTCTGCAAAGCAAAAACACCAAAAGCAAAATCAAAAGACAAAAAAATAGCTTGAGGAAATTTTATATATTTCATTAATACATAATGAAATTCTACAGTGAAAAATAAATTGATAGAAAAGGCCAAAGATATGAATAAATAATTCACAGAGAAGGAAATACAAATAACTCTTAAATATAGGAAACATCTGATCACATTCATAATGAGAAAAATGAAAATTAAAATATGTGGCATTATTTTTAATTTATCATATTGATAACATTTTAAAATTTTGGAGACAGGCTTGTTGGCAAAGCAGTGGAGAAAACATGAACTCTTGTATGTTGCTAGTGAAAATGCAAATTGTAAGCTCGTATAGTGGCAATTTGGCAGTATATATTGAAATTACAAATGCACATATCATTTGATGTAGCAATTTCACTTTCAGGAATTTATCATGCAGATTGTAAAAATGACACATGTAACGGTTATTCATTGCAGCATTGTTTGTAATGGAAAATAGAAATTCCCTTAATTTCCAGCAATATGGAGTTGGCTATCTATTATCATACATTCATTCAGTGGCTATACTGAACAGCTTTTTTTTTTTTTCCTAGGAATAAGGAAGCTCTTTGTGTACTGATATGGAAAGATATTCAAGATATATATATATTTGTGTGTGTGGTACGCGGGCCTCTCACTGTTGTGGCCTCTCCCGTTGCGGAGCACAGGCTCCGGACGTGCAGGCTCAGCGGCCATGGCTCACGGGCCCAGCCGCTCCGTGGCATGTGGGATCTTCCCGGACCGGGACACGAACCCGTGTCCCCTGCATCGGCAGGCGGACTCTCAACCACTGCACCACCAGGGAAGCCCTAGAATTTTATTTTTAAAACAAAAACCTGGTCATAATATTTCTTGCCTCGATCCTTTAACAGCGAGCTCCCTGTTACCTATAACATAAAGTCCATACTGCTTCCTTGCTCAGTATCCCAAGCCTCCAGGACCTGGCTCCTCTCCACCTTTGATCCATACCCCTCATCACTCCCCTAAACCTACCCTGCATGTTTCAACCATACCCTTCCATCTACTTCTGGAAGGTTCCATGCTGTTTGTTCACTCCATGCCTTCACTCAGGGCATTCCCGCCACCCTGAGAAGCCTTCCCCTGCCCTTTCCCCGTCTTCTGTCACTTACTGAGCCCCTAGTCATCTTTCTAAATCCAATTCAAAGGTAGCCACCCCTGTTAAGCACTCCGGTCGCCCCCAGGTGGAATTGTCCATTGTACCCACCTCCTTTAGATCACAGGTAGCACTGACCAGTGTCTACTTATTTAATGTGAGTTTACCTCCACTAACCTCCCTGTGTGGTAAGATCTGAAGAAGCAGGGTCAGCTTCCTTATCTTTTCATCCCCGCACGTAAAACATCTAATACATGAATGCTCAACAAATTGACTGAATTGAATTGAATTAAATGATAATGTCTAATATATGGTTTTTTTAAGGCTCCAGTGGCATGGTGAGTTAAAGAAGAAATGTTTGAAAGATTAGATATGGGGTATGTTGAAAAGCAAGTAAAAGAGAAGGATTTAAAGAAATTT
Organism: Lagenorhynchus albirostris; assembly: GCF_949774975.1. Taxonomy (NCBI): domain Eukaryota; kingdom Metazoa; phylum Chordata; class Mammalia; order Artiodactyla; family Delphinidae; genus Lagenorhynchus; species Lagenorhynchus albirostris. Next base: position 19,461,835 of record NC_083112.1, on the reverse strand, counting down.
TGTAGCAAATGTTCAAGAAAGAGGGCCAAAAACGATGTGTCTGAAGTAAGAAGTGGGGTGAGAAGAACATGATTAATAGATGTCTCCTGGGAGTTCTAGCAGTGATAAGCTTTCTTTTGCCAAAACCCTAGTAGCATATTGGAACTAGTGCCTTGTCTTTCCACTTCCTCTAGAATCACTAGGAACTGATACCTACAGAGTCCATTTTAGACTGTGTTAACACCTTTTAACATATTGATCAGACTTCTATTTATTCCATTTCCAATTCGACTCTTGTCACCACTTGCTGGTAACCCCAGACCAAGTGCTCACCTCCTCTGGAACTGGGAAAACAAATACCTTTGGGAATCAACTTCCAAGTCATACTTCTTCCCTATTGAACTTTAAAACAACACTCCAGGCGTCTAGCTACTTACCTAGGTCCTGTCCTGAAAAGATGGGCTCCTGAATTATTAAATCCATTGTCACAAGACCTTGAATTGGCATCTCTTTCTTATGAGCCCAGAATTAGCCCAGAAAAGAAGGACTAACTGGATTCTTGCCTCATTCCTATTTTTCTTCTCTGGGGCCTTGCTGTCTGTCTGAAACAATTTCCCTAAGTGGTTTGTCCCCCATTTCCATCATTTCCTAGCTGTCTAATCAGTAACCATAGTCCTAACCCTGGTACCTGCTTCAAGTTAGACTGATTTCTGTTTATTAACTGTCTCAAAGAATTTCCCTTTTCTCTCTTTACTTCTCTTCAGCCTCTTCCTCCTGACTCCCTCCTAATATCTCTCTCTCTCTCACACACACACAAAATTCATAGACACGATCTCCATTATTTGTCTTTCCCAACAGTCACTAATGTTCACAAGACACACATTTACATTTAAGATGGCGCGAGACTCTCAAGACAGATGCACTTTCAGTTCCAAACATACTTCTGGGAGACAGATTTTGCCATCAAGAGAAATGCCTAAGAAACAAACACTCTGGAAACTCATTGGAAAGAAAAAAGTCCAAGCCAAAGTAAGAGAAAACTTTATTTCCTTCTTGGCATTCCCAGAATGCATACTCTAAAATGCTATGTGTATGCAGAAGTGACAGAAACAAAAGATTTAGATTCCCAGTGGGATGAAATACCTATAGCTTAATAAAAGCCAGCAGGACAATTGCAGAGCAAAGAGAAATAATAAAGAGATGCCGGAGGGAGATGGAGATACAAAGCAGTTTCAGAACTGGCTTGCCTCTGCTCTCATAAACACGAGTTCAGTTATGCATATGGTCAATATATACTAGATACAACTCAATATCTAACTCTTCATAATTTTGAAATATCTTTTTCCTTATCCTGGGAATCGCTAACATAGCATTATACCATATAATTCCTATCCAAGTTATCACAAGATTACATTCCAAATATGTACACTTTTTGTTACTCCTTATTATATTTTCTTTCAGTCTCCTGAACTCCAAGGTATTTTTGTTTGCGTTCATTTCTGAACCCAATTCCTATTATAAATCTCATCCACATCATCTACACACACACACACACACACACACACACACACATTAGCAAACACAATTTTGCACCAAGAGAACTCATCCAGTTCTAAACTGGTGGGAATTAAGCAGTATATTTGTGTGCAGAGATGACAGTCTGCCAGCTCTGAGCAGAGACTGTCAGAGGTCTTACAAGTTTGAGTTTGCCCCTTTCGCATGCCTGCCGTCCACCATGAGAATAACTCATGCCAGAGGAGATCCCAGAATGAGAAGACATTTCGAGCCAAGCAAGGCCCAGCAGAACCATGGCCAACCCTCACACTTATAAGAGCTGAATAAATATTTGTTGACATAAACCATTAAATTTTGGAGTTGTTCATTATGCAACATCGCATAACATTTTACTTCAGCAAAAAGCTGACTAATATATTAAAGAATTTTCCAAGTAACTGATCAACAAAATAAGAGATGACTTAGCATATTCTCTGCAATTAAACTGTGTTTGTTTCAAGATGAAAGTGTTTCTGTGTATTTGTCTACCCCACATGCTGATCTCTGCCAAAAGTGTCACTAATTTATTACCATTGTTGCAGAGCAAGGCTTAAGTGTAAGAGGCCTGTCAGTACAAACGCCAGAATTAAGCTTCCCGCTCAGGTCCAGGCAAACATGGACAAAAGCAATCTTTGCTCACAACGGCAGGGGGCTCTGGCACTAAACCTGATACTTTGCACACAGTAGATCTGATCACTCTTCCTCCCATGGTGGGGAGAGAGGTCAGGAATGTTACCCTAAGGAAGTGTCTGGAAGAAAATATGTATTCTAAAAGCACTAATCTCTCATACTCCGGCATTTTCACAACATTCCAATTACAGCACTTAGAGAGCTACCTTGTATTCAAGCTATTTATGTCTGTCCCTGTCCCTACTACTTCGTGGTGACTCCCTAAAGAGGAGAGGCCACAGTTTACTCGTGTTTACATTTCCTATGATACACAGGCACCCGCAGGAAACAGGCATCCAGGAACTGTGTTGAAGTGAATTTCTACGCACCTTGCTAAAAGCTGTTCCTTGCTGATCAATAAGAAATAACTAGAGGCAGGTAACTTAAGTGCTAAATGGAAGGAAAACTGGTAAGTAGAGTTTCATTTTAGGCAAAACTTAAGAAATTCTCAGTTTCTCTTGATGATAGAAGGCCAAACATCCCATGCCTAGAGACCTGAGACTTTAGACCCATAAGCATTGGATTTATGCCCAGAGGAGCTCTAATTTCTGGCAATATCTGTTGAGATTTATCTTTGATGAGTTAGTGCCACAAAACTGTAAACAGTGCTGATAAAAATCATAGTTCATATATTAAGGAAAATGTAAAACGTGGTATATCTAGCTTAACAAAACAAATTAATCTCCTGGGAGATTTGAAGATGACACACCCAAACGTGTATTTTTAAATTACCTCCTAGATTTTCTGACCCACAGCCTGTCACTTTTACATAAATATTAGCACAAGACTATTTTCTGAGAGTCAAACTTTAAACAAAAGTAACCAGGCATCCATTCAGAGATGAAAAATCACGTAGTCCCTCATAATAAAAAGTGCATTTCTGTTCTAAAAGGAAACAGCTGCAGTAATTGAAAATTCCTAAACTCAATGGAAAGCGTTTCTTTCTGAGCGTTGGTTCCAACTTCATAGAAATAAAACGTGCTGAGGACAGAGTGAGCAGATTCTGTGATTCAAAATGTATATCCAAGCAGGAAACGTGCTAGACTTGGCAATACCCAGCAAGGAGCTGTCTGCAGGCAGGTGGGGTTAAACAGGGTCTAAACAGTGGCTTTCAGCAAGCCACTTGCCAATGCTGATTGAGATGAGTCTGCAAGGGGTCAAGAAAACTTAAAGGCTAGCAACCGTGATTACAAACATGCTAAAAAGCAGGGACAACGAGCAGTTTGTAGAGAATAGAAGAATTTGGTAGCCAAGGATGGTAAAACGTAAAATGTGGCTGAGAACAAATTCTTAGCTGTCAGGCTTAGATTCTGGGATTGAACTGGAAACAACTGCAAAGAAGACTGCCCTATACAAACACGAGGCATCAGAGGCGCTCCACACAGGCTGTTGCTGTGTTTTGTTCTGTAATTGCAAGTGGAAGCTCTGTGTGCGCATATTTGCTAGAGGATAGAATCACAGAGTGTTGGAGCTGGGAGGACACTGGAGATCACCTTGGACTCCTCCCACCCCTCTCACCCCCAACAGGGCCACTCACATTTTACACACAAGAGAGCTGACAACCAAAGAGTGATGGGCTTGCCCTCTGGCTGAGTAATTTTGCAGTTGAGATAAAGTATGCCAAAACCTGTTCCTCTAGAGCTAGGCTAGTATGGTTATTAAATGATCCAACTATGGAGCCAGAAAGGGCTGGCTGGTAATTCTGACACTGCCACTCATTAGCTGTGTGAACCTGAATAAGTCATTTAGCCTCAGTTACCTCATAAGTAAGATGGAATTAATAATATTTGCCTCACAGATAGCTTTGAGTACGAAGTAAAATGTTATTCTAAAATTATTATTGTAAAGTGTTTAGGCCATTGCTTAGCACATAATATAATAATATTATTACTATTAATCTTCTAACAACATAAATGTATGATGTCCCACCTCACTGGCTCAGCTGGGTTCCCAACACTCAGCCAGATGCATCTGCCCTTTCTCGTTCCCCATAGAGGCAATTCCAAACCCTCATTATTCATCTTTTCAATCCCCCTATGTTCCTTCCACCTTATTCAAAGTTAAATTGACCTGAGATAAGACTGAATAAAAGGTTGGAAAATATTTGATTATTCCAGATAAGGTTCCTCATTCAATTCAATTCAATGCATCAATGAAATATCAAATGCCAAGCACCACGCAGATGATCCCTGACCACAGGTGGCTTCCAGTAGAGGATGAGAACTAGACAAGTTTGTAGACTCAAATGTAAGTAAAAGAAAACACGTGTATATTAGCGGTACAGAATGTTATGGCAAGGGACAATGGGCATGTGAAAAAATGTTCAACATCACTAATCATCAGGGAAATGCAAATCAAAACCACACTGAGATGTTATCTCACACCTGTAAGGATGGCCATTATCAAAAAAAATAAAAGGCGGGCTTCTCTGATGGCGCAGTGGTTGAGAGTCCGCCTGCCGACGCAGGGGACACAGGTTCGTGCCCCGGTCCGGGAAGATCCCACATGCCGCGGAGCGGCTGGGCCTGTGAGCCATGGCCGCTGAGCCTGCGCGTCCGGAGCCTGTGCTCCGCAACGGGAGAGGCCACAACAGTGAGAGGTCCGCGTACCACAAAAAAATAAAAAATAAATAAAAGGCAACAAGTGTTGACAAGTATGTGGAAAAATTGAAATCCTTGCACCTCACTGGTAGGAATGCAAAATGGTGCGACTGCTATGGAAAACAGTATAGAGGTTCCTCAAAAAATTAAAAATAAAATCACCATGTGATCCAGTAATCCCACTTTGAGACATTTATTTAAAAGATTTTCAATTAAAATCTCAAAGAGATATCGGCACTCCTATGTTTACTGCAGCATTACTCACAGTAACCAGGATATGTAAACAACCTAACTATCCATCAGCAGATGAATGGATAAAGAAACTGTGGTGTGTACATATAATGGAATACTATTTGGCCTTTTAAACGAAGGAAATTCTGCAATATGAAACAAATGGTTGAACCTTGAGGACATTACACAAAGTGAAAGTAGCCAGTCACAGAAAGACAAATATAGCATGATTCCATTTAAATGAAGTATCTAAACTAGTCAAATACAGAAACTAGTTGAGTGACTCCTACACATCAGACAACTGAGAAAATACCCACACTGAAATGGGTAAGAAAGGCTGAGACATTCTCACCGTGAACCCCACCCCTGGTCCAAAACCATACAGTTGCGAAAGAACCCCCAACTCCCAGCTACTGCTTGAGGAATGAACAGTTTGGAGCATTTATCTAGCACCCCAAGTTTTAAGGCTGACACCTCAGGGCCAGGTCTCCAAATCAGCTAGCTCTGAAAGTCAACAGGGCTTGCATTCATGAGTCCCACAAGACTATAGCAAACAAAGAAGCAGTTCTAAACACACACACAAGCACTTGCTAAAGCTATCCCCCTAGGACTCAGTGCAGAGGGAGCAGGTAAAATGTCTCATCTGCCAGTCTTTCCCTGGAAAGGGTCTTACTGCATACTCTACAAGCTTCTAACCAACATGCAACTATTGCTGACTGGTATCCTCCTTATTTGGACACTGACAGGTCTCCCAGGACCAGATGGCTTCACAGGTGAATTCTATCAAACATTTACAGAAGAGCTAACACCTACCTTTCTCAAACTCTTCCGAAATATAGCAGAGGGAGGAACACTCTCAAACTCATTCTACGAGGCCACCACCACCCTGATACCAAAACCAGACAAAGATGCCACAAGAAAAGAAAACTACAGGCCAATATCACTGATGAACATAGATGCAAAAATCCTCAACAAAATACTAGCAAACAGAATCCAACCACACATTAAAAACTCTGTGATCAAGTGGGGTTTTTTCCAGGAAAACACAAAAGACCCCAAATAGCCAAAGCAGTCTTGAGAAAGAAAAATGGAGCTGGAGGAATCAGGCTCCTGGACTTCAGACTATACCACAAAGCTACAGTAATCAAAACAGTATGGTACTGGCACAAAAACAGAAATATAGATCAATGGAACAGGATAGAAAGCCCAGAGATCAATCCACACACATATGGTCACCTTATTTTTGAAAAAGGAGGCAAGAATATACAGTGGAGAAAAGACAGCCTCTTCAATAAGTGGTGCTGGGAAAACTGGACAGCTACATATGAAAGAACAAAATTAGATCACTCCCTAACACCATACACAAAAATAAATGCAAGATGGATTAAAGACCTAAATGTAAGGCCAGACACTATAAAGGAAAACATAGGCAGAACACTCTATGATATAAATCACACAGGAAGAACCCTTTTGACCCACCTCTTAGAGAAATGGAAATAAAAACAAAAATAAACAAATGGGACCTGATGAAACTTAAAAGCTTTTGCACAGCAAAGGAAACCATAAACAAGACGAAGAGACAACCCTCAGAATGGAGAAAATATTTGCAAACGAAGCAACTGACAAAGGATTAATCTCCAAAATTTACAAGCAGCTCATGCAGCTCAATATCAAAAAACAAACAACCTAATGCAAAAATGGGCAGAAAACCTAAATAGACATTTCTCCGAAGAAGATATACAGATTGCCAACAAACACATGAAAGGATGCTCAACATCACTAAACATTAGAGAAATGCAAATCAAAACTACAATGAGGTATCACCTCACACTAGTCAGAATGGCCATCATCAAAAAATCTACAAACAATAAATGCTGGAGAGGGTGTGGAGAAAAGGGAACCTTCTTGCACTGTTGGTGGGAATGTAAATTGATACAGCCACTATGGAGAACAGTATGGAGGTTCCTTAAAGAACTAAAAATAGAACTACCATATGACCCAGCAATCCCACTACTGGGCATATCCCCTGAGAAAATCATAATTCAAAAAGAGTCATGTACCGCAATGTTCATTGCAGTACTATTTACAATAGCCAGGACATGGAAGCAACATAAGTGTCCATCGACAGATGAATGGATAAAGAAGATGTGGTACATACATACAATGGAATATCACTCATCCATAAAAAGAAACGAATTGAGTTATTTGTAGTGTGGTGGTTGGACCTGGAGTCTGTCATACAGTGTGAATTAAGTCAGAAAGAGAAAAACAAATACCATATGCTAACACATATATATGGAATCTTAAAAAAAAATGGTTCTGAAGAACCTAGGGGCAGGACGGGAATAAAGATGCAGATGTAGAGAATTTGAGGACACAGGGAGGGGGAAGGGTAGGCTGGGATGAAGTGAGACAGTGGCATGGACATATATACACTAACAAATGTAAAACAGATAGCTAGTGGGAAGCAGCCGCATAGCACAGGGAGATCAGCTCAGTGCTTTTTGACCACCCTGAGGGGTGGGATCGGGAAGGTGGGAGGGAGACGCAAGAAGAAGGAGATATGGGGATATATGTATATGCATAGCTGATTCATTTTGTTATAAAGCAGAAACTAACACACCATTGTAAAGCAATTATACTCCAATAGAGATGTTTAAATAAATAAATAAAACTCACTGTTAAAGGTAAATATATAATTGAATTTAGTATACTCTAATATTGCATTTGTGTTGGGTAAATCACTTATAACTCTAGCCTAAAGATTCCAACACAAAAGCATTAAAAATACATAACTACAATAATCTGTTAATGGATACACAATATAAAAAGATGTAAATTGTGGCATCAAAACCATAAAATGTGTGAGGGGGAGTGTGAAAATGTAGAAGAGATAACATATGGTGGTGAGGGGACTTCCCTTGTGGTCCAGTGATAAAGAATCCGCCTTACTATGCAGGGGACACTGGTTCCATCCCTGGTCAGGGAACTGAGATCCCACATGCCGTGGGGCAACTTAGCCTGCACGCCACAACTACTGAGCTCATGCTCCTCTACTAGAGAGGCTGCGTGCCACAAACTACAGAGCCCACGCACCCTGGAGCCTGCGCACCACAACTAGAGAGAATCCTGCATGCCGCAACAAAGAGCCCTTGCGTCGCAACGAAGGATCCCACATGCCTAGCGAAGATCCCGCATGCCGCAACTAAGACCCGATGCAGCCAAAAATAAATTAAATAAATAAATCTTTAAAAGACAACAAACAAACAAATGCTGGTGAGGATATGGAGGAAAAGGACTCCTTGTGCACTGTTGGTGGGAATGTTAACTGGTAAAACCACTATGGAAAACAGTAAAGAGGTCCCTCAGAAATTCAAAATAGAGCTACCATATGATCCAGCAACCACACTTCTGGGTATATATGTAAAGAATTTGAAATCAGTATCTCATAGTGATATCTGTATTCCCATGTTCATGTCCACTGCAGCATTATTCACAATAACCAACCATTAGGTATGGAAATGACCTAAGTGTCCATCAATGGATGAATGAAATGAATGAATAAAGAAAATGTGGTATACATACACAATGGAATATTATTTATCCTTAAAAAAGAAGGCAATTCTGACATTTGTGACAAATGAATGAATCTGTAGGGTATTAGGCAAAGTAAAAATAAACCAGGCAGAGAAAGACAAATACTGCATGGTATCACTTATACGTGGAAATCCTTTCACAATGTATATGCATATCAAACCATCACAGTGCACATTTTAAATATATTACAATTTTATTTGTCATTTGTTCCACAATGAAGCTGAAAATCAGTAGATCTCATGGTAACTGTTCTCACCATAATAAAAGAAAAATTTTAAAAAGAAAGAACAATGATATACATATTGCAAAAATTTCTTTTTAAGTGACAGTACTTAGGAGAAAGGAGAAGCACAACCATTTGGAGGAATTAGAAAAAGTTTCATGATGCTGGCCCTTCAGTTCATTCTGAAAGATGAAAAAGTTTTGACAGAGAGAATCCAGGCTATGATAGGGCATTCATGGTCATAGGATTAACCTGAGCCCAGTTAGAGAATCAGAAATGGGCACAGGGGGGAAATAACCACTCTCCTGATTTTCTGGGAATATGAAAATAATAAGACACAAATTACCTGTAAAGGTAATTTGATGCCATTTAAGAGGGCTTTCAATAAGATGCTAAAGCCTTTGTGCTTAGCTACATGAGCAGCCGGGACTATTGAAAGTTTTTGACATTAGCGTGGATGATGAGAGCGGGGAAGAGAGTCTGATGGAGTTGTCGATGATAGAGGTAAGGGAGAAAGATCTGGATGCAGGGCACACAGTCAGGAGGTACCATTTGCAGAAGGCCAGTGTGCAACTTACATTCCATGAGGTGCAACTGCCGTCAATAGCAGAACTGTCAACAGCTTACGCTTGAAAAAGAAGAGATACATGTATATGTGTAACTGAATCACTTTGCTGCACACCTGAAACTAACACAAGAGTGTTCATCAACTATACTCCAAGATAAAAAGTTTAAAAAAATTGTAATAGTTATAGTAAGCTGGAAATTCCCATGACAATTTACAGTTAGTCATTAAGTACTTAATTGGTACCTACTAAATGCCTAGTGCTATGGTAAATCCAAGGAGAGAGGGGATATTCACATGAAAATAAAATAGAAAGTGGTGTACAATGAAACGATATTCCTGTATCATATACTTAATTATGGGGATCAGACTATCTTAGACCAATATCAAGAAGGTAATAGCCAGTTTTGTGGCTTTTGGTAGTCTAAGAGTAAGACTAAAGTATACATGGTAAGAAAATTATATTAAAAGTTACGACAGCTGTAGATATAGTACATATTATGTCACGAAAATGTTTGCAAGAAAAGACTGGTTGAACAGCTTGAATTAATTAGATGCTCAAAATAAGAAGTAGTGTTTGGACAGGATATTTATGACTCATTCTTTCTGTGAAACATCATTCAACCATTCAACAAATACTTATTAAGCATCTACTTTGTGCAAGGCACTGTGCTAAGTTCATTCTTGGGATACATGAATGAACAAAACAAATATTCCTGTAGTCTTGAGGCTCACATTCTAGCAGGGGGAGAAGGATAAAGATAGTGAACATAATAGGTAGCACAGTATGTTAGAGGCTGGCAAGTGCTTAGAAAAAAAGAAGAGCAAGATATGGGGATCTAGAGTGTTGCAGTTTTAAATAGGGCGGGTCAGGGTGGGTGTCCTTAGGAAGATAATATTTGAACAACGATGCTAACAGATCATTGATAAATACTGTGGCCTCAGAAGACGGCTAAAAAAAAAAATCCGGGCTTCCCTGGTGGCGCAGTGGTTGGGAGTCCGCCTGCCGATGCAGGGGACACGGGTTCGTGCCCCGGTCCGGGAAGATCCCACATGCCATGGAGTGGCTCGGCCCGTGAGCCATGGCCGCTGAGCCTGCGCGTCCGGAGCCTGTGCTCCGCAGGGGGAGAGGCCACAACAGTGAGAGGCCCGCGTACAGCAAAAAAAAAAAAAAAAAAAAAAAAATCCAACCACAATGCCAAAGAGTTTATCACTTGAGGTTCTAGAAAATTCCAAACTTCTGGGCTTCTGGAGTAAAAGCAACGTGAAGAGATAGCTCTCACCACCTTAAAATTGTAGGTGTATTTATTGCTGTTGTACTAAGAAGCAGTATATGAACCAGAGCAGAAGCCAGCAGAGGTAGAGACCAGGCACTACCTGTTTATCTTCTTTGCCACCCCTCTTTCACTCTCACCCCCTAAACTCACTGTTTGCACCATGTGATTACGCTCTTCTATAGTGCATTCCCAGATCTTAGTTCAAAATAATCAAGTCTTTTAGACTTAATTTTTGCTGTTAGTCAAAATTCCTCAACTGAACTCACCATAGTCAGCAAGGATTTTTTTTTTTTAATCTAGGGCTTACGGCAGAGAGAGGGGCATACTTTTCTGAGAGATTAGACGTTTATGCATTATGCAAGTCAGTAAAGATGTATATAGGGGTCCAAGTGCAGAAAATAACAGAGTACCAGCCTCAAGAGACCCAGGAAAATGCCTGGGATGCATCTATTATAAAATTAGCCAGCGATTAGCTTGATACACATCCGCCAATGTGCAGAAACTAAATGGAGAAGTAGCCAACATCCTCCTGGAACGGGATTTACATCAGCCAAGAGAGTACAGGGGAAATGTTATTAGATCTGTGAAGAACATAAGTTGGCAACCTCAGAGACCGTATCTCTAATTATAATTCACACTCAAGTTGACTTTTATTGGCAATGTTTTTAAACAAGAAGAAATTTAGTGAAAATTGGAGACAGAGGGGAAAGTGGAGGATTTATTTGAAATTGCTTTCCTTTTAAATTTTCATGGGAATGGAACTTCTCAGGCATCCCTAAAGAGTTGAAGGATGCAGCTAATGTTAAGCAACCCAGTTCTGTACTTGGACATGTTCTAAAAAATAATGGTTGTTTTTAAATGACATCTAATCTTTGAGCAGATCTATCCAATATACTTCAGCTAGCTCTCAATGACTTGATTTAATTAAGCCATCTCTGATGAAATGAATTGAAGGACTCAGAGAAAAGATAAAGGACCACATACAAAGCCACCTTTACAGTTTAATCCCCACTTTGTTTTGCTTGGTAACTTCACAATGCCAAATGGTGAAAAAAAGAAAGAAAGAAAGAAAGAAAACAGGGCTATTTTTATACAGGGAGAAGCTTCTTAAGGCTGAGTGGGCTGGAGAATGGGAGGAACAGCCAGCGTAGCACATGTGTCCAGAATGGCCTTTTAAAAATATAAATCAGATCATGTCATTCCCTAGCTTAACATCTTCCAATGACCTCCCTTCTATCCAGTCAAATCCAAACTCCTCACAGTGGCCCACAAGGCCCTACACAACCCTTTTCTTCCTCTTCCTTGCTCACTACCCCCCATATCAAGCTGGCTTCTTCCCTACCAAGCTCCTAAGCTCCTTCCCACCCCAGGGCCTTTGCACATTCTTCCCTCTGCCTGGTTCACTCCTCCACCCCCTCCCTTCTTCACGTGCCTTACACCTTATCATTTGGGGTCTGCGCAAATGTCGCCTATTCCAGGAGATCCTGCTTTACCTCCATATCTAAATACCAGCTTCCCCTCCTTCCTCCAATAAACACACTCTCTAACGCATCCTTGTCTTATTTTTGTAGCACTTATCTCTATCTGAATTTGGATGGTTTCTTTTTTACTTATGTTCTACATCCTTACTACGACACACACAGAAGTCAAAGGGCCAGATTACCCTTGAAAACCTAGGAAATAATGAGTGTTAAGTACCCAAAGAGAGAACAGCAAGGATGGGCTAAGGAAAAAATTAATATGTAGATTAATTTAAAATAGTCACTTATTTAAGGTAGGAAAAGAAAACACATTTTAGAAGCTGTAGACATGTCCTGGAAGAAGTACATATAGAGAATAAAATTAAATGGTCAGAAAAAGAAAAGTTATTCATTAGTATCTGGAAGATGTTCTTTTCATTCTACCTGGGGCTTACAATTTATATATAAGAGGTAGAAGCTATTGACACCTAAATAAATTATTTAGTTGGAAGAAAGGGGAGAGGTAAAAATAAGCAGGAGTCCACCTATCAGATAGACACCTATAAAAGTCTAGTGCTATGCAATACTGAGAAATATTAAGTATAATCATATTCAAACTTGTCAAGTTGAATAAAATCTGGTATCCAGCACTCTCACACATTGTTTGTTCAAAACCTTGGGAATTTTCTTGGCAAAATCTGAAAATAGCCCCTGTACATGGAGGGCAAAGAAAGACCTAAGAAAGAGGCAGCCCCCCCGCAGATTGGTTGGTGGCAGGTTTTATAAGCAAGAGAACTTACATATGAGGCTTGTCTTGGGCAGCACAAGGCAAGCAGATCTCCGAACATACCCACCAGAATTTTTCAAGTTTCTACAGGCACACCTCGTTTTACTGGGCTTTCACTTTATTGCACTTCACAAATTGCATTTTTTTACAAATTGAAGCTTGTGGCAACCCTGCTTCAAGCAAGTCTATCGGTGCCATTTTTCCAAAAGCATTTGCTCACTTCGTGCCTCTGTGTCACATTCTGGTTATTCTTGAGAAACCAGTGATGCAGGGCAGGACCACTTGACAGAAGCTGTGGCCTTAAGGAACCCATCTAACCTGCAGTGATGAGTGGGGAAGAGTCAAGGAATAAATACCCCAACCTGATGGGCCTTCCTCCCTCCCTCCCACCACTTGCTAGTGTTTTCCTTTGATCAAACCCACCCCAGAGCCAGAGAGAGGGCAGGAGACCCTCTGATTTGGTCTATAATGGTTGACCTCCTGGGGCTCAGAGCACCATGGAAAGGGAAGAAAGTGGAGCTGGACAAACAGGAAACCTCCAACACAATTTCAGTCACTGCACTTGAATGGTACAATGTCTGTCTCAGCTGAGCTGTGACTCCGTGGAAGGAAGACACATGCTTCTTGGACTCTGGAGCTGAGGAAGTACTCAGTAAGTCCATTGACCACACAAATAACAAAGTTAGAGTTTTCTTCTACCTCCTGTAATTCTTTTCCTTTCCTTTCTACTCTGAAAAGGAAAAAAAAAAAAAAAAAAGGAAGCCACTGAAATGCTGCCCTCTTCTAGCCTTCACAGGAAATCCCTCCACCTGTGCTTTCCATGGGGTTGAATATATTGAGGGATGTTTAAATTAGATACGACACTTTCCGGGCCCTCCGAGCGGTCATGTGCGCATATGGCATACTCTGATAAGCATTCCCAAGTCCTAGAGGCCCCAAAGGTCACCTTGCTGGGACGTCTATCCCGCTGTCAGCGGAACTATGGGAGCCCAGGGCTCACCCTATCTGCCCCAGTGTGGCCAGGGCTCCAGTGTCAGCCACCTGGGCCAGGGACTTCTTCACTGCCCTTAGCAGCTGAGAAAGGAGATGGGGGCTGCAGGCCGATTTTCCAGGACTGAAGGCAATCTTCGAAACAGCACATGATGGAAACATATTACAACAAAATATTAAGAGTCCCTGATGGAAAAATCAAAGGAAATGTTCATCATGGGCTTATTTGCTATTTTTCTGGGCCCTTCTTCTTCTGGCCAGAAGTGTGGATGAGAATCAGGATGGGATCTAATTGCCGAAGGCCTGTGCCGCACCACAAGCTCGGTGTGTTCCATTTAAGGTCATTGTTTTTATCATATCAAGCTCTTTTTCCTCCCCAGTGCTGCTTAATTGAACCAAGATTAGAACACCAGGGCCTCTGGGAGCGAGCAAGGAGCTCTCCTCAACTGTGATGTTTCAGTCAAGGAAACTAAGGCGAAGGGAACACACTTTCTCCCGGGGCTCCCACAGCTCATGAAAATTTTATCACATTCTCTCCTTTGATATCTTCTAAAAACTGCCTTTCCAATGCTTCCCAGAGCTTAGCTTCAAAGTCCGATCTGAAGTTTGGACAGGCTTAGTGAAAAGGCAGTGTTTGCTCTAGCTCCAGGCTAGTAGTCTAACGTGTTTTACCAAGCATCCCCATGTGAGTTGAGAGCATTTCTGTAAGACAGCTCCCTTGTAGAGGTGGGTTTTTCAGGCCCGAGGCGCTCTCTCTGGGAATTATTCTGATCTCTGAGGAGATTCACCATCCAGCTTGTGCTGAAACCTCACTGACGCAGCGGAGGCACCTGTAAACTGGGACTCAGAAGTAGGTAAAGAGGCGCCAACTAACGGGTGTGGAAGTTAGTATCTCTGAGGTGATATGAAGGTTCCAGGGGTGAGGGGGAACCAGTGCACTGAAGCCAGCTGCTGCTAGAACCAATTACAGCTGGCAGTCTGGAGAAGCGTCACCGAGATCACACCAGCCTTCTCATCTCCCTCCTCTATCCTCTACTGACAGAAGGTAGGAGGGACTCAGTTCGCAAAGGAGAGGGCAGTTGACAAAGTCCCAGCTCTGGTACGACAGAGCAGAACGTCAAGCCACGCGTTTGGAGTTGGGAGGCGATACTTTAATATCTAGCTCAGAGGAGTTGGGCTTTAGCTGTACTTTTTAAAAGATGAATCTGAAGCAAATATGGCATCTGTTAAATGTGGGTGTTGGATACGCAGATACCTATACTTTTGTGTATCTTTTTAAATAATGTAATTAATTTTTTAAATGAAATTAAAGCATATTGACCCCAAATTGACAATTAGTCAAGCACCTGTGACAGAGGAGTAGTTGAAGGGAAGAGAAGGGAAAGTGGAAGGGGCTGGCGGAAGAGTGGCTGAAGAGATGTATCCTGGGTCTGGATAGGATGCCAAAGTGGACACAGGAAGGGGAAGGAAATTTTAAAAGAGGAACTGAGAGAATCGGTGGTTTTCTTGAGTAAAGAACATATTTTGTGTGAGTCTGAAGTGAGAAATTTGGAAAGACATGAAAGTATGTTTGGAGTGTGAATATTGACCTGTAAAACATGAGAAACTGGGCAGTTTCAGGGTTAACAATTTTCCAGCCTTGGAAGTGCATTGAATCTGACACATCATCAACTGGAATGTGCAACCTTTATTTTATGAGACAGTAAGAAAGAAAATATGAAGATAATTCAATTACAGCACAATTCATTCTTTTTTTCTTAACACTAAGGAAGCTTTCTATTTACATCAAACAAGCTCTAACACATGCCAGTAGGAAAAAAAAAGCAAGGTGCAGAAGAATACATATGGCAGGCTGTCACGTGTAAAAAATGTGTATGTTTATCTTTGCTTATAGATTTGCAGATACCTGTAATAGGATTTACAACAAATGGCTAAAGCAATGGCTGTCTCCAGGAAGAATAAGGTGACTAGAGACCAGAGGCTGCATAATTCATTCTTATCACAATTTTTATTTTTCTTTTAAAAAAAACCTTTTAGACTTATTCAGATACAGATTTCTTTCATGTCCCTCCTGTACATTCATTAAAATGGAAAATATACATAAAATACATTTTTAAGGTATTCCCAAACCTTTTCACATGGAGTCCAGCTCTTCCAAATCACTTTTTGACTCAAAGTCATTGGTTCCCATGCTTTTCTGCACATGATTCTCCTTTGTATCATCACTAGCAACACTTGTCTCTAGGGCTTTCTTCCAAGCCCCTTACCACCCAATCTGCCAATTTTGATACTAGCACTTTCTTCATCTTACCAGAGGTATCATCAGAAAGTTTCCAGAAAACAGCTAGGATTCCTATTCCTTCCTCAAAATGTCTTTAAAAGGTTTGTTGATGGAAATATTGAAGGGCTGCAGACATCCAGCCATGCCTCCCTCTCAAAAATAATAACCAAGAACCTAAACTTTCTGTGAGCTTCCTCTTTAATTATTTGAATACATATCCACAAATTACATTAATGATCAACATTCTTAGTGATTTATGTGCAGCTCCAAGATGTCTGTTTCAGATTACTTTAAGCTAGTCTTCTATCAATGCAACTATCATCTATCCTTTTTTAAAAAAAATCTTCTTTGATGAATATCTCATTCTTGGGTTTTTGTGCACTAAATTAAATATGTTAACAATTTTTGGCTACTGAAATTATGCATATTATTACAGTGATATGATGCTTTTTCCCACCCATGATTAAGTTCTTTATCTCCTTCATACCTTTAATAAATTTCTAAACATGCCCAAACTACTGAGGTTTCATCAACATTTCCCACTTGATTTAATTTATATTTTCCCACAATTGAATTACATTTTGCCAGAAATTAATTTTTTTCTGTTCAAAGTTATCCAGAAGTTTCTGACCAATTGATGTTTCGTGGTTCAGTGCTTTAATCATAGTTTCTTCAACACACTGCCTCTTGTATCTTTAAATTTTCTTTTTGTGTATTCTAAGAACTTTGGCAATTTCTCCATCTTCAGTCATATAGTTAGGTTTTCTCGGTTTTGTTTTGTTTTGCGGTACACGGGCCTCTCACTGCTGTGGCCTCTCCCGTTGCGGAGCACAGGCTCCGGACGCGCAGGCTCAGCGGCCATGGCTCACGGGCCCAGCCGCTCCGCGGCATGTGGGATCTTCCCGGACCGGGGCACGAACCCGCGTCCCCTGCATCGGCAGGCGGACTCTCAACCACTGTGCCACCAGGGAAGCCCAGTCATATATTTAGGTATGGTGTTGACAATCCTTGTGCAAATATTTCAGTAAAAAAGCATAACACAGCTTCATATACTTACAGGAATCTTCCTTCCTCGGGTCCTATGATCCCCTTGGCTCTTACTTTTCAAGAGAATATGGAATTGTATCATGCCTCCAGCTGCAAATATCTGCTTCACTAATATCAAATGCACAAGCCATTGCTCTGTTTCCATGTCTATTTAGGTTCATAATTTATCATTTAAATGCCAAATATCAGTGTACTCTTTATTAAGATATTTCAAGTAGCAATTAAACCAACAAGGTACATAACTCCATTGCATTAACAATAATATGAATAGCTATGGCCCAGTTTGTCCATGCCATGACAGGCAATGACGAGGACATCACAATTCCTGCCTGGCTCACAGCAATTATAAAACACCATCAATTTTAAGATGCATCCCAATTTTTGCCACATAAAAATGTATGTCCGAGAGGTGATGAAGTATGGTAATAGGAGTTGAGAAGAAAAGGAATTTTGGACTCAGGGACAGTAAGTCTCTGCAAGGATAAGTAGTCTCAGATAATGGTGAATCTTGGGATGGAGAAGCTGTTTATCCATTTATGTACCCCATCTCTCCATTTCCACTTGTCCTTTCCTCTAAACGTATAAGTAATTCAAATTCGAAATCCGTTTGAGTGATTCCTATGTTGCAGGCATTGTTCAGTGTCATAGATGCAGAAATCCTCACAGCACACATTTCATCTTCACAACAAACCAACGAGGTCAGTACCATTATTATCTGAGGAACAGTGGATAAACTGAGGAACAGAGAGGTTAAGTAGCTTGCCTAAGGTAGTAAGTGGCAGAATCCGAATTTAAATCCAGGCAGTCAGAATCCGAAGGCTGTGCCTTTGGCCACCACGCTTCTCTTTTCATACCCTCCCATTTTTCCCAGCAGGATCGGGAGGTCTGCTAGTAGAAACACCTCATGCCCCTCCAGAGACTTTATTATTGGAACCCAGCTCCATCCCTTCCTCTGTCGTGCCCCCGGCCTGGTGGTCTCACAAATACACCAGGAATGGAGAAAGCAATAAAAGCTAACATTATAATAGTACTTTACAATTTCTAAACACTTATATACATCCTGTAACAGCTCTCGCAACAGCTCTATCAAGAAAAAATGACTGCCCAATCTTACAAATAAAGATATAGATATTGCATTAATTAAAGTTAAGACTAACTAGCTATAATAGACCCCAAAAAAGAGTGGTTTAAATAAGACAGATGTCTGTTCTTCCCACATTTTATAGTATGGAGCTTGGAGGTCCAAGCTGGAAGGGCAGCTATATACCATGAAGTCATCTCGGGATCCAGGTGATGCCACCTTTTGGTCTGTCATCCCCTCAGGGTGTTGTCTTCGACTGCACCATAGAAGCTGTGTCACCCCGGTCCAGAATCCAGCCCGAGAGAAGGGGACAGAGAAGGAGAGGGACTCCAGGGCAGACAATTTCTTCCCACAGCTCTTCTCCTTACGTCCCATCGGCAAGAGCTGAGTCACG
Organism: Lagenorhynchus albirostris; assembly: GCF_949774975.1. Lineage (NCBI taxonomy): Eukaryota > Metazoa > Chordata > Mammalia > Artiodactyla > Delphinidae > Lagenorhynchus > Lagenorhynchus albirostris. Next base: position 19,443,100 of record NC_083112.1, on the reverse strand, counting down.
AGACCATACCTAGCTGTGAAGGAGGCTGAGAAACGTGGCCTCTAGCTGGGCCGCCATGTGCCCAGAAGAAAGGGAGGAACCGATTTTGAAGGACAGCAGATGCTCAGAAAGGCTAAGTGACTTTCCTAAGGGAAAGTCTTAACTAATGACTCAGAACTCAAACACAGCCTTCCAACTCCAGACCCACAGTTAATTTTTCTGCACCAAAGCATCTTCACAACGAAAAGCTGGGAGACCCCTTAAGTCGCGTTCCAGCAGAGCAACTCAAACAACTAAATTTAAAGAGACTAAGGCCTATCCTTTTCAGGTTAAGGAAATATGGGCAGCCCGGGAAATGCATTCGCTCTAAATGGGCAACAACAGGGAATTCCCTGGCGGTCCAGGAATTAGGACTTGGCACTTTCACTGCAGTGGGTTCAATACCTGGTGGGGGACCTAAGATCCTGCAAACCACTCAGCACAGCCAAAAGAAAAAAAAAAAAGACCCTTTAGAAATAAATGGGCAACAACAGTCCCCGAGGATCACTTTCAGAGGTCCCAGCAGACATGACAAGTGACACCGCAGCCTCCAGTCATACAAGGGTTAATTACACGATCACTGACTGATTCAGATCCTTGTCTTTCTTACACCACTTGGAGTGCCAGCTTTTCAGTCATTCCTGGTTTTTCTGCACATCTTTAGCTCTTGTAAAAATGTGGCAGTCGATAGGGCTGAAAAGGAGCCGCTTAACTGCACAGCTGTTAGTGATGGGTGGCACCTGAGAGCCGTACTGTGACATTTTTGGAGAAGGAGACATGGAGGGTGAAGTGACACAGAGAAGACTCTGGAACCCTTGGCTAGCATTAAATGAGAAAAAAAATTATTTTGAGGCACACTAAGACCATGCAAATATTTAATGGTAGCTAACGCATGAAGCCAGTAAGGAGTGGGGAGAACTCACTGGGATTAAGTCCAATGAGAACTCCTCGGAGGGAAAAGATGAATGTGTCGTCATTAATGTGACCCAAAAAGAGAAGGATAAAAAGATACTGTAAATTACAAGACCCCACTTTCTTTCCCCACCACCACAGAGAGAGCAGAGGGGAGTGATCTGACATCACCAGCAGTATCTTATCCACGTCATGACTCGAGCAGTCAGAAATCCCTTGGGAGTCGCTCTATCTCCTTCTCATCAGCCCTTCTGGAAAATACCCTGTTGAGGTTTTCATTTTCATTTATGCATAAATCTCCCTTGGATCACATCAGACACTCTGTCTCCTCCTCTTGGACTTTAATATCCCTCAAACTGTCAGATGGCCCTGGGCCATCTCTGTGAAATCACTGCTTGGCCACGCTCGCATCTCTGGTTCCTTCATGTTGGCTCTTCCCTGGGTCCTGCCCCTCCTGCATCATTGCAGCTGCTCTGCCCTGAGCTCTCTTGGTCTTTCACTCTCTCTTGCTCTTTGTGATTCCAGTCCCCTGGTGCCCAGAACTGACTGCAAATGACCCCTGCCACCACAGCATAACACTCATACGACCCTACTTTGATTCCAGGGCACCTGGGAAGTGTAGTCTCTGGCTGGGCAGTTGCCCACTATGTAAAGGGGCGCACAGATGTGTGGTGCACAGCTAGTTATCTCTGCCACAGCCAGCGAAACCAAGGAGCTCAGGATTGGGGCTCATCTGAGGAGAATTAAAGATCTGAGGAGAAATGACAAATTTAAAATAAAGAAAAAGAGTTTTTCATGGGAAGAAAGAAAAGAAAGAGAGGATTCTAAGAGGATAGAGAAGGGAAATGAGATGTTAGAGTACTACAATATTTTATGAGGCTATTTCTTATCTCATACCTTCCCTAAATGGGCTTACCTGAAGCTCCTGGCTTTCTGAACTCCTGTGGGCTCTATCTCTTTAGGACATGAAGAAGGATGATTCCTCCATGAGACCACCATGGAAGAAAAACTGACAACTGGATTTCTACTAACTCTTGCCAGCATTTTTAAATGAATGCACACACAAATATGTTCTGACCGTTGCAAGGAAAGGATAAATAATGAAGTCGATCCAGAAAAAGATGTTGTCAGCTAATTGTGCTCTGCCCCTCTCTTATGTTCCCTTGGGTGTCTGTTACAAATCAAGTTTGTAGTAAATGTAGTTTTCAAGGTAGCCTGACATCTTACCTAGGAATTTCGCAGCCCTGTATAATGAGCTGCCAGTGAATGGGGTGGCAGGCAATGAGAAACTGGGTGCTCTGAACCTTCCTCCCTCCTCTTCCACTTCGTGTTCTTACTATGCAGAAGCAGATCGTGAACATGAAGAGAACTTTATTCAAGTGTAGTGACAGACAAAGTGGACCTCCTGCCTGGGGGAAGACAGCAAATCACAAGGTCATGACAGGACATGACTCACAAAGGGCACATCAGGGTCACAAATAATGACAAGATTGGCAGCCTCTGAAAAATTTCACTTCCCCACAGAATCAAGGAACTGGAACACCGACCCCGGCAGAATAGAGAACACGGGCTAGAGAGGGGTAGGTGGTGTCACTTCGGGTGGAGATCAGTAGAGTCCCCAACTATGAAATGTAATGGTCTAAATCTTCCTCAGCACAGATTTAGGGGATAATCTGGCTCTAACGAGAAGCTCTGTGACTTGTTAGAAATGGAAAATAAACAGCTGCTGGCAGATTTCTGTAAGTCAGCCTGGCTATGGGACACATTCTCACCCACTAAGTTGCCACAAGGACTTTCAACTAGGTTACCATGGAGACAGCCCAGAAATCAAAGACATGACTTAAATTATTAAAACCTATTAATCCAAGAAGAAGAAACTCTAATAATTTGAATAGTTTTCCATTGAGACTGGGGATACTTATTTCAGGGCTAAAGATGAATTAAAATCTTTTCCCACATTGTTCATGAGCTACGACCCCAGGTTTATCTCATTATTAATTTAGATCCAGAAAGTGTATTGCACAGCAACTTCTGTAGCTTCCTCCTGTCAATCCATCAGTGTGTGTGTGTGTGTGTGTGTATATATATATATGTATGATTTATAATGTATATTAGACTCACACATCAAAATGTGTTAACCACTCCCTCAAATAATATGTTCTATTCCAGTGCTATATCAGAAGATGGCATAAGGATGATTCATTGGCAGGAAAATCTGCCATTTCACTAACATTCAGTGCTGCTGGTGGCTCGTTCATTAAATATGCTCGTGCAAGCAGAACGCAAAGCTTTTGCTCAGGAGCACCTTGTTCAAGGGCTGTTCACCAGGAATCTAGAAAGCATTTGCATGGGGCCTGGGTAGTCTGTGTCACTAAAATGACTTAAAGGACAATGTCCACAGCCAAACACCCTTGCTTAGGCTGAGCAGAGAACATTCTACAGGTGTGACCTGGTGTCTTCCCAAGTCCCATCTACCTAAAAGTATCCACCTCAGTGACCTAATAAACTCTGCCCTTCCTAACTACTCAGCCTAAAACAATCACCTTAGAGACGTCCTTCTGCTTTAGGCATCAGATTCTGAGCCAATGTCTCCAGAGGAATGGGGAAGAGAAGTCCAAACCCAAAGAAGCCACTTTGGTTGTTGACAGAGATGACACAGGACCACCAAACAGGTATCATGGACCAAAGCAAATCCTCCTAAGACTCATCAAGCAATAAAGGGCAAACAAGAGGCTCTCCTTTCAGAGAGGGAAGGCAGGAGAAGTGGCACGAAGTTTAAGGAATTCTTGTCTCCTGGGTCTCCTCTTTTAGAAACAGAAGGAGACCTTATGTGCAGTGGAAATTGACTAAAGTTACTATAAATGAAGGGAATCCATTCCTCTAGCATCCTCAGCATTCCTCTTCCTGGCAGTCCCTTCCTCCTTTTCCTTTCCTTTCTCTCAGATCCTCAACTTACTCTCATTTCTATCTACCAACTTCAACACATACTAACTCTGGAAAAGAAAAAAATCATAAGTAGTAGAAAATTCCAATACCCATTCATCCTTTCCTCCTTACATAGAGATCCCAATTTTGTTTGGGAGGCAATATGACCAGTGAAAAATCTTCACCTCCCCAGACTCTCTTCCAGCTTGGAACGGCTTTGGAACTCAGTTCTGGCCAGTGAAATAAGAGCAGAGGAGGGAAGCTCTTGTTTTCCTCATAAAAAGGATAAGAACCAGCTGGCATACACCTTCTACTCTTGCCCTTTCCTCCTTTCTGCTAGAATGGAAGCACAAAGCTGTATTTGGGCAAAAGGTTAGTAGAATCTTGCTATCATCTTACAATCAAGAGTAGGAAAATCATGCCCTAGGCATGGCAGTGGAGGCTAGACGGAGCCTTGGTCATTGAAGGACCCAGCCTGGACTGCCTACCTTAAGACTGATTGTTGTATGAAAATGATAAAGCCCTTTTTGATAAAGACATTACATCTGTTTTATGCCTCTAAGGGTGATGTTGTCTGATACGCCATGGCTGTTACTGGACAGTGTGGGAATTTCCAAGAGCAGAGACAAATAGTCAAACATGAGGAAATAATGTGAGAATAACGATGTGAGAGATGCCCAAAGGGACATGCTTATGCCAATTCAGGAGCTGTGGCTAATGGTTTGGCAGGATCGTCAGGGACTTGGAAGGAACAAGATTAGACAACGGGTGACTGGGAGGTCTAGGAAAGAGCTATGTGGCAGACATTTTTGAATGGACGCAGAGTATCAAGATATCCATGTGCCAAGTGAATGATCTCAGGGGAGGATTTTAAAATTCAGGGGGTTTGGAGGGTCAGTCAGAGAGAGTAGTCGGTCTCCTTCCCCAGCCACCCTGTCATCACCCAACAGCCTCACGAACACAGTGGTCATGGTGGCAGGACCTAGGAATTTCGCAGCCCTGTATAATGAGCTGGATTTCAGCAGGTGGGCTCAGCAGCGTGGATTTCCGCTCACCAAGGCCAGCCTGGCTACGGCCGCTGCCGATCTGCCAATAGCCAGCAACTACGTGATGAACTTAGAAGCAGATCCTCCCACAGTCGGGCCTTGAGATGACCACAGCGCCCGCCAAGAGCTTCACTGCATCTCACGATAGACCTGGAGATGGAGCCACGCAGCTAAGGCACTTCCTAGTTTCTGACTCACAGAAATGCTGATAGAGTTAACGTGTATTATTTTAAGCTGCTAATCCTGGAGTCGCTCATTACACAAAAATAGATAACACACACCTAGTGTGAAAAAAAACCCAATTGCTGTTCATTGCAGCACTATTTACAATAGCCAGGACATGGAAGCAACCTAAGTGTCCATCGACAGATGAATGGATAAAGAAGATGTGGCACATAGATACAATGCAGTATGACTCAGCCATAAAAAAGAATAAAATAATGCCATTTGCAGCAACATGGATGGACCTAGAGATTATCACAGTAAGTCAAGCAAGTCAGACAGAGAAAGACAATGATATCGCCTTCATGTGGAAACTTAAAAAAGGGTACAAATGAACTCATCTACAAAACAGAAATAGAGTGATGTAGAAAACAAGCTTATGGTAACCAGGGGGTAAGAAGGGGGGAGGGATAACTTGGGAGATTGAGACTGACATATACACACTACTATATATAAAATATATAACTAATCAGGATCTACTGTACAGCACAGAGAACTCTACTCAGTACTCTGTAAAGGCCTATATGGGAAAAGAATCTAAAAAAGAAGAGATACATGTATATGTATAATTGATTCACTTTGCTGTACACCTGAAACTAACACAACATTGTAAATCAACTATACTCCACTAAAATTTAAAAAAAAAAAAAGAAAAACCCAATTGATGGGTTCCAGATAACATAGGTGTGATAGGGGTCAGGATCTCCAAGAGATTCACTCCCTGCTTTCATTTTAATTTTCTATCTTGGAACTTTTAAAAAATATTCTTACATTATATGGCAAATAGAACGATGCCTTATGTCTATAGTTAAGTAGCTGGTTTTCAAAAATCACACATTCTTTTTTATCTATTTCCCCAGAAAATGACATCTGGACATTAACAATTTGGGAAAAGGAACAGTTCCCCTCTATGCCATGTCTCTTTCACCTGTCACCCAAAGCACTATAACGATGATAAGAACTTATAGAAATAAAAGAGAGAGGAAGATCAGAGCTATAGGAACAGCTGTGTGATGTCTCTGACCCAGTAATAGCCATGAAAAAAGAACATCTATGATGGATATTACAGTTAAAATTGAGAATTTATAAAGTTGTGACAAAATGGGAATGAAAAGGAACATCTTGGCTTCTATCTGTGGCTCACCTTAATCGATTTGCCCTTCTTGTGAAACAGAGCTCGGCCAGAGCTCTGAGTGACCAATGGACTCTGACCTGAAATCAAACCCGGCTTCCACAGCTTTTTTAATCAGGATTTTTTTTATTCAAATAGAAACCACAATCCCTTTCAACAGACTTATTTCCAGGTATAAATCTAGTTTTCTATAATTGCATTTTTGTTGCTATTGTTCAGAGAAAGACTAATTCCGTGACCTTGCAATACCCTTTTCCTCTTTGATTTTCTAACAAAGAAAAGAGGCTCCTGGAGAAATCATCACTGTGGACGAGTCTCTTTTATCAGAAAGCTATTCCCCTTTCTCTCCTATCTAGTGAGATACAGATCTTGTACCACATTAGCTCCAGAACTGGAGTCTGTATCTCAAGTCTTTAAGATTTAATCTACTTCATTTTCCACCTTAGGTCTGCAATTATTCACTACAAATCACCTGCAAATAACCCTTGGTCACTTTATTCACTTTCAGATGTCAAGAGATCACGTTAATTATTTCCTCAATACTATCTTACAGGAATTTAATTGTAAGGTGATGCACATTCTTCCTGGTGGCAGTTGTCACATCTCTGCAAAGAATGCATTAAACTACCCACTGGCATGACTTTCAGATCTAGTGGCACCAAGTTTCAGGTGAGCTAAAACTCGATTTGCCAGATAATGAGCCAAACTCCTTTGCCCATTTTCCTAATTATTATTTTCCATATTTAATAGAAATTCTGACCTCACCTTTCTGTCTTCCTCTAAGTAAATGATTAAAGACAAAACACTGACCTTGGGTCTCCAAGACCTAGTTTTCTAAACTCTCCAAACTTCACTCAATGTCATCTTACCTTGCTCTCTTCAAGGTTAGTTAGTAGCGGCCCTAGAGCTACAGTACCAGCGAGGCAACCACAGCATTAATAGTTAAGACAGGAAAATAAGTTAACAACATTGCTTCAAACTTTGGAGCAGTGTCTGAGAAAAAAAAAAATCACAGGAGGCGGAAGGCACTCAAGAAATATAATTTCTTATCATTATATTTAGCCTATGCATATAGATGGATGGTGTACTAGTTTCTCGATTGTATAGTAACAAATTACTATAAATTTGGTGACTTCAAACAACAGAAATTCATTCCTTCACAGTTCTGGAGGGCAGAAGTCTGAAATCAAGGTGTCGATAGGGCTGTGCTATCTTGGAAGGTTGTACAGGAGCATCCTTCCTTGCCTCTTCCTGTTTTGGGTGTGCCCCATCACTCTAATATCTGCCTGTGGTCACGTCTATCTGTCTCAAATTTCCCTCTGTCTTTCTCTTATAAAGACACTTGTCATTGGATTTAGGGCCTATCTGGGTAATCATCACCTCATCTCAAGATCCTTAACTTAATTACATCTGCCACGGCCCTTTTCCCAATTAAGGTAGCATTCACAGGTTCCAGGAATTTGCCACGGATATCTCGGGGCGGGGCCAGGGGGTGCATTTTTCAGCTGCCCACACATAAGCATATGGATAAAGTTGCAGACACACACACACACACACACACACACACGAAACCTGTTGCTGGTGCTGGCTGAGGAACGGGATATTGGATCAGTAAAGTAGAACTACAGCAATTTAGCATTTGTTGATGTCTGTTTTGTGCTCATAATGTGTGTTTCTGTGAGAATACAAAACTTAAAAAACTTGGTCCACAAAATGCTAGAATAGAATAAAATACACTTAATGCTAAAACCCTGCTAACTCAGCAGAGAGAAAAGGAAGAGCAGAAAGAACTGGGTTTACATCCTAGCTATCCTGAACGCCAGTCCTATGACCATGGGTAAATTAATTCATTCTTTATTATTTTTACTAGTAAATAAGGACAATAAATCTTGTGGTTATAACAATAGTTTGTAGAGAGGCATGGAGAGGTAACCTAACCACTGAAGCAGAGCCTATAGCTATGGTCCACAGGAGTAAGAGGATTTCACAAAGCGTCAGCACCTATTCGTTAGCGCTCTTAGGTATATTATACATACTGTTTTATTGCATCCTCATAACAATGCTAAGATACAGCTGTATTATCCACAATAGAGAGGTGACCAAGAGGCTCAGAGAAGGTGAGTAACTTGCCCAAAGTCTCACAACTACTAACTAACACAGCTTGAATCCAAACGCATATCTTTCGGACCACAAAGTCTATTGAAATGAGAATAATAAATGATAAGGATGTGTTATCTTTATCGTGGTAATCATTTCACAGTACATAGATATTTCAAATCATTACATTGTACACCTTAAACTTACACAATGTCGTATGTCAATTATATCTCAATAAATCTGGGGGATAAATGAAATTGTAAATATGCCATCTTGGGCAATCAATGGGAGTTGCATGCCCAGGTTATGGGTAGAATGTAATTTTCATTTGGGTTGGGGAGGAGAGTAAGGAAAGGCACAAGGGCATTTAAATGATACATTTCAATCATTTTCACAAGAGACTTATTAAGTGGCCAATTCTGGGGGCCCTGTTACTGAACAAAAGTCTGTGTGCCCCCAAGGAAAGTTGAAACCAAATAAACCAAGACGTCCGAGTTTGGAACAGGGTAAGGTTTATTGCAGGGCCATGCAAGGAGAACGGGTGGCTCGTGCTCCAGAATCCTGAACTCCCCGATGGTTTGGGGGGAAAAGCTTATATAGGCAGAATTCGGGGTGAGGGCTGCAGGGTGTGTGGCTTTCTTCTGATTGGTTGACGGTTAGGTAACAGTGCGGTGCTCCAGGAATCTCGTTCTCACCCTGAAGTTGCCAACCTCCACCTGTGTGGAGGCCTTAGTGCCTGCAGAACTCAAAGAGCTGTGTACAAGCACTCACTTCATGGAGAATGGGAAGCAGTGACAAGGCTGGGGAACCACAGATGGACCCAGGGAAAGCACAGATGGCTGAAGGTCACGTGTAATGCAAATATGTCCTCTCAGTCAATTGCTTCAATCCCTACCAAGCATCTTCTCCAAGACCCTAAGTTCTTAACAGACTTTTTTGAGTTTTATTTTTAATCTAATATTTGGGGAGGATAACAAGCACTGAAGTGAAAAGAAAGTAGGCAAAGTAATGAATGGGGCAGGATAGTCTAATCCATAAACTGTACTAGATGCTATGGCGTTAGCTATAAATACTGTTTTGTAATTGTGTGTCGGCATCGGGGTGATTTATACCGACAGTCTGTGAAGGGTGACGGGAGATGTACCCTGCACCTGTTTTGCTTCCTCCTTTGATTTTGCTCTGTTCATAATAAGGCTTATAAAACTCAAGAAAATTACCTGTGGCACAGCATCACAGAAGGCACAAGTGCACTGGGTAGGTGTAAATTTTAGGTAATTTGAGACTGCCTTAGAAGCAAGCCTTTGTTAGATCACAACATTTCCCGGAATCGCAAGCTACTGAGACTTGTCATGATGATTCTGGGAATCTTGGGGTCACTTCCTCCCACTATTGTTAGGGGAAAAACACCCACACAAGACATCAATATGGTCAAGCAGAATGTCTACAGAGCAGCTTCACATGTTCATCTCTTCTTGGGAAATAGCTTGTTTTTAAATCACCGGAATAATTTGCTCTTTTGAGTGCTGACCCTACCTTTATATAAGACGACCTGAGACAATAATTGGACCAAAAATTTCTTCAAATACATGATGGAAGTTGACTCACCAATGTGAAGACAAACATTTAAGGAAACAGAACCCTTCTAAATACAGCTAGTCTGTTATTCTGCCATGGTCCATGTACCTACCTCAGCTCACCACCCTCACTGAGAACTCCAAACACGTCCCCTTCCCTGCTAATTTCACTCATTCATTATATACTACCCTGCTTATTTCATTCATTTGTTATATACCTCCCTATTCATTTAATCCATTTGTTATATATCTTGTTCATTTAATTCATTTGCTATACACCTCTCTGTTCACTTCATTCATTCATTATACACATCCCTGTTCGTTTTTTCCACTTGTATACACATCCTTGTTCATTTCATTCATTTGTTATACTCTCCCTGCTCATCACATTTGCTCGTACTACCCCTCCATCCAGTCCCACTAGATAGCTGTGCCAGGAGACAGCTGGACCCGTGGGAACGGTAAAAGCAACAGCAGAGAAGTGGCAGGTGCACCCCCCCCCGCATAAGTGTGAACAAATGTGGAAAAACCTCAATCAAATCAGGCTGGTGTCACTACCCAAGGGCCTGGCCTGAACTACAAAAGGGTGAAGGTGCCCCAGTCTGGACCGGCACATGGGTCTGGCCTCCATGTGAGAAAAATCAGTAGCGGTTACAACTTCCAGAGGACCAGAGAGAACTCAGTAAGTATGTGATGTTGCCTGGCTCACCGACTGGAACCAAGGACCACTGCCTGAGTCCCCTTCTCCAGAATGGTGGTCGGTGGTTGTGGGGAAGGAGGAGATGACAGAAAGATGGGGTAGCAGGATCTGGGCAAGTGGGAAGATCCTGTGAAATGGGAACAAAATAAGAAGCTGTGGCCCTCTGCTTTATTAGGACCTTTTACCCCTAGATATTCAATTTCACGTAGGAGATAACTAGGAGGTCCCTAATTTACTGCTAGGCTGGACTCACTGCTCCATGGCCAAGTCTCCGGATGACTGAGCTTAGTGTATTTTCAGTTGCCTCTTGAGGACAAGATCTGTGCCGTACTTATCCTCTTACACGTCTCAGGACCTCTCACTATGCATTGAAATTAGCCCACATGTCACAGGTGACATTTGAATAAATATTTGAATAATTATTTCAGACAGTGAGCTTTCACTTATGAGTTTTATCATTTATTTTTTCCTTTTCCCCCTCAAGGTCTCACATTTCATTTTTTATTTGAGTCACCAGATACTGGTTTAGATTTTCAAGCACTTGCACTTGTGCCTTTCCTTACTCTCCTCCCCCACCCAAGAGGAGCCAGAATGGATTCATGATCTGCAATTTCCATGACCCACAGATCCTATGAAAACCACATCCAGAACGTACCCCGTCCCAATCTACCGGAGTGCCCTGAAGGCTTGATCAAGAGACCTTGCCAGGGACAGTATCCAATGTCAGTCAAGGTGGAGCAACATTCTCCCTCTCCCCTGGGAAGGACGGCACACTGATTCAACAAAAATTTAAGATATTTTATCTCTTCTATTTCTTTCTTTGGCATTTTTCAGGCAAGTGGGTCTCTGGAGAGACTATTTTAGACAGACACTCCCAAAACATAATTATTCCTACAGAGCTTATCTAAAAGCTTTTATCTCATTTGCATTTACTTAAAGTTTCATCATATCAAGTTACTTTCCCTGCTGACAAATTTGCAACAGATAATAAGATTTTATTTGATCTCTGATAAACCTAGGTACAACAGAAGTAGCATACTTAACACTGATGACTCTAAAGACATGTCTCTATTAATCGAAGCTAGCTTCAGTACCAGATATTGACTCAGTACTGAATATTTCCCAGATCACGTGAGCCTGAAATTCATTCTGGCCAACTTTCTAAATATTTAGATTTAATTTATAAGCTTACTTTTAAGTCAATTAAATAGAGCTTATTTACAAGTTAATGTTTACATAAAGACAGAACCAGAGATCCCAGTTTTTCTGCTTGAGTTTAAAAAGGGCTCCACCTTTTTTTTCCTTCAGTCTCAGGAATGATCTAGATAAGTGTTCCTGAGAGTCCAGGTAGAACATTTACATCTCAAGGCACAGGGGGAGAGAAATACCAATTCCTCTCATTCATGGGAGCATAACTGTAGATCTCCCAGTTTTTCAAAAAATACCCTAGGGGGACGATAAGATGGAAGAGAATTCTGGTAACCCATACTTAATTATTCATGGCCAAACAGCAAACCAATGCAATGCAGAAAGGTCTCTCAGGGTTGCAGTTCCCTAGCCCCAGAAAGGCAGACTCCCAACCAATGCCCTGAGAGTCCAAAAGGGGAGAACTCCAACTAATGCCCCCTCAGAGATGAGGCTGAACAAGTGAACTAAGGCTAGTCCAAAGGGGAAAATCCCAACCAAAGCTCTGCCACAGGCAAAACCAACGCATTAGGTAAGGACACCCTGGTGTCGTCACACGTGAGTCTCGTTAGTCACCAAAGACGTCTCAACCAGCCAATGCGAGTACTGATATACACACACACAAACAACAGACATGGTCCCACAAACAAAAGAATGACAAGGTGCAGCTCTAAAATTCTACTTCCACTCACACACGGAGGCTTCCAGCGTGCCCTGAACACAAAGTGGTTCACACTGAGCCCCAAACGGCTCACTCCCCGAAAGCGAAGTGAACCCAGATGGAGCACGTAGAATTCTCCCATCCTGCAAAAGCCGGACTGCCTCACCCCAAAACAACACACACAAAAACACAAACGACAGATAAGCTACGGTCGCACAGAGGAAAAAAATTAGAGGAGGTGTAGTTTAAAAATTCCACTTCTACTCCCAGACGGAGACCCGCAAACAGATTGGCCCAGTTCTCAAAAGAGAAGGAACCCAGAATCGGCTCTCAGGGAGTCCAGAGCGGCTCACTTCCCACGAGGGAAACAGCCCAGACGAAGTGAGGTAGAATTCCCAGCCTGTGCTAAGCTGGAGCAACTTACCCCCAAGAACACGCAGTGTGAACTGTCGCTCAGACGTTCCTCGGCTCCAAACAGACTCACGCAGTGGGGCGGCCGGTGCCTCTCTGGAGAGAGTCCCTCCCACATCCCCGGAGCGCCAGCAGCTGCTGCGAATCAGGGAAGGGGCCGCCCTTGACCGGGGGTCATCCTGCCACGGGCACGGGCTCCTAGGATGGCTCGCCGTAACTGTTACCGAACAAAAGTGAGCCCAATGTGTTCATCTGTTAAATGGGAAACAAAACTGTCCTGACTGGGTCACCAATTTCCTGGGAGGAACAAGAAAGATAAGACCCACCACTGAACACTTGCTGTATGTTAGGCACTGTTCTAAGCGTGTCCAAGCTCTCACAAGCCTAGGAAGAAGGTAGGCTCTTTTATATTCCTTGTAGCGATGGAGATGAGGCACAAAAAGCTTCAGTAACCGGCAGAGCCAGGATGTGCTCTAGGCAGTGTGTCTCCAGAGACAGGGGTGCTTCAGCCACTGTCCTGCGTCGCCTTATGTAAATGGAACAATTAAAAGACCTAGGCGTAAGCTATGCCATGCAAGGCATTCAACAAAAGGAGAAGGGCGAAGAGGAAGTCCCAGAGGAAGGGGACCCCGTGGCAACCCCAGGGCAGGGTGCTTTAAAAGGGCACGAACAGTGGGAGGAGGGACCAGCAGCCCATCACCTGGAGGTCAGTCCCACATCTGTGATACCAGCAAGGTTCCAAATGGCCAGACCCCTGGGCGCCAAGCCTGTGGGTGAGCCCCAGTGTGAGCTACCCCAGGGAGACCCAGGATGTCCTCTCTGGTGAGACAGAAAAAGGATCCTGTGACAGAGATACAGGGAAGAAAACAAGGGGAATACGGATACACATATTACATTTCAGGCCTCTGTATCTTGTTCCTAAATGAAAACAGTGGCACTCACTCATTCAAGCTGAAAGCCTTTAGACTCATAGCCGGGAGATAATTGCGGTAAAACGCAGAAATTGACATTTGCTAATGGTCCAGCTTGCTCCCTATTAAGCAAATAATTTCAGGAAAAGCCTGAGGCCTCTGGGTAGATAACATGTTTCTGTTCCTGCTAATCTCGCTTTCAGGTTTTTTGCTATAGGAATGTGTGTGTGTGTGTGTGTGTGTGTGTGTGTGTGTGTGTGTGTGTGTGTGTGTGTGTGTGTGTGTGTGTGTGTGTGTGTGTGTGTGTGTGTGTGTGTGTGTGTGTGTGTGTGTGTGTGTGTGTTATTTTGCCACAGAAAGGATCCTTGTCCTTCCAAACAATCAGAAATCACACTTTGCCTGGAAATGTATGAAGAAACCCTTGCTCAGAATCTAGTCCTCAACAGTGAGTTGTCACCACTATACACATAAAATATAAGCACCCTTTGCTGAAGCCTGGCTAAGCCCTTTGCAGGCCTTATGGTGGCGAAGTCACAGAATGCTGCCGGTGGGTATGATTAACACCACTTTACAGGAAATGAACGGAGCCGTCCTGTAGCTGTGGCGGAGGCACTGAGCCTGCTGCTTTGCATGATTATCTCGCGTTTCATGCAGTGCTACCAAAACCTGAGACACCACTGTTCCTGTGTGACAGGCAGGCAGGCTGAGGCTCAAATGTGGAAGGTAGCCAGTCGTGGTGTGCAAAGCTCTGGAGACCGGTGGCCTTGGTGGACTGTACTGGCTGAACAGACATCTACGATCCCTAAATCTCTCTAAGCCTCGTTTTCCTCCTCTGCAACGTGGGCTATTGACCACTCCTCTCAGACTCTCAGGGGCACACGGATCCCCTGGAATCTTAGTAAAATGCAGGCTCAGATTCAGGGTCCGGGGCGAGATGTGGGAGGCTGCATTTCTCACAGGTTCCCAGCGATGCCCAGACTGATGGTCTGCAAACCATATTTGGAGGAGTAAAGCTTTACTGGGTTTTTGTTTTAAGACTTAAATGAGATAATGCACAGAAAGTTCTCAGCGCAGTACCTGGCACATAGCAAGCATTCAGTAACTATTAGCTGATATTATTATTATTGTCAACTCTAAATTATTGGGCAGCTCTAGTAAGTGGTTGGATACTCTGTAAGATCTTACTTATAACGTTCTGAAAATTTCTTGAAAGAACGTGGTCATGGTCAGCGTAGCTGGCGTAACGAAAAAGCATTAGAGTTAAGGTCAAAAGATCTGGACCTGGATCCTGGTGTTACCCTTTGGACAAGTCTTGAAACCTCTGTAAGATCTTTGAGGATAATAATAACCGTGCTACTTAGCTGATGGAGCTGTTGTTGAGAATCCAATGTAATAACATACGGGGAAGTTCTCGAAAGTAAGCACTCAAGTATTGTGTGCACAAGGTAGTAGAGGGGGATGAGTCCTTCTTTGCAGGTGTAAACATTTTCCAGCCACTCTCTCTCGCTGACCCGCCCCCTCCCCCCAGAGTTGTCAGAACAGCTGGCGTCATTTATGTCAAAGGGCACAAACAGTAACAAGGCCCAACCTTTGATGTTTGGTGGAAGAAATGGGTCCAAGGCATTTTAAATGCTGCTTCTACTCCGTTTACCTAAGGTCATAGAAGAGGAGAAGGAGAGCCTTTAGGAGAGGAAATTGTAGAGCAGAGATAAAAGCCCAGGCGGCTGACTGTAAGCCCACACCATGCTGCTTCCTGCAAGTCATACTGATAGGTGGCTCGTGCTCAGTGGTGACAAATACCGAAAGGGCCCCAGATCTCACGTCTCGCTCCCAGAGAGCTAAGACCTGGAGAGCCAAATTCAGGTTAGGGCCTGGGAGAAGCAACCCAGAAGGACCTCTTCCTGATTTCCATTTAGGTCTCACACTCCTCGTGCAGTCTAGAGCCAATGCCGCAGCTAGCGATGACACGTGAGTTGGCAGCTTCAGGGCCACCCTGTGGTCCATGTGGGACCCTCAGGAATCAGCAGTGACAGTTGGAGGGATGGATTTTTCAAGGCTTCTGGGGTGTTTCCCAATGCTATTATGTGAAGCTCTTTCCATCAAACATGGCAGGCAACCTAGCAGAAAGAGAGAAAGATGGTTTACATGTAAACTAGTTGACAGTTTTCTGGAACAGAAAGGGTCACCTGTAAATGAATGGATATCTGAAGTGAAATTATATGATATTTGGTACTGCAACAAAATGACTATCAGCTGGAGCAAAGAAATCACCATTAGCATTGCAAGTGCAAAACTGGGTTCACATTCCAGGCTATATTGCTGGTTAATTATGGTAAAGCTTAATGGTTAGCAGCGTGGCCTTGGTATGCAAGGCTTTAGAGGCAAGCAGGTTTCATGAGTCAGACCAGCAGAGTTCCAATCCCGACTCAATTACTTTCTAGCTCTGTGATCTTGGACAAGTTAATTAACCTTGCTGGGCCTTGGTTCCCTTATTGGTGAAAATGAGGCTGATGACAGAATCGACCACATAAGGTTGTTGTTCGAATTAAATAAGTTAACTTGTGTAATGTGTGGAAGTGCTTAGAATAATAAGTAGACACAGTAAGTACCCCTAAACCAAGCTTTTTTTTTTTTTTTTTGGCTGCGTTGGGTCTTTATTGCTGCGCGCAGGCTTTGCGGCAAGCGGGGCTACTCTTCATTGCGGTGCACGGGCTTCTCATGGCGGTGGCTTCTCTTCTTGCGGAGCACGGGCTCTAGGCGTACGGGCTTCAGTAGTTGTGGCTCGCAGGCTCTAGAGCGCAGACTCAGTAGTTGTGGCACACAGGCTTAGTTGCTCTGCGACATGTGGGATCTTCCCGGACCAGGGCTCGAACCCATGTCCCCTGCATTGGCAGGCGGATTCTTAACCACTGTGCCACCAGGGAAGTCCCAAACCAAGCTATTATTATTGTACAACTTAACAAATCAACTGACCTCTCTGTATATGGAGGTATTCTGAAAAGTTCAAAGAGCTCGATAAATTGGGAAATGATACAATTTTTATTATTACAAAGGGAATTTTTATCTTGTACCTCGCTTCTAGTTTGGTAACCAGGAGACTCCGTGTACATTGTCTCTGGAATGAATATTCTATGAATTCTCTAAATGTCTGACATCTCCAGGATCTCGACCTGCCAGGAGCTTTCATTCTAACACATCCAGAGGTCATTGGGAGGAGGAATTAATTAATACAGATTTGAAAAGTATATGAACTCTAAGGTTAACCCACTGCTTGAAGCAGGAACAAATCTGTGACAAAACAAATCCCTCCCAAAGGTGTAACCCCTACTTTTAACAAATTCTCTTTATCCTCTCTCTTTATCCTCTCCTTTATCCTTGACAGGCCCCGAACACTGCAGCAAGAGAACTATTGAGTGCAGGCCTCGGATCTGCACCAGCCCTTGAAGTCACCAGTTTACGAGAGAGTGATCCTGAGTCGGCTGAGAGTCCCACGTCCACAGTGTCCTTGACGTAGGAACGTGATCCTGCGGACCCCCTGGAAGCATGTAGTGGTGATGGATTTCTCCCACTTCTCCCACACTGGGGAGCCTCCCTAAGCGATCAAAAAACACACGTCTAGAAAGATACCAAGAAGCAATCTGGGTGGCGGCCTCAGTTCCTCGACAAGGAGGAAGCCCAGTCTTTTATAGTCGAATATAGTCTAATATAATAAATAGAGTCTAATCTCGGAAGTGACACACCATCCCTTCTGCCTGATGCTGTTGGTCACACAAACCAACCTTGGTACAATGTGGGGAGTGACTACACGAGGGTGTGAATACCAAGAGATAGGGACCTTTGGGGGCCACCTTGGAGACCTGATAGTGTTATGGAGCAGAACTAATAAGTTAATATATCTGAATGTCTTAAAACAGTACCAGTACTCAACATAAGCACTCAGTAAAATGTTGGCTATCATCCCTGTGGTGGTCGTATGGGTGTTGCTGCTGCAGTTGAGAGCAGAAAGGGCTCAGCTGGTGCTCATGAAAGAGAAACACCCACCCAATTGCCCAGAAATTCTGCCCCACCCCGACCTCCTTAACAACTTGCTCGAACCAAACAGTCTACATATGTGATTTTTTTTGCAACTTGCCCCTCAGTCTCTTTCTTTGCTTTTCCAAGGGGTGTTTACCAAGGATCAAAACCGGCACACAACCCTTAAAAAGAAGTCTCCTCCCTCCTCGACCAGCTGGAAAGTTCACAGGTGCAAATAGCAGAATATCTAGAATATGCCTGTAGGTGTTTTAATTCTCTCACATAATAAGAAGTCTAAATAAAGGTGGTGCCAAGGTTGCTTTAGGGGCTTGGCTGTGTCTTCAAGGACTCAGGACTTCTCCACCTTTCCCTCCTGCCATTCTTGGTGCATGAGTGACATGTCCCTTCGTGACAGCAGGAGGACTACAGCAGATTTAATCACAAGCCAGTACAAAGGCAGAAAGTGAGCAAGGAGACGTGGATGGTGAGAGAAATTTCCTGAAATGTTTCTGTTTTGTTCAATTTTTTTTTAATCCAGGGCAAAAGGTTGTCCCAGGAACTTCCCAGCTGATTTCCCTTTGCATCTCACTAGCCATAAGTTGGCCGCGTGCCCACCCCTAGCTGCAAGGGAGGCCAGGAAAGAGCCTGATAGTCTCTGAGATGGTGGCCCTGGAAGAACCAGCAAGGAAGATCAGGAGGGGCATGGCTGTTGAGGAGGTAACCCGGGGACTCTGCCATGTCCCTTCAAGCAGATCCTTTCATTTGAAAAACTTTGCTGTCATCCTTTCTACCTAGAACAGAAATATGCATGAACCAGGAAGGCTGTGAGCCAAGAGATTCATCTCAAATGGATTAAGTCTTGTTGACCTGGCATCATCCAGAAGTAGAGCGTTGCACAGAACTGAATTTTGTAGAGAAGTTTTCTCCAAAAGGGCTGAAGTTTAGTGTATTTTAACCTTTCCTGTGACAATCTTTACTGAAATGCTTTATTTCTGTGTCTTATTTGGTAGTGTGTCAACATAATTTAACACTTACTGAATGGCCAGGCTGCCATTATGGACATCAGTTGTTACCCTGTGCGTACACATTCAGACGCCCCAGGGGCTCTTGTGCTCCACACCCAATGCCCCGTCTCGCTCAACCTGTTCCAGGTGGGATACACAGTGTCGCAAACTATCTGCAGCTCCTTGTGGAAATACCTATTCCCTTAAAATCAGCCCTGTTTTCTGCCGTCATTTCTATCTCCCTAGAATTTCTAATATTAGTTCCTGCTACTGTTTGGACTTTAATCATACCTTAGGATAGCAGGGACGAAGACCAGGAGGAAGCCGGAAGAGCCTGGGGCATCCCCGCAGGGACACGACCAGAAGGAAGCTGCCTCACAGAGCAGCTCTGAAGCAAGGACCCCAGGTGACAGGCTCAGCCAGCCCTGGTTCTGGAGAAGGTCGGAGCAGCTTGGCAGCAGCTGGTTCATCACTCCAGAAAACTGAGATGGGGCGAAGATGGCTCATATCTTGACCAGAAAAGCAGACATCTTGATTGAGGGAGGAGGAATGTGGTCTGGACCCGTGGAGCCCTGCAAAGGAGGAAGGCCTGCAGGGTCACCATTTCTGCGAGGTGTCTGGGTGCCGGAGGAGTACAGGGCTGGTGCCCGAGGGGGGACCTTGTGGCCTGTAGCGTGCTGAATGGTACCAGGAACCCGCATCGGGACCTCTTGCACCATGGGGCTCAGTTCCACATTTGGCAACCGCTTCCAAAGTTTAAAAGGACTCTAAATGTTCTCACTATTCAGGCGGGGCGATTATACATTATGGACAGGCTTTGATGGCTTTCATCGTTGTATCAGACTTTACCATCAACCAGCTGAATCATTCTTCCTATGTACGTTTCTGGCTTCCACCTATGAAAATTAAATCGCCGAGGCTTCTAAGCAAGATGTTTTTGCAGGACTGTGGTTACACTTCCTGGACTTTCTGCGCCTGGGTTTAGTTCCTTGGGCTGCATCACACAAATTCCTCCTTTGCAGGTTGTTTGATTGACAGTCCTGTCTCAGGAGACAGGCAAGGTTAGCTTGGGCAGGGTCCTCGTGTTCCTAACTCTCCTAGGACGGAAGTCCTGTCTCGGAATTAGAGCGCTTCCGTGCTTCACATGCCTTAACTGTTGTAAGTGATGTAGGGAAGGTAACAGCAGATGAAGTCTGTTGTGAGTTCTCAGTAGTACTGGGGTGGGCATGTGGGATAGTCTGGTGTTTTTCACACCTGGACTAGTGAAAGGGCCTTTGCTGCCATGCAGGGTTTTAGATCTGCAAGGCAAGCACCTGGTCCCTGTAGCTGTCTCCCTGGGCTTTCTCCCTACAAATCCCAGTGGAACGGTGCGGGATCAAAGATTGCCTCAGACAGAGTTTAACTGAGCATAGTTTAGCGCATCGTTAAGCAAATTAGACTGTTGTCATAAAAGTAATGCCATTCATTAATCATGTACAGTCAACCCTCACTATTCATGGATTCCGTATCGGCAGATGCAAATGCCGCAAATGCTTGAATCAATCACCCGAGGCACACGGTCCTAGCTGAGGTCGAACAAGCGGGAGCCCACCTCCTTAGTCCAGCCTGCATGCTGTAAACAGGTCCTTTTTGTTGTCTATTTAGCGCCACACTTTCACTTCTTTTTTTTTTTTTGGTGAGTTTTCTGTTTTTAAAATGGCTCCCAATCGGAGTGCTGAAGTGCTTTCTGGTGTTCCTAAGAGCAAGCAGGTTGTGATGCGCCTTGCGGAGAGACCATGTGTGTGTTCGATAAGCTTCGTTCAGGCGTGAGTTGCAGTGCTGTCGGCCATAGTTCGATGTTACCGAACAAGGAGTCTTTAAACGGAAACAAACATAGAGCAATGTTATGTATATTGTCTGGTAATGAAAATACTGTGACTCGGGAGAACCTACCCTGTGTTTCCCCAGCAGCAACGGTTCAACATCTGCGCACTCAGTGTTCACAGACACTCGTTGCCACCTCATGTGAATCATGAGAACTGACTGCATTGTGAATACGTTACACTTTCAATCAAATTCTGATCAACACAAACAGCCTGGTACAACCGTTATATGTTCCTCATTGAACTTAAGCTAGACGTCAGCCTCACTTAACCAGGAGCCTTTCTGGACATAGACAGGCCTCTGAGTCTCAGACACGTAGGACCTCTGAGCACTTGCAGTAATAGCAGTTTGTCTTTTTTTTATATACAATTTTAAAGGTTACACTCCATTTACAGCTATTACAAAATATTGGCTCTATCCACCGTGTTGTACAATGCATCCTTGTGGCCTATCATCTTACACCCAATAGTTTGTACTGTACCCCCCACTCCTCTGCCCCTGTCTTGCCCCTCCCCACCACTGGTAACCACTAGTTTGTTCTCTGCATGGGTGAGTTAACAGCAGTTTGTCTTTATTCCTGCTCTAGATCCCTTGTAAATAAATGACGACCTCTTCTTTTCTGCTTATCTGGAAAAACTAACAAAAATATTATAAAGAGAGTCCTGTCCGTCATACAAAATGAAGTAAGACTGTAATTTTTTTTTTTTTTTTTTTGCGGTACGCGGGCCTCTCACCGTTGCGGCCTCTCCCGTTGCGGAGCACAGGCTCCGGACGCGCAGGCTCAGCGGCCATGGCTCACGGGCCCAGCCGCTCTGCGACATGTGGGATCTTCCCGGACCGGGGCACGAACCCGTGTTCCCTGCATCGGCAGGCGGACTCTCAACCACTGCGCCGCCAGGGAAGCCCAAGACTGTAATTTTTTGATAACTAGAAGTAGATCAAATTAAAGTTCTCAGTCTCTGGGTACATGAGGAAAGTCCCAATCAGCCTTAAGAAAGGCACAGATAACCACAGCCATAGGCCAAGAGCTCCAGGGAAGGATGTCTCCCTTTCTCATTTTCATGACGGCACATCTCCCGGCATTCTCCACAGTAGATGAAAAATTCAGCCAAGGATAGAGAGAGAAAGGAGACGAGCGACCTACATTCTTCTCTAAAATTAACCTAGAAATATTGTACCTTTAGAGGTCATTACTCTGAGAAAAGAGATTCACGATTTTTTATTACCCACCTTAAAATTTACAGCATCCTAGTTCAAGCCTTTACCATTGTGCTAGATGACCCCAAGAGCCTGCCCGTTGCTCTCTCTGCCTTGCCTCTACTCAGGCCATGCAGTTCTTCACAACCCCAGATGATTTTGATCACTTAAGCCCCCCCATAGTTCTCAGGGTAAAGTCCAAAACCCGCAGCATGGCTTTCAAGGCTGCCTGAAATTTAGCTCAAATCTACCTCTACCTTCCAACACACAACTTCTTCTCGCACCTAGTCACCTCCCTGTTTCCGAATGGAACTTGTCTCTCCCCAACATAGTGATGGAATGGTTAAGTTTAGACTCTGGTGTTAGACTGACCTGGGTTTGAATCCTGAGTCAGCCACTTACTATGTAACTTTGAGCAAATAACCTTGATGCCCTCATGTTTAAATAATTTGAATAAGACCATTTATCTCAGAGAGAGGTTTCTGATAATTAAAATGTTATTATGCATGGAAAGTACCTAGCAGTAGCTGGTACATTAAAAGTAGTGGATAAATATTAAGTAAAAAAATAAACACTGTGGAGTCCCACTTTCACGTTTTACCTCACAACCTTGAAATATCCTTCCTAGAATATTCATTCTCCTCCTTCCCGACTCTCTACTTTTACCTTTCTTCACAGCCTTGACCAATGACCTAAGTGTCACATCCTGAGGACAAGGGTGGGAAGAAGGAAAAAGGAAATGTGATAGAGAAAGAAGAGCTAGCCAGGTTTCCTAGGGAGAGTGGAAATAGAAGCTCTGGTGCTCCGGAGCAGGGGTTGACAACCTTTTTCTATAAAAAGCCAGATAAGAAATGTTCTAGGCTCTGTGGGCCGTTCAGCTTCTATCTCAACTATTCAACTCTGTCGTTGTAGCAGAACAGCAGCCGTTAAAAATATGTAAATGAACAGGCGTGGCCGTGTTCCGATAAAACTTTATTTATAAGAACAGTCAGCAACAACTCAACGACAACAAAAAATAAACAACCTGGGGCTTCCCTGGTGGCGCAGTGGTTGAGAGTCTGCCTGCTGATGCAGGGGACGCGGGTTCGTGTCCCGGTCCAGAAAGATCCCACATGCCACGGAGCGGCTGGGCCCGTGAGCCATGGCCGCTGAGCCTGTGCGTCTGGAACCTGTGCTCCGCAATGGGAGAGGCCACAACACTGAGAGGCCCGCGTACTGCAAAATAAATAAATAAATAAATAAAAATAAACAACCTGATTCAAAAATGGGCAAAGGACTTGAATAGACATTTTTCCAAAGAGGATATACAAATGGCTGATGAGCACATGAAAAGATGCTCAGTATCACTAATCATTAGGGGAATGCAAATCAAAACCACAATGAAACACCACTTCACACCCATTAGGATGGCTGCTATAAAATAATTAATTTTTAAAAAAACAATATAAATGTTGGAGAGGCTGTGGAGAAATCATAACCCTCATGGACTGCTGGTGGGGATGTAAGATGGTGCAGCCACTGTGGAAAACAGTATGTTAGTTCCTCAAGAAAATTAAACATAGAATTACTATATGAGCAATTCCACTTCTGGGCATATACCCAAAAGAAGTAAAAGCAAGGACTTGGATAGGTATTCGTACATCAATGTTCATGGAAGCATTATTCACAATAGCCCAAAGGAGGGAATAACCCAAGTGTCCATCAACAGATGAATGGATAAGCAAATGTAGTGTATGCATACAATGAAATATTATTCGGTCTGCAAAAGGAAGGAAGTTCGGACATGCTGCAACATGGATGAACCTTAAAGACATTATGTTAAGTGAAATAAACTAGATACAAAATGACAAACGTTATATTATCTGAGGTACTTTAAAATAGGCAAATTTACAGAAACAGAAAGTAGAATAGCGGTTACCAGGGTCTGGGGGAAGGGAGGAATGAGGAGCTATTGTTTAACCGGTACTGAGTTTTTGATTGGAAAGATGGAAGAGCTCTGGAAATGGATAGTGGTGATGGCTGTACAACATTGTGAATGTACTTAATGCCACTGTATCGTACCCTTAAAATAATAAATTTTATATTATGCATTCTTAAGAATTAGTAAATGTTTCCTTCAATCATTTCTTCTTTTTTTTTTAAATTTTCTTAAAGTCATCTTATTTTCATGCTACTGTGGACATCCAATCAGACTCCTTCTCACTGACACTTCCAGCATGGAGGACAAGGAGAGAGGCCGGGAGGGGGAATGGGGCTGTTTGGGGTCACACTCAGGAGAGAATTCCAGAATGTTGGTGTGCAGAGTGGGGATGGGGGGAGGGTGCACTCCACACACCTCTGCTCACCGCTCCAGCCTGAAAAACACTTACACAGAAATTGGCCCCTCTGTAGCTGTTCTTCTAAGCCCAGATCCACAACTCCAAATCTCTCACTTCTGCCTTTCTTACCTTGCCTCGTTTTCCTCTCCCATAACCACTGTCCCCTCCTTCCTTATTCCCAGACTTACATTGTATTCAACTGAAAATAACTGTCCATGTGACCTTCCAACAAAAGCCCTATAATCAAAAGGAAGAGCTGCATCCCATAAAGTGGCATCAAGATTGCTCTGTAACGAAGAGCTGGGGGAAGTACAATTTCTTATCTCCTGATACACACATATGTCAGGGAAGCTAATATTCCTATAGCTCAAGTAGCAGGTTGAGCTCCACTGAAACTGGAGGATGGGAGAGAAGAAAAGGCATCTTTGCTTCACCTCTGGCTGCATGGAACGCAAACGTCACATGAAGGAACAATGGTTGGCTTGTGCTGTAGGAAACAAATCACAGATTTAAAACCCCGTTGCCAGCTCCCCAAGAGGAAGCACTTTCAAGCATGACTACTACCTTCTCTGGGGCATCTGACCAGCTCTCCAGCCATTAGTCACCTTGTCTGTACCTAGCTCAAAAGCTGGACAATGTATCGCTCTGCAAATGTCATCTGGGGGTTTTAACATATGAGTTCTTTGCAGAACTGCACTTTGATGTGGCGTGCTTAGAGGAACGAAAGGATGAAGGAGTTTTTTATTTCCTGCAGAGAAGGACGAAGGCAATTATTTCATCAGGCATACTCTTTCCTTCTACGTCTTCCCTTTCCTCTGTCATCCACTATGGGGAACAATAAAGAGAATTTACAAAAGGAAGTTAATGGCTGAGTTGACAGTAGCATCTTCAATGGAGGCTGACATAGAAAGTGCTGTGGCTTTGATTCCTGGTATCTGCTCCCATGGAATGTGGGCAACATCATACAGATGTTAGCATCATCACACCGTCAAGGACTTCAAGAGGAAAATAATTATTTTTAAAATAAATAATTAAGGGTTTGTGCAATTGCCTTTGGGCGCCTGTGGTTGACTTCTCCCATTTAAACAGATGCTTATTCTTATAATATTATCTGTAGCCAAACGTTAATGACGGTGATAGTGATGGTGATGATGATAATGTAGCAATGATACAATGGCTTTACTTGGAAAATACTTCTTGCAGGAAGCCTCAGGCACCTTGAGTGTCCTCACATCACAGTGATGAGCTCCCTCTGGTAGAGAGTCATCCAAGGGAGCAAGACAGAATGGCTGTTATGACCCAGCTCAGAAGTCACAACCCATCACTTCTAGAACATTCCATCAGTTAGAAGCCAATAACTAAGTCCACCCACATGCAGGGATGGGGGGCGCAGAATTAAGACAAGAGGGGAATCAGGCAGCATCTCTTGAAGTGAGGAATGTCAAAGTATTTGTGGACATATTTTAAAACCACCACATAAGGTTTTATGATCCTGACATAAATAGTCCCCAAATGGAAATTCTTGTGTTCAGTAAAATTATCTCACTTTTTAAAAAAACGCACATTTATTGAGCATTTACAAGCATGACTTGAAAGTGATAAAATACCTTGGTCACAATCATTCTTTACGTAGGGCCTGCTTATTGCTTTCAAAATACAGAACTTGCATAAAAGTCTTTTACAAATGAAAGGGTTTGTACAAAGAACACGAAACAAGAGCAAAGAGTCATTGCCACTTAGGAATCCCGAAGTCAAATAAACAGAAGGAATTGAATGAGTTGAAAATAACAGAATATTAAATCAACCATAATAGCGTGTATTACGAAGTTATAAATATATACACAGTAACTTCTAGAGAAGAACTCCTATGATCTAAATTTTATTATATAAGTGCTTATTTCAAAATTGCTGGACTGAAACTAAATTAGCTCTTCAATATGGTTAAGTGGTTGTTCTTGTTTTGGGGTGAAATTTTGATACAAGACTAAGTAAGTATAAAATCCATTTCAATAAATTTGCTTTAATTGCATGCATCTCTTAACCAAGAAGAATTTTAAAGAATTGGTGTTATAAATTGGTGATTTACCACCACTAAGACTTGAAGAATATGCTATCAAATGCTATGAGTTTGGTGAGAGTATTGGAACTTTGAGATGTTTTCAGAAGACCCAGTTTAGATCTGGGCTAAAGTCCAGAATCAGAGCATCTCTGTCCATCAGCCACATCAAGAAAAGGGAGTAAAATTAGGGCATGGGCAGCAAGACCCTGCCCTGTGCACATTCTCAGAGACATGGACAGTAATTAAGAGCATGGTCTTTTGAAGCAAACAAACTGAGCTGCCAGTTGAGTTAAGACTAGTTAGTTTACCTTTCTAACCTCATTATTTTCATCTGCAAAATGGGTGCATCGCAAAATTACTCAGAGATGTCCCTGTTACCTAACTGGATGGGCACTTTTTAGTCCTAGACCTCTCAGCTTCATCAACACAGCTAACACTGTCTCCTTTTTGAAACAACTTTCCCCAAGCTTGGTAGAAAGGAAGCATTATCCTCTCTCCATATTCCTGCTTGGGTTCACAGTGGAATAAGCCAGTCCTTCCTGCAAGTCCTGATCTCCACTGGGCCACATTTAGTAGGAGGTAGGGCACTGCTGTAAAAGGTCACTGCTTGTGCACCCCACTGGGTGGGTGAGATAGGGCTGTGCTTTCAGCTAAAGCCAGAAATCAAGGCGATGTTGTTGATCCCTCCCACTTTTTTATCACATGCCACAGTCAATCAACACCAAGTCCTACTCATTCTGTTTTTTTCTTTTCGGTACGTGGGCCTCTCACTGCTGTGGCCTCTCCCGTTGCAGAGCACAGGCTCCAGACATGCAGGCTCAGCGGCCATGGCTCACGGGCCCAGCCGCTCCACGGCACGTGGGATCTTCCCGGACCGGGGCACGAACCCGTGTCCCCTGCATCAGCAGGCGGACTCTCAACCACTGCGCCACCAGGGAAACCCTACTACTCATTCTTTTTTTAAACTAAATCTTGACTCAACCTCTCCTCTCAGTCCCCACAGCCATCTCCCTGTTCACCATCATCTCTCACCTGAGCTATGGAAATAGGTCCCATGATGGTTAATTTTATGTGTCAACTTAGTAGGCTATATATATATATATTATATATATTCACATCCTATTGATTCTGTTTCTCTGGAGGACCCTAACTTGACCAACACACCCCCCTAAGTGGCTTCCCAGCTTTCCTATCCATTCTCCACAGGATACGCAGAATGTTCTTTGTTAAAGCACGTATCACGTCATTTTCCACTTTAAACCATGTCTATGTCTTACTATTGCACTTAGAATAAAATCCAAAATCCTAAACGTGCTCTTCACATCTCAACGTAATATGATGTCTGTCCTCCTCTGGAGCCTCATCTCAACGCTTCTGGCCACTTGGCATCCTCCAGACGGGCTCTCTCTTCTTTTTGTTTCTCAAATGTACTGAGCTCCTTCTTATCACAGAAGCTTTTCCCTCTGCCTGGAGCCCACTTCCTAATCTCCTTCATGGAGCTTCTTTCTAGTCATCGTCAAGTGGGATTTCCTCTGTGAGGCTCTCTCCCTGACCCCCAGTAATAATAATGAGCTAAGGGTTTACTTTCTGCCAGTCTCTGTTCTAAATACCTTACGTATATTAATTTACTTAATCCTCACAGCAACTCCAAAAAGTATATATCATTATTATCCCCATTTTCCAGGTGAAGAAATTGAGGCAACACAAAGCTAAAGCAATGTGCCCAAGATCACACAGCTGAGCTGGGATTTGAATCTAGACATTTTGGCTCCAGAGTCTTAGAGAACTTCACCACTGAGTTTATCTTTCCCTGGGTCAAGGACTCCCTCAGTAACTTTCTTAGTATCCTATTATTTTTCCTTGCAGTATTTACTGCAATTCATAGCGTAGATTTATAGATTTGGTTACTTTCTAGCTTCCACCGCCATCCTATCAAGTGCCATGAGGACAAGGACACCCCCTGTGTTGCTCACCTGTGTACCTGGTAGAGTTTGGATAACATTGGTTCTCAAGAAATATTTGTGATTATATATCATCATCCCTTCTTTCCCTAGTTCATTATTGATAGGTAGCAAATTCTCAGAACTCATCCTCGGGGCCCCAGAATCAGGCAGGAATAATGACGGGAGTCCTAACGAAGCACTGGGCTAAGATCCTCAGTGTTTAGCCTTGGCTATGTTTTTGCACCAACTGTGTTCATTGCATGGGACAGACTTCACAGCAACACAGATACCTATGGGATGGGATTTGAGAATCCCTAACTCCCAAAATTTCACCCACCATCTACTTGAAATATAATCATTAGACATATTATTTCTTCTAATCTCTCACGGAATTCATATGTCCCCTGGAAGCTGAGAGCTGGCAATCATTATTAGTTAACATCTCAGCTAGGATTACAGGACGGATAGCGCACTGGGAATGTGACACGGAGTAGGTGCCTCCGGACCAGATGAGCCAGGTAGCTGGAGCTGGTTCACCAGGAGCAGAGTGGGAGGGAGCTTTAAGTAGAGCCGAGAGGGCTCAAAGCTCATTTTGCCTTCTCCACAATGTTCAGGGGCTTCCAACTTGGCTCTGCAAGAGCTTCCTTGATAGACGTTGTAAATGCCTCCTATGGTTTGCAGAAAATCTCTAATTTTTACCTTTATCTAATGCTGTATCCATGCAACAAGAAAACCACCAATTTAAAAAGTGAGAACCTTAATCAAGGGGTTGTTTTGCCTTCAAGACACCAAACTGGTCTGGCTGATTCTTCACTGATTTAATGACAAGCGCTGGGTCGGGTAGCTGCAATCCAATTAAACATTGTTTCTTTCCACCTCCCCCCAACTGAGGACGCTGGAAGACCACTCAATACCAGGTTTAAAACGGGAAATGTTGATAGTCATCAAAAAGATTTCAAAGTAAAATTAGGTGTTCTCTTCCTACTTCTCAAATTTATACTATCCCCTTATAACAGTGCTACATTAGCATTTTAAGACAAACGCTTATACATTTACTTTGCATTCAAACTAATGACTTCCGGAAGGAAATATTGAGTAGATTGATCATATTTTAGAAACAAAAAGCCCAATTTTTTTTTTCAGAATATTCTGACCCTAATCCACTAATTCTGGAAACACAAGTAGTTACAATTCTTTGAAGTTTACTTTAGATGGAAAGTTACATAAATTAGGTTGTACTTACTACTGGATAAAATAGGGCCATTAGCTGCCTTCAGGAACCATCTAGGGATGTCCTGGGAGAGGGCTCAGTGCGGTAGCAATTGTTTTGTAAATATGGAGACAGTCTTCGAGAAGTGGGATTTTTGTCACCTTTCACTAGCATAACATTATAATTTAGTAAAAAGAAGTCTAGATGTATAGTCAGGCCTGGCTTCTCGGTCCAATTCCATCACTTTTTGCTGGATGAATTGAAACGATCACTACGTTTTTCTAAAGCTCAAGGAAAGAATTTGAGGAAATAGATGACAGTTAACAGATACAATTATTTGACTACCTCTCATAAAGCAGACCAGGCAATGCTCCTGATTCTACTTCCACGTGCAAATTAATGGAATCAAATATAATACATCAGGATTACACTCAGGCTACCAGGAAAAGTTCTGAGACCTTCAAAGAAGAACCTCAGGCACAATTGATCCTTAGAATCCTGCTGCTCACGTCACCTTTTTTTTTTTTTTTGCGATACGCGGGCCTCTCACTGCTGTGGCCCCTCCCGTTGCGGAGCACAGGCTCCGGACGCGCGGGCCCAGCGGCCACGGCTCACTGGCGCAGCCGCTCCGCGGCACGCGGGATCCTCCCAGACCGGGGCACGAACCCATGCCCCCTGCATCGGCAGGCGGACTCCCAACCACTGCGCCACCAGGGAAGCCCACGTCACCTTTTCTATTGGACTCGCTGGCTAAAGCAACTCTCTTGAATCATCAACACCCTAATCTCTCTGCACACTAAGAAAAAAATATTTTAACTTCTTTCTTTCTTTCTTTCTTTTGTTGCTTGCCCATCTCTCGGCTTGTGGGATCTCAGTTCCCTGACCAGGGATTAAACCCAGGCCACGGCAGTGAAAGCCCGGAATCCTAACCACGAGGCCACCAGGGCACTCCCCAAAATGTATTAACTTTTCAAAATAAAGTTTAAATTCTTTCCCTCTGGCTTTCTCTTGCCCAGCTATTCTCCCTCACTTCATCAAATTGTTGGGATTACTAATAAAGACTTACTGGGTTTTTTGTTGTCGTTGTTGTCATCAAATTTTTCTTTTATTGATCCTTGATTTTGGGTCACAGGAAGATTCCCTCCAACACCAAAGTTATAAAAGGAGTCACAGTCTAGTGTTTGTGTGGTTCCATTATTTGTACATTTACATCTCTAATACAGTTGCCCTTCTCTCAGTTTTTCTCTTCTAATCTCTCCCTAATTCCCCTCTCTAACGACTCCTTTATCTAAAGACACATTTGGATCAGTGAGTGTGAATCTTTTTTGTTTATGCCACTGAAATATTACAGTCCTTTATTCCCAAAGCAAAAAGCAATAGGAAAGAAAAATTCTAAGGAAAAATTATATTAATAAAAAACTTACTGTTTTTATTAGCCAACATTTATTGAGTGCTGACCATGTAGTTGGCACAATGCTAAGTACTTTGCATTCTCCAAAGGGAAAAGGTCACTTATAGTAAATATATAATGCAGGGCATTATATTATCATGGCTACAGATAAAGTTGATTGAGAGTATAAGAGAATAAAGAGATAATGGTTCATGACTGTGTTTTTTCCTAAGCTTTCTTTAAACCCTAATCTACCTATCTTTCTACTACTCCAGATTGAAATTAAAGGAAAAAAATGTTTAAATATGTTAAACAGATAATAATTCTGGGAACTTCATATGAAATTTTCACGTGGCAAACACTCTCAATACAGTTTTAGGAGGTGAGATTCCACATTAAAATATTTCAGATGACAGAACAGCTTTGAATACTGGAAGCATTTATGATACGGACTGGCATTAAAACTTGGGTGACTGACTGATGCTTGAAGTTCTCATCTTAGAGTTCCAGAAGATTTCAATGAAGTTTCTTACACAGGGAAACTCTTAAGATTTCAAAACAGGATTCGTTGTCTCATCATTTCCCCTGACAATCTTCTAATGTGCTATTTCTAAACAGATGAATAAATCAGCTCACCAATGGCAAATGGTGACGTTGTACTTATTGGAAAGATAAAAATGAGACGAGGGCTTCCCTGGTGGCACAGTGGCTGAGGGTCCGCCTGACGATGCAGGGGACATGGGTTCGTGGCCCGCTCCGGGAGGATCCCACATGCCGCGGAGCGGCTGGGCCCGTGAGCCATGGCCGCTGAGCCTGCGCGTCCGGAGCCTGTGCTCCGCAACGGGAGAGGCCACAACAGTGAGAGGCCCGCGTACCGCAAAAAAAATATATATATATATGAGACGAACCTGGCAACTGAAAACACCAAATTTCACGAGGTTTTGATAAAGAATTTGCTATTGATTGGATTTTATTCACATATGTGTCAGCAGCCTAAAAGTTCTGTTCCATGAAGTATTTAAATGACTACAACTGATATAACTTGAAAGAAACTAGAAAATTGATCAATCCAAATAAGTGAAGCCCTATTTAATAGCATCCTAACCTGTGCTGGTACCTCTATTTTTGTACTGAAGCACATCTTTAACTTTCTTTTCTGCCCAGCTCCTTTCCACTGGGCATATCCACACTTTGCCCTATTATAAGTGAGTCTCTATAATTCTATAAATCACTATGGGAGATTTTGTTCCCAAATATTTGCTGATCCTTCCAGTGGGAGAATTTTGCTTCCTGTCCCATTTTGCTTCAGGCCTGGCCATGTGGTTTGCTTTGTTCCATAAACTGTGATGAAGATCATGGTGCTACTTCTAAGTCAAAGCTCTAAGACTGGCCACATGTTACTACTCTCTTTTCCCTTTGCTGCAAGCAGAGCCGTGTCCCAAGTAGAGCAGCTCATTGATGTGGATCCTGGAGAGGAAAGAGCATGGAACAGGGTCACCAGTAACATGAGTGAGAAACAAACTTTTGTGCTCTAAGCGACTGAAAACTGGGAATTATTAACCCGGCATTCCTTGGCCAATAATTGACTGATTTATTCCATAGTCTTCAAAATTTTAACTATATATCTCCTAAAATAATTTTTAGAAACTATAGATTTCCTCTAAATTGTTTAAGTTGGTCATTAAAATTTTCCACCTTATGTGCGAAAGTTATCATTTTAATTTTTGCAAATTGTAAATTTTGATTTATTTTATCCTAATTTTTGGTTGTTTAAGTAAAACCATTCCATCACTCTTTGAAATGTACCAAAATGGGTACAATATCATATTATTATAAGACCCACCATCATATTTTTAAAATACACAAAATACGATGGCGGGTCTTATAATCATTTTCTTCAATATTTGGAAATCTAGATCATTCATTTTGGTTTTGAACTTATAGTTCCATTTTACTTTCCGAACAAAGTTTTCAATCCTTATTTTACTAGTCACCCTATCTTCTTCTCAGAAAGAAAATATATATAATTATATATCTGCACATAATTTGAGTTTGAATTTCCTTTTATCATAAGGCTTCAAGAGTAAACTTTTTCTTCTGAACTGAATTATTATTACAATTATTAGTAGTACACAATCAATCAAAATATAGAATTTAAATGTACTATAATTTTGATACTGATTATCAAATATAAAAAGTAAATATTATTGGAAATGATGTGAATGAGACTTTTTCAATTAGTTGATTAAACTATTGATGAATATTATTTGTTGTCAGAGGGCGATAGTGTTCAGAATTACATCCATTACTTTTTTGTTCATTTATACAGGTGTAAGCAATAAAAAATATATTGACATGTGTGAATAAATCAGAATGGAAGGAGTTCGCTTCTGCGTTAAATATCCAAAATCATCTTGCAGTCCCTCATCAAAAAACTATTTTAACGTTTTATTAGGTGACAACTTAATTACATCCTCCTTGAATTTTGTTTAAAACATAGAATTAGAAATAATCTCTTTGCAAAATTACTCAAGCAATTACTAGACTCAAATCACTGAATTTCTGAGTATTTTTTTTAAAAGGCTTTGCCAAGGGTTATCAATTATATGTTAATTATACCTGTTACTCTTTCATGTGTAAGCATTTTGTGTAACCCAATAAGGAATTTGGAAAATCAAAATAGTGTTAATTATCATACTCCTTTGCTAATACAGTATTTTGGAGAAAATATTGTATCTGGTCCTTAAATATATTCATCCAAGTCTGTTACTGCGTATTTAGCTCCTTCAATTTATGGAGGTATCCATAACCTAATTGACAAGCCAGCCCTCTTTACTGAACCAGTCAGCGAAATCAGATTTGCTTTCTGACAGAAAAATAAACCTGACTTAATTTCTCAATTCAAATAAAAGTGTTAACACATGTCTCTGTGACAAGCATCTCACTTTTTTTTTTGGTTTTTTTTTTTTGGTACGCGGGCCTCTCACTGTTGTGGCCTCTCCCGTTGCGGAGCACAGGCTCCGGACGCGCAGGCTCAGCGGTCATGGCTCACGGGACCAGCCGCTCCGCGGCATGTGGGATCTTCCCGGACCGGGGCACAAACCCGTGTCCCCTAGATCGGCAGGCGAACTCTCAACCACTGCGCCACCAGGGAAGCCCCTCACTTCTGAGTTCTAACATAGACACAAAGTTCTGGAACAGGCCTTTTCCATGAGGTTGCTCTCTTGACAAAATAAGGCACCTCTCATTATCACTGTTTCTCTCTTCCCCCTGATGTGATCACAGTCAGGTCCCAGGTAAGAGCTGCTCCTCACCCTGGATCCTGGAATGAAGACTCTGTGGGGGAGATTCTCCTGACTTTTCTGTGCCTCTGCCTGGGAAGTGCTGCATTCACAGACATCAAGCAGATAGATGACAGAGGAAAATGTTCATCACTCCTGCTACAACATTTTACAACATTTGTGAGATCAGAACATCACTACAGGAGCCAAAATGCCCTGTTTCTAATGCTACACTTTGCACTCAACAGAAATATGTCAAAGTCCGAGAAAGACACAAAATCCTATAGCAGGTGCGTGAGGTTTTGATTAACGGAGAGGCACCATTGATACCAATATTTTTCATTTGATTAGAGATTTTTACACCCGAAACAATTCACTGCAGTAAGATTTCAGACGTGTGAAAATATGACTTTCTTTTGGAAAGTGGGGAAAAGATAGATGTGAAAAGGAAGGTGAGAAAGAAAAACCCACATGACTTCCTGAATTGCAGGCACCTTTCCAGGCCCATACGGTTGAAAAAGGAGGATTATAGACATTGAGGATATGAAAATCGATGCTCCTCAAAATTTTATCCCTCTTAGAAAAGTCTTCTACTCCCCAGCATGTACGTGGACCCCGATTTGAACACTGTTACTGCAGACTTCAAAGCAACTGAGAAATCTAATTTACAATGTTTGAGAAATCAGATCTTTTATTCTCTAGTATGTGTTGCTTTTCTATTGCTGCATAACAAACTCAGATGCAACAAACAACACACTTTTATTACACTGCAGTTTCCATGAGTTGAGAGTCCGAACATGGCCTGGCTGTGAGTCTCACAAGGCTGCAGTCAAAGTGTCAGCCAGAGCTGCAGTCTCACCTGAGGTCCATCTCCTTGTCCAAGACACTGGTTGTCAACAGAATTCAGGGGTCCTGGTGACTACAGGACAGAGCCCCTCAGCTCCTAGAGGCTGTCCACCATTCCCTGACATGTAGCTCTCTCCACAACTTGGCCGCATGTTTCTTTAAGGACAGTAGGCAAATGTCTCTATTTCTTCTGTCTCGGCTCTTGACGGGCTTTTAAAGGACTCTGGTGATTAGGTCAGACCCACCAAATTAATCTCCTGTTTGGTTAACTTAGTGTCAACTGCAGAGAGGGCTTGATCAAATCTGTAAAAATCTCTTCACCTTTGCTATGTAACGTAGCATAATCAAGGAAGTGATGTGGCATTGTCTTTGCCAAGATCTACTGGTTAGAAACAAGTGACAGAACCCACCCACAGTCCAGGTAGAGGGTTTTACAAGGCCATGGGTCATTTGCAGTCATCTTAGAATTCTGCCTACCATACTATTTAAGCCAAAAATAGCATTCAAATTATGAGTATGACAATCATGGAGTGTTTTCTTCAAGGTTAGAATACAAAATTTAAAAGACAACCCCTAGAGCACTCATTATTTAGTGATCCTTAGAAGAATTACCAGGGAAATTCGTTTAAAACATAAGATTTCCCAGGCCACACTCTCAGAGACGCTGATTCAGGATGCAAAGAGTTGGACTGCCTTTTAAATAAGTTCTCCCTATGCAAAAGGGAGGAGATATGGGGATATGTGTTTATGTATAGCTGATTCACTTTGTTATACAGCAGAAACTAACACAGCACTGTAAAGCAATTATACTCCAATAAAGATGTTAAATAAATAAATAAATAAGTACTCCCTGGCTATTCCAATGCATGCGCTAACCATACATTGAAAATCCCTAATTTAGTGCTTCCATAACTAAAGACTGGCTTAAATTTTCCCAAGGCTCTGCAGTTTGGACCAGAGAATTCCTCCAAATGGGTTTAGTCCCTCTGTTTTATAAAAGCTGTATTTCACAGGCTCTGTTTCTCTGCCTCACACCTAACATGCTGAGAAACCTTTATATAATCCCAGGAAGTACCCTTCTGCCTAGATAAAGTCCTTCTTTTAAGACTGAGCTGACAGCCTTATCACCACTGTAAACCAAATATAAAAATTTTTAAATAGCATGGAGTGGATAGAAACTTGGTTTTTTCTCCAACTGTAGTTCCTACCATTCTTAAAAGAAAAATGAGAGGACAAAGTCTAACTCTAAAGCAGGCAAGGAAGACATGGAAGCAACCTAAGTGTCCATGGACAGAGGAATGGATAAAGAAGATGTGGTAAACGTACACAACTGAATATCACTCAGCCATAAAAAGAATAAAATATTACCATTTTCAGCACCACAGATGGCCCTAGAGATTATCATACTACGTGAAGTAAGTTAGACAGAGAAAGACAAATGTACGATATCACTTACACGTGCAATCTAAAATATGATGATACAAATGAACTTATTTGCAAAACATAAATAGATCACTGACATAGAAAACAAATTTACAGTTACCTAAGGGGAAAGGGGTAGGGGAGGGATAAATTAGGAGGTTGGGAGTAACAGATACAAACTACTATATATAAAATAGGTAACCAACAAGGTCCTACTGTATAACACAGGGGACTATATTCAGTATCTTATAATAACCTATAATGGAAAAGAATCTGAAAAAGAATAGATACATATATATGTATAACTGAATCACTTTGCTGTAGACCTGAAACTAACACAACACTGTAAATCAACTATACTTAAATTAAAAAAATAAAAATAAATAAAGTAGGCAAGGAACTTCCCTCAAACAGCGACCCTGCTTCATTGGCACACTCCATGGTGAGCCCCTTGATGAAGACAGAGGTTCCTTGGAGGCCCTTTAATCAGGAATAGGGTGAGAAGATGGTAAAAACCCCGACAATGTGCTCCCTATTTTCCATGCAGACTCTACTGAATTTATGAAACTCTGGCAACAGTAACAACGCAGTGTGCAACCAACTTAGGTTGGGTCATGAAACCTTCAAGTGCCAAAATTTGTCAGAGGAGAGAAATATCAACACAGTTCTAGAAGTCAGTGAGGGCCTTGAGAACATCTGCTGCAGATACCCAGAGGGTGATGAGGCATCATAAAGACAAGAGGGAAGAATCCCATAGCACCTGATTCACTCAACTAATGGTGACTGAGAGCTTATACCGTATAGCACGGTGCTCTGAGCATTTTCACAGCCCCTCCACATTTTGCACCAGAGAAAAGAGGTCAGCTTTCTCACTGCCTGACTTTGCTCCTTCTCGAGCAAACTATCAAGCACACTATACTCCTCTCAGTATAGCATCACTTGTGATAAATAAAAAGAAGGGTGTTTTAACAATTGCTCCTTAGTCCCTCTTCACCCAAAGATTCCAAGTCATCCCACATAGAATTCCCCCTTACAGCTTGACCTTGACTTCAGAGAAAGATTCTCAACAACTAAGAAAAAGAGGTACATCAGTACTGTCTGTAAGTATGGCTCTTAGGGGGTAGGAAATAATGCATGTAGTTCAGTCACCATGTGAGCGACCCAGAGAAAAGAGGTGAAATAAAGAAACCAAGATTTGCAGCCTCACAAGAGTGTTGGGGCAGAAAGGAACGTTGTTCTGCTTTCCCTGCAAGTTAGCCTGGAAGTTCACAGAAGCTGACCCAAGCAAGTCATTAGGCAAGGATATAGTAGGTAAAATTTGTCTATGCTATCACCACCTCCCAGGTCATTTCTGTATTCTTTCCCTGCCATCACCTCTTCCTGTATATCCATGCCATCCTCTTGCACAGATTTCACATACTATATCCTTAAGTTCTTTTCTTATCAAAACAAGTTATCAGGAACCAATCAGAAGGTTATACATATGATCTTAGACAACAGGTTAAATTATTAGTTTTCATTTTAAGAAAGATATGTTTTTTAAATGACACCTTTATGGTGAAGATTAAAGCATTAGTCAGTGGACAAGACAGATTTGTTATTGTTGAATTTTTTTAAAGGAAGGCAGAAAAATTTCCAGAAACATTCCACTTAGGCAGTCATTTGGACTTGCAGCTTTATACGTATTTGAAAGGAAAAGGTGTGGGGGAGGAGGTAAGAAATAATATTTACACTCCAGTCTCTATGGTTCTTGGAAACACAACGTTCAGATGTCCTGTTTCAGCTCCAACATATAAAGAGCTTAAAAGTTGTCACTCCCATCCTTCTGATAAGGAAAAGCAGAAACGGGATAAACTGAAATCGATGACTCTTCTGGTACCTGTCAAAGAATCAAGTTTTTAGGGAAACTTACAGCCCCCAAATGAGGAGAAACAGGCACATACTGAGAATCACACCTGAAGCAGAAGTCAGTGAAGGGATAAAATAGTAGAAATATTTGAATGGTAATTTTGATGAATTGCTAGAATCTGTGTTTGTATTAGCATAAGAGTGAAAATCTCCATAGGGTCCCTCAAATTTCTGTGAGGTTTACTTTCGGAAACCCCACTGGTTTTCAAGATAAAAATCCTAGAAAGATCTCATTGCAGAAGGAGAAGAGTACTAACTGTGAAATACACCCAGAACCTTGTTCATAACAAAGACCTACTCTGGAGAAAAATTTTTGTGAGCTTGTTCTCAGCTAGGGAAAGGGCATTCCTCCCACTCCAGACCCCTCTAGGCTTCCTGCCTCTCCTAAGATGGGGGGTGAGGGAGACATAGTCACCAGGGATAAGAAGCTCTAGGGAATAGATTGAAAACACCATAGCCAGGCAAAGGAGGAGGGGAAGGGAGGGAAATAAAAAGATATAGCACCAGGAAAAAAAAAATGTGTGTAAGTCACAGACAATAGACACAAGACTGAAATTTAATCATAAGTTGGTAGAACACTCATCCTTCTTCACACCTTATAATCACACAAGCAGGCTCCTGTACAATAACCAAAAGAGATGCAAGACACACTCTCTCTCTAAGGAACAGTACTTAGGGATACTCACCAAAGTCAACAGAGGAGACAAAACAAGGACACTAGAGAAATTCAAAGCCTCTGACATCTAGAGCTACAGCAATCATTAACTGCCTAGCCAGATGAACATAAATCCTCACATGAAAAGATCATTTACCTCGGTTTCTACTACCAAATACAACATGTCTGGCTTTCACCAAAAAATTTTCAAGTCATGTCAAAAGGTAAGAAGAAAAATCACAATCTGAAAGAACAAAGCAATCATCAAAATCAGAATCAGATATGACACAGACCATGAAATATACAAGTCAGGGAATTTTAAATAATTATGGCAAATATATTAAGAGTTCTAATGAAAAAAGTTAACAAGATGCAAGAACAGATGGGTAATATAGGCAGAGAGATGGAAACACTATGGAATCAAAAAGAAATTCTAGAAGTCAAAAACATAGTAACAGAAATGAAGAATGCCTTCAATGAGCACATTAATAGACTTGATACAGCCTAGGAGTCAAGGAGCTTGCAAATAAGTGAATACAATCTTCCCAAACTGACATTAAAACAGAAAAAAAAGAAAAACTTAAAAAACCCAAGAACTATAGGAAGTTTCAAAAAGTGTAACATATTTACATGAAATTGGAATACTAGAAGGAGAAAAGAAATAGAACAAGGCAAAAAGAAATATTTGAAGTGATAATGGATGAGAATTTTCCAAAATTAATGACAGGTACCAAACACAAATCCAGGAAGCTCAAAAAACATCAAGCAAGATAAAAAACAAAAGATCTACTCCTAGGCATGGCATAATCAAACTACAAAAATCCCAAAGCAAAAAGAATACCTTGAAAGAAATCAGAGAAGAAAAACACCTTATCTATAGAGGAACAAGGATAAGAATTACAGAGGACTTCTCATCAGAAATCATGCAAGCAATCAATCAGTGTGATAAACCATATTAACAAATTGGAGGAGAAAAACCATATGATCATCTCAATAGATGCAGAAAAAGCTTTTGACAAAATTCAACACTCATTTATGATAAAAACCCTGCAGAAAGTAGGCATAGAGAGAACTTATCTCAACATAGTAAAGGCCACATACGACAAACCCACAGCCAACATCGTTCTCAATGGTGAAAAACGGAAAACATTTCCTCTAAGATCAGGTACAAGACAAGGGTGCCCACTCCCACCACTATTATTCAACACAGTTTTGGAAGTTTTAGCCACAGCAATCACAGAAGAAGAAGATATAAAAGGAATCCAAATCAGAAAGGAAGAAGTAAAGTTGTCACTGTTTACAGATGACATGATACTATATAGAGAGAATCCTAAAAACGCTACCAGAAGACTATTACAGCTAATCAATGAATTTGGTAAAGTAGCAGGGTAAAAAATTAACGCACAGAAATCTCTTGAATTCCAACACACTAGTGAAGAAAAATCTGAAAGAGAAATTAAGGAAACACTCCCACTTACCATTTCAAAAAAAAGAATAAAATACCTAGGATATTATTAATATTATTAAAATACCTAGGATAATAAAATACCTAGGATATTATTACCTAGAATAAACCTACCTAAGGAGACAAAAGAGCTGTATGCAGAGAACTATAAAACACTGATGACAGAAATTAAAGATGATGCAAATAGATGGAGAGATACACCATGCTCTTGGATTGGAAGAATCAACATTGTGAAAATGACTATACTACCCAAAGCAATCTACAGATTCAATGCAATCCCTATCAAACTACCAATGGCATTTTTCACAGAACTAGAACAAAAAATTTCACAATGTGTGTGGAAACACAAAGACCCCGAATAGTCAAAGCAATCTTGAGAAAGAAAAACGGAGCTGGAGGAATCAGGCTCCTGCAATGCAGACTATACTACAAAGCTACAGTAATCAAAACAGTATAGCACTGGCACAAAAACAGAAATATAGATCAATAGAAGAGGATAGAAAGCCCAGAGATAAACCCACACACATATGGTCACCTTATGTTTGATAAAGGAGGCAAGAATATATACTGGAGAAAAGACAGCCTCTTCAATAAGTGGTGCTGGGAAAACTGGACAGCTACATGTAAAAGAATGAAATTAGAACACTCCCTAACACCATACACTAAAATAAACTCAAAATGAATTAAAGACCTAAATGTAAGGCCAGACACTATAAAACTCTTAGAGCAAAACATAGGCAGAACACTCTATGACATAAAGCACAGCAAAATCCTTTTTGATCCTTTTAGAGAAATGGAAATCAAAATAAACAAATGGGACCTAATGAAACTTCAAAGCTTTTGCACGGCAAAGGAAACCATAAACAGGACAAAAAGACAACCCTCAGAATGGGAGAAAATATTTGCGAATGAAGCAGCTGACAAAGGATTAATCTCCAAAATTTACAAGCAGCTCATGCAGCTCAATATCAAAAAAACCAAACAACCCAATCTAAAAATGGGCAGAAGACCTAAATAGACATTTCTCCAAAGAGTATATACAGATAGCCGACAAACAGGTGAAAGAATGCTCAACATCACTAATCATTAGAGAAATGCAAATCAAAACTACAATATCACCTCACACTAGTCAGAATGGGCATCATCAAAAAAATCTAAAAAGAATAAATGCTGGAGAGGCTGTGAAGAAAAGGGAACTCTCTTGCACTTTTGGTGGGAATGTAAATTGATACAGCCACTATGGAGAACAGTATGGAGGTTCCTTAAAAAACTAAAAATAGAACTACCATACAACCCAGCAATCCCACTACTGGGCGTATACCCTGAGAAAACCATAATTCAAAGGGTCATGAACCACAATGTTCATTGCAGCTCTATTTACAATAGCTAGGACATGGAAGCAACCTAAGCATCCATCAACAGATAAATGGATAAAGAGGATGTGGCACATATATACAATGGAATATTACTCAGCCATAAAAAGAAACGAAATTGGGCTTCCCTGGTGGCGCAGTGGTTGAGAGTCCGCCTGCTGATGCAGGGGACATGGGTTCGTGCCCTGGTCCAGGAGGATCCCACACGCCGCGGAGCAGCTGGGCCCGTGAGCCATGGCCGCTGAGCCTACGCGTCCGGAGCCTGTGCTCCACAACGGGAGAGGCCACAACAGTGAGAGGCCCACGTACCGCAAAAAAAAAAAAAAAAAAAAAAAAAAGAAACGAAATTGAGTTATTTGTAGTGAGGTGGATGGACCTAGAGTCTGTCATACAGAGTGAAGTAAGTCAGAAAGAGAAAAACAAATACCATATGCTAACACATATATATGGAATCTAAAAAGAAAAAAGATGGTTATGAGGAACCTAGGGGCAGGACAGGAATAAAGACACAGACATAGAGAATGGACTTGAGGACACAGGGAGGGCGAAGGGTAAGCTGGGATGAAGTGAGAGAGTGACATGGACTTATATATACTACCAAATGTAAAATAGATAGCTGGTGGGAAGCAGCCGCATAGCACAGGGAGATCAGCTCGGTGCTTTGTGACTACCTAGAGGGGTGGGATAGGGAGGGTGGGAGAGAGACACAAGAATGAGGAGATATGAGTATATATCTATATGTATAGCTGATCCACTTTGTTATAAAGCAGAAACTAACACAACATTTTAAAGCAATTATACTCCAATAAGATGTTAAAAATAAATAAATAAATGAAACAAAATGGTGCAGCCACCTTGGAAAATAGTTTGGCAGTTTCTTACAAAGCCAAGCATAATCTTACCATACAATTCAGCAACTGCACTCCTAGGTATTGACCCAACTGATTTTAAAACTTTTGTCTGCACAAAAGCCTGCACCACAAATATGTATAGCATCTTTACTCAAAATTGCCAAAAACTAGAAGCAACCAAGATGTCCTCAACAGGTTAACAGATAAGCAAATTCTGATACATGTCAAATATTGGAATACTATTCAGTAATAAAAACAGAATGAGTTATCAAGTCATTCAATGAAATTGGTGAATCTTAGATGCATAATGAAAGAAGCCAGCCTGAGAAAGCTACATAGTGTATAATTCCATTTGTATAATATTCTGGAAAAGGCAAAACTATAGATACAGTAAGCAGAGCAGTGGTTACCAAGGATTAAGGGGTAATT
Organism: Lagenorhynchus albirostris; assembly: GCF_949774975.1. NCBI lineage: Eukaryota > Metazoa > Chordata > Mammalia > Artiodactyla > Delphinidae > Lagenorhynchus > Lagenorhynchus albirostris. Next base: position 19,400,078 of record NC_083112.1, on the reverse strand, counting down.
AAATAGGTGAACCATAGATGATTTTTAGGTCAGTAAAAGTATTCTGTATGAAACTGTAATGGTGGCTAAATAAAACTATGCATTTGTCAAAATCCATGGAACTTGACAGCACAAAGAGTGAACCTTAATGCATGAATATATTTTAAAAATTATTTAGTAGGTAGGGAAATCCCAAGATGGAATACAAAATGTGAAAAAGCACATCTAACTGTATTGCAAATATATGAAACAATATCACCAAAAGAGGCGGAGGTGCTGACCTAAGTAACTCTGGAAATAAGTGGAGTCTGTATGATGAAAAGATGAAAAAAATTATGCATAATCCCTGTACTCTAGCTGATAAAGTTGTTTCCCATGGGAGTAAAGGTTAAAAATTTTGAAACCACTATACATACATATTGAAATTAAACAATTAAGTAAATCGATGGCAGATAGTAGGAGCCAGGTTTCTCTCACTGCTGGAGTGGAAAGTTACATATAAGCAAGGAGTCAAAGCTATAAAAATCCCTGTGATAATGGAGCTGAATACATCATTACGAACTCATGTTTAGCTTACTGTGAAAACAGATGATTATATATAGAAATATTTATAGACATTTTTATGTATGTGGGTTAGTTTACACACATATATTTCCTTGCTTTGTTAGCTGAGAGGACCTGGAAGCAACAAGCACACTTAGCACTCAGATCTTGGTTTCTAATATTATTCTTCAATAAAAGGAATCAAGGCTTCTTAGAGAAATGGATGATTCTAGGGCTGGTAAGAACTATAAAAGATGAGGCTGGAGGATCATATAATGCCAAAAAGTATGGAAGTGCTCTAAAACTCCACAGTGATGGGGGGCTGTCAAATGAGTTAACTGAAAGAGCTCTCAATGGCCAAAGCTGGGCAAATTTGAGCAGAAAATAAATAATATTGGGACTTCCCTGGTGGCACAGTGGTTAAGAATCCGCCTGCCAATGCAGGGCACACGGGTTCGATCCCTGGTCCAGGAATATCCCACATGCTGCAGAGCAACTAAGCCTGTGCACAACTACTGAACCTGCGCCCTGAGCTCTGAGAAGCCTGTGCACAGCAACAAAGAGTAGCCCCCATTCTCCACAACTAGAGAAAGCCTGCACACAGCAACGAAGACCCAACATAGCCAATAAATAAATAAATTTTTAAAAAAGAAAAGAAATAATATTGTACTGGATTATAACTCAAAGAATAAAATAAGTATCTCTGAGTCCATACTCAGTCCATCTAAATAAATGCTTGAAAAAAATAAATAAATGGGGGAGAATAAACAAATTGTCCACACAGAAGAATTTCAAATAATTTGTGTAGATACTCTGTCCCCAAGGATGGGGAGCTTAACTCCCTGCTCCTTAAGTGTGGATTGTACATAGGGACTTCCCTCCATAGAGTACAGTATGGAAAGGGGGAAGAAAGAGTGACTTTACAATGGAGAAACCTGGCAAACACAACTTATCAAGATTAACATCAACAGTGAAAGTCATGTTGATAGTACGTATACCTGATATGATGTAAAGAAAATAGCACTTCATCTCTGTGGTCTACTTCCCCAAATCCATAACCCAGTTCAATCATGGAGAAAATATGAGACAATTTCAAATTGAGGAACATTGTACAAATATCTAACCAATACTCCTTAAAATGTTCAAGGTCATCAAAAACAAGAAAAGTCTGAGAAACTGTCACAGCCAAGAGGAGCCTGAGGAGACATCACATCTAAATATAATGTGATATCCTGAGTGGGATTCTGCAAAAGATAAAAAAAAATAGGTATAAACTAAGGATATGTGAATAAAGTATGAATTTTAGTTAATAATAATGTATCAATGTTGGCTTATTAATTGTCACCAATGTGCCATACTATTGTAAGGCATTTATAAGAGGTGAAATTGGATCTGGGGTATATGGAAACTCTCTGTACTCTTTGATAATTTTTCTGTGAACCTAAAACCATTCTAAAATAAAAAGTTTATTAAACACTGTCTCTAGCATACCATACAAAATTATAAGACATGTGAAGAAAAGTAACATATGACTACTAATCAGAAAATCAAAAAGCAGTCAGTGCCCAGAAATGGAAATAAAAACAAAAATAAACAAAGGGGACCTAATGAAACTTCAAAGCTTTTGCACGGCAAAGGAAACCATAAACAAGACCAAAACACAACCCTCAGAATGGGAGAAAATATTTACAAATGAAACAACTGACAAAGGATTAATCTCCAAAATTTACAAGCAGCTCATGCAGCTCAATAACAAAAAAACAAACAACCCAATCCAAAAATGGGCAGAAGACCTAAATAGACATTTCTCCAAAGAAGATATACAGAGTGCCAACAAACACATGAAAGAATGCTCAACATCATTAATCATTAGAGAAATGCAAATCAAAACTACAATGAGATATCATCTCACACCGGTCAGAATGGCCATCATCAAAAAATCTAGAAACAATAAATGCTGGAGAGGGTGTGGAGAAAAGGGAACACTCTTGCACTGTTGGTGGGAATGTAAATTGATACAGCCACTATGGAGAACAGTATGGAGGTTCCTTAAAAAACTACAAATAGAACTACCATATGACCCAGCAATCCCACTACTGGGCATATACCCTGAGAAAACCATAATTCAAAAAGAGTCATGTACCACAATGTTCATTGCAGCTCTATTTACAATAGCCAGGAGATGGAAACAACCTAAGTGTCCATCATCGGATGAATGGATAAAGAAGATGTGGCACATATATACAATGGAATATTACTCAGCCATAAAGAGAAACGAAATTGAGTTATTTGTAGTGAGGTGGATGGACCTAGAGTCTGTCATACAGAGTGAAGTAAGTCAGAAAGAGAAAGACAAATACCGTATGCTAACACATATATATGGGATCTACGAAAAAAATGTCATGAAGAACCTAGGGGTAAGACGGGAATAAAGACACAGACCTACTAGAGAATGGACTTGGGGATATGGGGAAGGGGAGGGGTGAACTGTGACGGGGTGAGAGAGTGGCATGGACATGTATACACTACCAAACGTAAAATAGATAGCTAGTGGGAAGCAGCCGCATAGCACAGGGAGATCAGCTCAGTGCTTTTTGACCACCTAGAGGGGTGGGAGGCGGAGAGTGGGAGGGAGGGAGACACAAGAGGGAAGAGATATGGGAACATATGTATGTATAACTGATTCACTTTGTTATAAAGCAGAAACTAACACACCATTGTAAAGCAATTATACTCCAATAAAGATGTAAAAAAATAAAATATTCTGAAAACTATTTCAATATTAAAAAAAAAAGCAGTCAGTGTAAGGAGACCCAAAGATAAACAAGTTTTGGAATTAAAAGAAAAGGACTTTTAATTAACTATTATAAACAGGTTAAATAAAGAGAGGAAAAAATGGAAAAAGCAAATGAAAAGATAGAGAATTTCTACAGAGAAGTGGATATCCTATGAATGAAAAAATACAGTATTTGAAAATAAGAATGCATTGGAAAGGCTTAACAGCAGATTGAACAATAGGAGAAAAGGCCCGTGAACTTGAAGACTGGTCAATTAAATTATCCAAACTGGGGAATAGAGAGAAAAGAATGAGGAAAAACAGAGCACAATGTGAGAGGTATGTGGGACAATATTAAGCTTTCTAACATAGACATAACTGGAGTAACATACAGAGATGAGGGAGAAAATGGAAAAGAATAACTATTTATAGAGTTAATAGCCAATAATTTTCTAAAATCAGTTAAAATACATCAAAACACAAGTTTAAACAACTCAGCAAAATAGGCTATGTATCCAGCGAAGCAGAATAAATACAAAGAAAACCACACCTAGAAACATCAGTTAAACTGCTAAAAAACAAAGATGAAGGGAAAAATCTGAAAAGCCATCAGGAAAATAATAGATCCATCACATTCAGGTGAACAGCAATAAGAATTATGAATGACTTCTCAACAGTTACAATGAAAGCCAGAAGACAATAGAATGACATATACCATGTGCTAGAAGAAAACACTGCCAACCCTAGAATTCTATACCAGTGAAAATATTTTTCTAGTCCAATGTCCCCAAACAGAACTTCCCTTCTTTGCTTGGAAACCTTTTCTCCCTCTGAAACTCACTATGTTCATTACGGTATCAACATCCAGGCTCTTAGGCCCATGGTGTCCTCTCCTCTTTTTGACTCTTACCAATTCCTATCAATTCTATCTCAGAAAATCTTTGGAATCCATCACTCCTCTTCAGTCTCACTGGTACTGCATTGGTCCAAGTCCTCAATATTTCTGGCCTAAACTATGACAACAGTCCATTGATTAGTATAGCCTCCCTATCATTGGCCTTTCCCTAGCATAGTTCATCTTCCTCACAACCTCTATAATTAGTTTTCTAAAAACTAATTCCTGTCTGAACTTGTCTGTCAGATGCTTAAAGGTCTTCTGACTTTCCGCTGCTTACAGAATAAAATCCAAACTCATATCACAACATACAATATCTTTCACAATCTTGGTCACACAACTTCTCCAGCATCTGTTCTTGCACATTCTTTTCTTCTTTTCTTGTGCTTATAAAAGTGTAAAATAATTATAAACTTATATCTCTTTCTCTGTCACCAGATATTAACTTCTCAAAGGATGGGACCATGACCATTTGGAGAATGCTCTGTTGGAGACTAAAACCTGAAAGGATGGAGGAGGGTGAGGAAACTCTTCTCTAGCAAGGGCTTCCAGAAAGTCATCTTGATTGCCCATGAGAGGGAAATTACCATGGCAGGTAATGCTTGTAGTAAAGGTGTTGGGTGTCCCTGGAAGTCATGAAGGGAGCCATCGTTAAGGGGAGTGGGGTAGGTAGTCCTATGCTCCAATAAAGTTAATGTAATAAGACCCTTCGCTGTTCAAAAGTTGGAAGAGCGAAAAGTTGCCCAGCCTCTAATGATATGAATTGGCAGTGAGAAATAGTGGGCTACTTCACAAGAAGCAGACTCCAGAGTCAGTTCATTAACAGTGTTCATGGAACTTCTGGTGCCTTGGAAGATGACTTCAACCTGAAAGAAGTGAGGGTCAAGAACTGTGACCCTGGGAACTCAGGTGTGGGAGACTTAGCTAAGCATGACACAGAGACAGTTAATTGTTCACCACTGCAGACTCTCCTTCAAGGTTTCTCAGTGGCTTGTGCAGAGGTGAGCCAGAAGTAGACCTGCAGACTCCATCAAATTGACCAGTTGACCACAGTGACATCATGTGGCTGCAAGAAGTAACGACAGTATCTGTTGCATCTGTTCCCCACTAAGCTCAACTTCTAGATCTTGTAAGTTCCTGGAGTTCATAAAATATCACCCCCACCCTGAAAGGAAGTTGCTGAACTCCTTCCTAATTTGCTATGTGAGAGTTGCAGCTGATTTTGTTGTTGTTGTTGTTAAAATGACAAATAAAGGGATAAAAGTTTATGGCCATAATTGTCCTCTAGCATATATAGCAATTCAAACTGGGGGAAAAAATTTGCAATTCATACCCCTGAAAGGGCTTTTTTTATTAAGGGGGAATTTTTGTTTTAAGGCCTGGAATCCTTTTTTGTAAAGAAAAATGTACAGGAAACTCTAGAACTCTATAGACCCAAAACCATCAGAGCTGTTCTGGCTGATGTGGAAGTTGGGGGACCTGGGGTCCCTGTGATTCAGTCTCCCCGTCTGCTTTCCCTACCCCTCAACAGCAGCTCGGAGCAAACACACACACACACACACAGAATCCAAGAGCCCTGTGCAGAATGTAGTTTAAAACTCACTTTCTTGACACTGGAAAGCCTGTGAAGAATTCAAATCAGAGAATGACATCACCAGATCATCTGTGTAGGACAGAGCGTGGTTTTTAAGGATGTGGGGAGGACAAGGCAAGATTGGGGACAAGACAGCTGGCTTGCAAGAATTTCTTCAAAGGATAGACAAGACTTTCAACAGGAATAATGCCATGAATAATGTTAAACATTAGTACAACATAAGACATGCTGAGCTGAATTTACCTGTAAATATAAAATCTATTTGTAAATCATATCAAACACATTCATTGGGAAGAGAAAGAGTCTCTCAGTCCTAGGAATAAAGGATTAATCTTTGACTACCTTGGAAATACGATTATCACAAAGTTCTTAAATTGAACACATTTTCTGTTGAAAAGCTTGTTTTATGCCAGGTTTGTTTCTTGAAACTCAACTTAGAAATTTTGTCATCAAAATGAGTTTAAATTGTGCTGAAAACCAGAGAGTTCAGCCTGCTGTGATGAAAAGCTGTTTCCAACTTAAGTGTCCATCAATGGAAGAATAGGTAAAGAAGTTGTGGAATATTATTCAGTCATTAAAAAACAAAAAACAGAAATCCTGCCATTTGTGACAAAACGGATGGAGCTTGAAGGCATTATGCTAAGTGAAAAGAGTCAGAGAAAAACAAATAATGTATGATCTCATTTATATCTGGAATCTAAAAAAACAAAACAAAAACAAACTCAGAAAGAGAGATCAGAGGCGGAAAGTGGGGTGAGGGGGAAATGGAAGAAGGTGGTCAAAAAACTGAAACTTTGTTACAAGATAAATAAGTACCCCAAGGGAAATGTACAACATGATGACTAACTTTGTAACAGAGTTCTCATCACAGGGAGAATTTTATTTTCTTTTCACTTTTCTTTTTATTGTATCTTTATGAGATGATGGACTTTAGCTGAACTTCTTGTGGCATTTATTTCACATATATGCAAATCAAACCATCATGCTATATGCCTCAAATTTATACAGTAATGTATGTCAGTTTTCAATAAAACTGGGTCGGGGCCGGGGTGGGAGGGTGGGGAGGAAGACATGTTTCCAAGCTAATTTTTAGGAACAATCTAATAAAAGAAATTCTTAGAAAAGTGCAAAATTCCTGCTGGGATAAAAATGAAACGAAGTTTCCAAGCAAATTTTGAGTAAAAATATGGTAGAAAACAAGGTTTTTAACAGAAAATGTTGAATTTAAGCATGTTCTCATGAACATTGTATTTCCAATCTAGCTTTGAGAAAATATCTGGGGAAAATAAAACAATATTTTAAATAGAAATGTTTGGAACCTAATCCTGTTGGTGTTTCTCGAAATAGTTTTGAGGAAAATTTTTAGGATAAAACACATTTTTAACAGGAAAAATGTAGAATTCAGGCAACAGGATTGCAACAAAGTACACAAACAGACCCAAGGTAAAGACTCTGAAATGGAGATGAAATTGTCCAAATATGCTGAAAGTGGCATGGCCTTTGTACCATGCCACCTCCCCTTCAGCCTCCCCTAGTGACCACGCAAGGAATGCACACTGTCCCAAGGGTGGGGTGCAACCCTCGGTGAGGCAGTTCCTTTAATCCAGGCCAGTTCCCTGGAAGGGCCTGAGCTGTGAACTGTCTGCAGCAGAAATGGGTGCCTGGGTCTTGTTTGAGTTTAGGGATCTGGGTAAGTGTTTGGCAACACTATTGGCAAAGAGCATCAGCAATAAATTTAGGGAATTTAGGAAGAAATGTGGGACTGCATAATAGAGAATTTCAGGTACTTTAGAGCTTAGCAATGTCTCACCAACTCAAGAACAGATGTCTTCATGAAGATTCAAGTTCTCAAAAAGGCACCAAGGAAAGAGTGTTTCAAAATATTTAAACAAAGAAAATGGAGGGAAGCTAAATAAGGTATTTTTTACTCATTTTCACCACATGCAAATACTGGCAAATACCAAACCCACATGCTGCTGAAATACAAGTAATGACTTAGGATAACAAAAGCAAGTTGTCACAATTTTAGAAGAGAAAATCTGGGATTGCCCCGACACAGCTGTGCTGTATGTAACTTGCACAGGATATAGAAGGAAATTTTTCCTATTTTCCTCGATTTGGGGGCTGCTACCCCACATCCAGTCCATCTTGGGAGCTGCTGGCCACAGCCTGCACTGACTTAATCACTGGGAGCATGCAGAAGGCTGTGGTGCTGCCTGAAATCTCGTTTAGCGCTGGGGAAAGGAGATTGAACAAAGCGGAACCGAAAGAGGTATTGAAGAAAAAATAAAACTTTTATATGCCCACCAAGTTCAAACAGTTCCATAAACTGGAAACAAGTGTTTGCCTTCTAAAAGTTGGCAACAGGTGTGTAGTAATGGGGGGAAGCACTGTGTACAGTGGAGAGAGCTCATTCTTTAGACACCATCAGAACCAGTTTGAGGCCCAGCCTCACCACTACTAGTAACCTTGGGTTAATTAACACCTTTGAAAGGCAATCGTCTCGGTAATCAGGTGGTGTTGCAGCAAAAATAGAAATGAGACTTTTCTTTTCTGATAAACAAGGAAAATAAGGAAACAATGAACAGGCTGGGGAAACAATATAAACAGGACTGAAAGAGTTAACCAGTCTTGGTTATTCTTTAGCTGTAACAAACACTTGTAGCTACACTTGTCATTTCACAAAGCTGGCATTTCTTCTCCCCCTACAATCCCTTGTAACACTCTTCACTTCAGAAAGAAAGTCACAGACTGATAACTTCAGGAACACCAGACCCAGTTGCTGAGATGCCTGACGCCAGTTTTGGCCATAAGTTTGCAAAAGAAAAGAAATGCAAGACCTTAATTACTTTGAGCCTTATCACCTACCCCAGACCATGAGCCCTGGGCTATCTAACCTTTCCCTATTCCCCAGGGAAGGGGGCACAGTTCATGAGGTGCTAGCCTGCTGTGTTTTCCCTTTGCATGGCAAGAAATTAAAAGCGATCTTTCTTTTCCTCCAGAAACTCTGTATCTCTGTTTGGCATTGGTGCACAGAGAGCCAAGGTTGATGGCAACAGTGGTGAGCATAACAGATGATGTGCATGCTTATGTAAAGTGTCTGGCCTACAAGTGGCTGCCATTATCATTATCACTGTCATTAAAATGCCATTCCACAGTCCTCCACAACTCACTGAGCAAGGGTAGTGACTGGCAGAACCCAAAGTTTCAGGGCTCTATTTTATTTATTTATTTTTTAATATCTTTATTGTAGTATAATTGCTTTACAATGGTGTGTTAGTTTCTGCTGTATGACAAAGTGAATCAGCTATACATATACATAGAGCCCCACATCTCCTCCCTCTTTCTTCACCCTCCAAACCTCCTTATCCCACCCCTCTACGTAGACACAAAGCACTGAGCTGATCTTCCTGTGCTATGCGGCTGCTTCCCACTACCTATCTATCTTACATTTTGCAGTGTGTATATGTCCATGCCACTCTGTCACTTCGTCCCAGCTTACCCTTCCCCCTCCCTGTGTCCTCAAGTCCATTCTCTACGTCTGCATCTTTATTCCTGTCCTGACCCTAGGTTCTTCAGAACCATTTTTTTTTTTAGATTCCATATATATGTGTTAGCATACACTATTTGTTTTTCTCTTTCTGACTTACTTCACTCTGTATGACAGTCTCTAGGTCCACTCACCTCACTAGAAATAACTCAATTCCGTTTCTTTTTATGGCTGAGTCATATTCCATTGTATATATGTGCCACATCTTCTTTATCCATTCATCTGTCGATGGACACTTAGGTTGCTTCCATATCCTGGCTATTGTAAATAGTGCTGCAATGAACATTGGGGTGCATGTGTCTTTTTGAATTATGGTTTTCTCAGGGTATATGCCCAGTAGTGGGATTGCTGGGTCACATGGTAATTCTATTTTTAGTTTTTTGAGGGACCTCCATACTGTTCTCCATAGTGGCTGTATCAATTTACATTCCCACCAACAGTGCAAGAGGGTTCCCTTTTCTCCACACCCTCTCCAGCATTTACTGTTTGTAGATTTTTTGATGATGGCCATTCTGACTGGTGTGAGGTCATACCTCATTGCAGTTTTGATTTGCATTTCTCTAATGATTAGTGATGTTAAGCATCCTTTCATGTGTGTGTTGGCACTCTGTATATCTTCTTTGGAGAAATGTCTATTTAGGTCTTCTGCCCATTTTTGGATTGGGTTGTTTGCTGTTTTTGTTATTGAGCCACATGAGCTGCTTGTAAATTTTGGAGGTTAATCCTTTGTCAGTTGCTTCGTTTGCAATTATCTTCTCCCATTCTGAGGGCTGTCTTTTCGGCCTGTTTATGGTTTCCTTTGCTGTGCAAAACCTTTTAAGTTTCATTAGGTACCATTTGTTTATTTTTGTTTTTATTTCCATTTCTCTAGGAGGTGGGTCAAAAAGGATCTTGCTGTGATTTATGTCATGGAGTGTTCTATGTTTTGCTCTAAGAGTTTTATAGTGTCTGGCCTTACATTTAGGTCTTTAATCCATTTTGAGTTTATTTTTGTGTATGGTGATAGGGAGTGTTCTAATTTCCTTCTTTTACGTGTAGCTCTCCAGTATTCCCAGCACCACTTATTGAACAGGCTGTCTTTTCTCCACTGTATATTCTTGCCTCCTTTATCCAACATAAGGTGACCTCATGGGCGTAGGTTTACCTCCGGGCTTTCTATCCTGTTCCATTGATCTATATTTCTGTTTTTGTGCCAGTACCATACTGCTTTGATTACTGTAGCTTTGTAGTATAGTCTGAAGTCCAGCAGCCAGATTCCTCCAGCTCCATTTTTCTTTCTCAAGATTGCTTTGGCTATTCGGGGTCTTTTTTGTTTCCATATAAATTGTGAAATTTTTTGCCCTAGTTCTGTGAAAAATGTCATTGTTAGTTTGATAAGGATTGAATTGAATCTGTAGATTGCTTTCGGTAGTATAGTCATTTTCACAATGTTGATTCTTCCCATACAAGAACATGGTATATCCATCTGTTCATGGTATATCCATCCATATTCTCCATCTGTTTGTATCATCTTTAATTTCTTTCATCAGTGTCTTATAGTTTTCTTTTGTCTCCTTACATAGATTTATTCCTAGGTATTTTATTCTTTTTTGTTGCAATGGTAACTGGGAGTATTTCCTTAATTTCTCTTTCAGATTTCTCATGATTAGTGTATAGGAATGCAAGAGATTTATGTGCATTAATTTGTTATCCTGTTACTTTACCAAATTCTTTGATTAGCTCTAGTAGTTTTCTGTTAGCATCTTTAGGATTCTCTGTGTATAGCATCATGCCATCTGCAAACAGTGACAACTTTACTTCTTCTTTTCCGATTTGGATTCCTTTTATTTCTTTTTCTTCTCTGATCGCTGTGGTTAAAAATTCCAAAACTATGTTGAATAATAGTGGTGGGAGTGGGCACCCTTGTCTTGTTCCTGATCTTAGAGGAAATGGTTTCAGTTTTTCACCATTGAGAATGATGTTGGTTGTGGGTTTGTTATATATGGACTTTATTATGTTGAGGTAATAAAGGTTCCCTCTCTGCCTACTTTCTGGAAGGTTTTTATCATAAATGGTGTTGAATTTTGTCAAAAGCTTTTTTTGCATCCATTGAGATGATCATATGGTTTTTACTCTTCCATTTGTTAATATGATGTATCACATTGATTGATTTGCATATATTGAAGAATTCTTGCATTCCTGGGATAAACCCCACTTGATCATGGTGTATGATCCTTTTAATGTGCTGTTGGGATTCTGTTTGCTAGTATTTTGTTGAGGATTTTTGCATCTATGTTCATCAGTGATCTTGGCCTGTAGTTTTCTTTTTTTGTGACATCTTTGTCTGGTTTTGGTATCAGGGTGATGGTGGCCTTGTAGAATAAGTTTGGGAGTGTTCCTCCCTCTGCTATATTTTGGAAGAGTTTGAGAAGGATAGGTGTTAGCTCTTCTCTAAATGTTTGATAGAATTCGCCTGTGAAGCCATCTGGTCCTGGACTTTTGTTTGTTGGAATATTTTTAATCACAGTTTCAATTTCAGTGCTTGTGATTGGTCTGTTTATTTTTCTATTTCTTCCTGGTTCAGTCTCAGAAGGTTGTGCTTTTCTAACAATGTGTCCATTTCTTCCAGGTTGTCCATTTTATTGGCAGATAGTTGCTTGTAGTAATCTCTCATGATCCTTTGTATTTCTGCAGTGTCAGCTGTTATTTTCCCTTTCATTGGTAATTCTATTGATTTGAATCATCTCCTTTCTTTTCTTGATGAGTCTGGCTAATGGTTTATCAATTTTGTTTATCTTCTCAAAGAACCAGCTTTTACTTTTATTGATATTTGCTATTGTTTTCTTCATTTCTTTTTCATTTGTTTCTGATCTGATCTTTATGATTTCTTTGCTTCTGGTAACTTTGGGGATTTTTGTTTTTCTTTCTCTAATTGCTTTAGGTGTAAAGTTAGCTCGTTTATTTGAGATGTTTCTTGTTTCTTAAGGTAGGATTGTATTGCTGTAAACTTCTGTCTTAGAACTGCTTTTGCTGCATCCCATAGGTTTTGGGTCGTCGTGTTTTCATTATCCTTTGTTTCTAGGTATTTTGTGATTTCTTCAGTGATCTCTTGGTTACTTAGTAGCATTTTGTTTAGCCTCCATGTGTTTTTATTTTTACAGATTTTTTCCTGTAATTGATATCTAGTCTCATAGCGTTGTGGTCAGAAAGATACTTGATACGATTTCAATTTTCTTACAGTTACCAAGGCTTTATTTGTGATCCAAGATATGACCTATCCTGGAGAATGTTCCATGAGCACTTGAGAAGTTTAATCTGCTGTTTTTGGATGAAATGTCCTATAAATATCAACTAAGTCCATCTTGTTTAATATATCATTTAAAGCTGGTGTTTCCTTATTTATTTTCATTTTGGATGATGTGTCCATTGGTGAATGTGAGGTGTTAAAGTCCCCCAATATTATTGTGTTACTGTCGATTTCCTCTTTTATGGCTGTCAGCATTTGCCTTATGTATTGAGGTGCTCCTATGTTGGGTGCATAAATATTTACAATTGTTATATTTTCTTCTTGGATTGATCCCTTGATCATTATGTAGCATCCTTCTTTGTCTCTTGTAATAGTCTTTATTTTAAAGTTTATTTTGTCTGATATGAGAATTGCTACTCCAGCTTTCTTTTGATTTCCATTTGCATGGAATATCTTTTTCCATCCCCTCACTTTCAGTCTCTATGTGTCCCTATGTCTGAAGTGGGTCTCTTGTAGACAGCATATGTACGGGTCTTGTTTTTGTATCCATTCAGCCAGTCTATGTCTTTTGGTTGGAACATTTAATCCATTTACATTTAAGGTGATTATCGATATGTATGTTCCTATTACCATTTTCTTAATTGTTTTGGGTTTGTTATTGTAAGTCTTTTCCTTCTCTTGTGTTTTCTGCCTAGAGAAGTTCCTTTAGCATTTGTTGTAGAGTTGGTTTGGTGGTGCTGAATTCTCTTAGCTTTTGCTTGTCTGTAAAGGTTTTAATTTCTCCATCGAATCCAAATGAGATCCTTGCTGGGTAGAGTAATCTTGGTTGTAGGTTTTCCCCTTTCATCACTTTATATATTTTAATTTATTTATTTTATTTTTGGCTGCATTGGGTCACCATTGCTGTGCGTGGTTGCGGCGAGCGGGGGCCACCCTTCATTGCAGCGCGCGGTCTCTCACTGCAGTGGCTTCTCTTGTTGCAGAGCGTGGGCTCTAGTCATGCGGGCTTGAGTAGTTGTGGCTCATGGGTTCTAGAGCACAGGCTCAGTAGTTGTGGCACACGGGCTTAGTTGCTCTGTGGCATGTGGGATCATCCTGGACCAGGGCTTGAACCCGTGTCTCCTGCATTGTCAGGCGGATTCTTAACCACTGCACCACCAGGGAAGCCACCTTTCATCACTTTAAATATGTCCTGCCACTTCCTCTGGCTGGCAGAGTTTCTGCTGAAAGATCAGCTTTTAACCTTATGGGGATTCCCTTGTATGTTATTTGTTGCTTTTCCCTTGCTGCTTTTAATATTTTTTCTTTGTATTTGATTTTTGATGGTTTCATTAATATGTGTCTTGGCGTGTTTCTCCTTGGATATATCCTGTATGGGACTCTCTGCGCTTCCTGGACTTGATTGACTATTTCCTTTCCCATATTAGGGAAGTTTTCAACTATAATCTCTTCAAATATTTTCTCAGTCCCTTTCTTTTTTTTTTTTTTTAAATTTATTTAATTAATTTATTTTTGGCTGCATTGGGTCTTTGCTGCTGCACGTGGGCTTTCTCTAGTTGTGGCGAGTGGGGGCTACTCTTTGTTACGGAGCACGGGCTCTAGGCACACGGGCTTCAGTAGTTGTGGCACCTGGGCTCAGTAGTTGTGGCTCGTGGGCTCTAGAGCACAGGCTCAGTAGTTGTGGTGCACAGGCTTAGTTGCTCCGCAGCATGTGGGATCTTCCCGGACCAGGGCTTGAACCCATGTCCCCTGCACTAGCAGGTGGACTCCCAACCACTGCGCCACCAGGGAAGCCCAGTCCCTTTCTTTTTCTCTTCTTCTGGGACCCCTATAATTCGAATGTTGGTGTGTTTAATGGTGTCCCAGATGTCTCTCAGATTATCCTCAATTCTTTTCATTCTTTTTTCTTTATTCTGCTCCGTGGTAGTTATTTCCACTGTTTTATCTTCCAGGGCACTTATCTGTTCTTCTGCCTCAGTTATTCTGCTCTTGATTCCTTCTAGAGCATTTTAAATTTCATTTATTGTGTTGTTCATCATTGTTTGTTTGCTCTTTAGTTCTTCTAGGTCCTTGTTAAATATTTCTTGTATTTTCTCCATTCTATATCCAAGATTTTGGATCATCTTTACTATCATTACTCTGAACTGTTTTTCAGGTAAAATGCCTACTTCCTCTTCATTTGTTTGCTCTGGTGGGTTTTTACCTTCCTCCTTCATCTGCTGTGTATTTCTCTGTCTTCTCATTTTGCTTAACTTACTGTGTTTAGGGTATCCATTTCACAGGCTGCAAGTTCATAGTTCCCATTGTTTTTGGTGTTTGCTCCCAGTGGGTAAGGTTGGTTCAATGGGTTGTGTAGGCTTCCTGGTGCAGGGGACTAAGTGCCTGTGTTCTGGTGGATGAGGCTGGATCCTGTCTTTCTGGTGGGCAGGACCATGTCCAGTGGTGTGTTTGGGGGCGTCTGTGACCTTATTATGATTTTAGCCAGCCTCTCTGCTAATGGGTGGGTTTGTGTTCCTGTTTTACCAGTTGTTTGGCATAGGGTGTCCAGCACTGTAGCTTGCTGGTCATTGAGTGGAGCTGGGTCTTAGCATTGAGATGGAGATCTCTGAGAGAGCTTTCACCATTTGATATTACATGTGGCTGGGAGGTCTCTGGTGGACGAATGTCCTGAAATCGGCTTTCCCACCTCAGAGCCTCAGGTCTGACACCCAGCCAGAGCATGGTTCAGAAGAAAAAGGAGGAAAAGAAAGAAAGGGAGAGAGAGGGAGAGAGAGAGAGAGAGAGAGCGAGAGAGAGGAAGGAAGAAAGAAAGAAAGAAAGAAAAAAACTTTAAAATAAAGTTATTAAAATAGAAAAAAATATTAAAAATAAAAAATTAAAAAGTAATAAAAAAGAGAAAGAAGAGAGCAACCAAACCAAAAAATAAATCCACCAATGATAAAAGCACTAAAAACTATACTAAAAACAAAAAAACAAAACTAAAAACAAAAATGGACAGTCAGAACCCTAGGACAAATGGCAGAAGCAAAGCTATATAGACAAAAATCACACAAAGAAGCATACACATACACACTCAGAAAAAGAGAAAAAGGAAAAATATATATATATGAAAAATAAAAAAAGGAAGAGAGCAACCAAATCAATAAACAAATCTACCAGTGATAATAAGCTCTAAATACTAAACTAAGGTAAACATAGAACCAGAAACAAATTAGATGCAGAAAGCAAACCCCAAGCCTACAGTTGCTCCCAAAGCCCACTTCCTCAATTTTGGGATGATTCATTGTCTATTCAGGTATTCCACAGATGCAGCGTACATCAAGCTAATTGTGGGGATTTAATCCGCTGCTCCTGAGGCTGCTGGGAGAGATTTCCCTTTCTCTTCTTTGTTCGCACGGCTCCTGGGGTTCAGCTTTGGATTTGGACCCACCTCTGCATGTAGGTCACTTGAGGGCATCTGTTCCCACCCAGACAAGATGAGGTAAAAGGAGCAGCTGATTAGGGAGCTCTGGCTCACTCAGGCCGGGGGAGGGGGAGGGGAGGGAGGGGTATGGAATGTGGGGCGACCAGCGTGACGTTGCAATAGCCTGAGGCGTGCCGTGTGTTCTCCCGGGGAAGTTGTCCCTGGATCACGGGACCCTGGCAGTGGAGGGCTGCACAGGCTCCCGGGAGGGGAGGTGTGGATAGTGACCTGTGCTCGCACACAGGCTTCTTGGTGGCTGCAGTAGCAGCGTTAGTGTTTCATACCCGTTTCTGGGGTCCGTGGTGATAGCTGCAGCTCACGCCCATCTCTGGAGCTCGTTTAGGCGGTGCTCTGAATCCCCTCTCCTCACGCACCCTAAAACAATGGTCTCTTGCCTCTTAGACAGTTCCAGAGTTTTCCTGGACTCCCTCCCGGCTAGCTGTGGTGCACTAGCCCCCTTCAGGCTGTGTTCATGCAGCCAACTCCAGTCCTCTCCCTGGGATCTGAACTCCGAAGCCCGAGCCTCAGCTCCCAGCCACCACCCACTCCGGTGGGTGAGCAGACAAGCCTCTCAGGCTGGTGAGTGCTGGTCGGCACCGATCCTCTGTGCGGGAATCTCTCCACTTTGCCCTCCACACCCCTGTTGCTGCGCTCTCCTCCGTGGCTCCAAAGCTTCCCCCTGCCCACCCCCCATCTACACCAGTGAAGGGGCTTCCTAGTGTGTGGAAACTTTCCTCCTTCACAGCTCCCTCCCAGAGGTGCAGGTCCCGTCCCTATTCTTTTGTCTCTGTTTTTTCTTTATTCTTTTGCCCTACCCAGGTACATGGGGAGTTTCTTGCCTTTTGGGAGGTCTGAGGTCTTCTGCCAGGGTCCAGTAGGTGTTCTGTAGGAGTTGTTCCACACGCAGATGTATTTCTGATGTATTTGTGGGGAGGAAGGTGATCTCCACGTCCTACTTCCCTGTCATCTTGAAGGCGCCCCCTCCCGGTCTCTATTTTAAAGCATGAAGATTTCAGAAGTCATAGCAGTCATTTATGCATAAGCAAGCACCTATTTCTGGATTGTACCTGAATTTTGTTTTAGACATGTAATTTTCATAAGACTAACTCACTGCTTTTAATTTTAGAAAGAAAGTGAAAAATCATGTCTGTTGACACCAAGACAGAGCTCTGTATGAACTGGAATATCACTCCTACGTATCCTCTCATAAAGGGTCACAAGGTCAAGGTGCCAGGGGAGAACTCAGCCCATAAACAAATAGAGTTTCTTCACTCATCAGCAAGAGCCTCAACCCTGAAGCAACTTCACAGCCCTCTTTGTCTCATAGTTCAGACAAAAGCTAGCCAAAGAAGAAGAAAAAATATGAAAGGCATTTATAAGTGATGAGGACAAATCGTAAATTTTTCTATGGAAGGACAATCAAACTAAGAAAGAAAAATAAATAAATAACATGTCCCCTTTGTGGTAGGCCTTTCCCAATGTGCAATGTATATCTACATAACACATCAACCAGACCTCCTCAAAGCAGGAAGATGAAATCAACCTTTGAGAAAGTCTGGTCCCTTTCTTCGGACTCCAGCATTGTAATTTTATTTTGCACCCATAGGAGAAGGCTGTGGAGCAGAAAATAGAAAAACATGCTGGCCTCTCCTTAAGTGGGTGTTGTCTACTCTAGGGGCACCTGTCCTCACGTGGACCTGAAATCAGCAGTGGGCAGGGGCATGTTATGTGGGACATCAGAGGCATCCCCTAAAGGGCAGGTGCAGAAAGCACACTGTCTCCATCAGTAAAGTGCAGAGAGGAGATGCTAAAAACAGGCATCATCTATATCACATTTCTACTCAGTGTTAGTGCTAAAAATAGTTCTATTTTAAGTGGGAGTTAATTATTAAACAACCAAGTATTCCTTCTAGGATGATCCCCTATAGCATGATTTCTATGGCATTTTAAAATGAAACACCAAAGTACAAGCAACAAAAGGAAAAACAGATAAATTGGACTTCATCAAAATTTAAAACTTGTGCTTCAAAGGACACCATCAAGAAAGTAGGACAACCCATTGAATGGGAGACACTATTTGCAAACTATATAAGCGACGTGTATTCAGAATATATAAAGAACTTGTCAACTCAATAATAATAAAAAAAGACAAGCAACCCAATAATAATTGGGCAAAGGATTTGCATAGTCATTTCTCCAAAGAAGATGTACAAATGGCCAATAACCACATGAAAAGGTGCTCAACACTTATTAGTCACCAGGGAAATACAAATCAAAATCACACTGAGATACCATTTCACACCCGCTAGCATGGCTATAATCAGAAAGGCAGATAGTAACACGTGTTGGTGAGCAGGTGGAGAAACTGGAACTCACACACTGCCATTGGTATTATGAATAATGCAGTCATTTAGAAAATCATTTGGCATTTCCTTCAAAACAAAAAAAATGAGTTACTGTGTGACCCAACTCCTGGATATATACCCACTCCTAGATATATACCCAAGAGAAATGAAAAATATGTCTACACACAAACTTGTATACAAATATTAATAGCAGTATTATTCATAAGAGCCAAAAAAGTGAAAACAAATTAAATGTCCACCAATTAAGGATCAATAGAATATGGCATATGCATAAAATGGAATATTATCTGTCAATAAAAAGAAATGAAGTGCTGATACATGCCTCACTGTGAACCTTGAAAACATTATGCTAAGTGAAAGAAGCCAGACACAACCAGCCCTGTATTGTATGACTCCATGTATATGAATTGTCCAGAATGGGCAACTCTAAAGAGACTGAAAAATAAATGAGTGGTGGCCTAGGGCTTGGCCAGGTTGGCAGAAAGTGAGGAGTGACAGCTAATGAGCTAATGAGTGCAGGGTTTCTTTGAGGGGGGATGATAAAAGTGGTCTAAAATTAAGTAGTGTTCATGGTTGCATAACTATGTAAATATACTAAATATAGTAAATATACTAAAAACCACTGACTTATACGCTTTAAATGGGTAAATTGCATGTGAATTATATCTCGGTAAAGCTGTTACCAGAAAAATTTTACATGAAAGATCATTGTGCTGCTGTAACAAGATCAAAAAGTCAATAAATATTAGTGTGTACTGTAATCAGTTAATTAGAAATACTGAGCACCTGCTGTATGCAAACCACTGTCAGTAAAGTTATGGAGGAAATTGAAAGTGCATAACAATAAAATAAGTCATCCTCTAACGTTACCGTGAGTATTTCGACGTTTGCTTTGCAGGCCTGATAAACAAAGAAAATAACATGTCCTACTAGGTAGGCATTTATTCGATTTTTTAAGTGAAGAAGAGCAATCAAGTTGCATGAAATTAAAATCTTAATTGTTCAGCTCTGGGCTGTATTTTGTAAGAAGGTTCATAAACACAAGTCTGTGATTGGAATCTGTGGAAATCCTTAGAGAATATCAAGCACAAATGGGTTGCCAGAGGATGTTTCCACACAGAATTAAATACTACTCTTTTAAGATTAACAAATGATTTATTTATAATTGCAGGCTCTTTGTCAGGGAAAGGCTAAATAATATTTCAGTTCTAAGAAGTTCCTAACACTTTAGCTTTTGTCTACTACATCAGCAAAAAAACATTAGTTGAGAGACTGTACCTTATAAGGTGAGGATCTAAGATGGATTCATTCTTATTCTAATAATGAAGTAGAAACATCCCAGGTATCTCTATTCAATGAGCATCTGGACAATATCCAATCCTCAAAGAAACTGAAAATTCTGCTCAGTGACAAGATATTATTTAACTCAGCAGGGCAATTTAAGATAACACAATGTGAGTCAGATCTAGGCAAGGAAATGTGTCAGGTGAAAGCATTTCTTCCTTAAGAAATACCTGCTGGCAATCAACATAGAAAAAAATGCATGTCCAATTGTGAGCATGTTTAGAGAATTACCCTGACTGATTCTGTAACCATGTGCAAATTAGTTCCCTTCCAGATCTTATGGGAGCTTCAAAGGCTTCAAGCCAGATACATGGCTTGATGGGAGAAGTAGCAGTTTTAAATTTTTATATATATATATAATTTATAAAATAGAATTTTAAACTACGTATAATATATTATGTTATATATAAAATATGTATATATAACATAATCTAGTTAAACCTCGAGCAAGGAAGAGTCTATACCATAAAAGCTTTCGTCTTATGGAAATGGAAGTATGCTGAGTTTGCACTTATGTTTCCCCTGAAAGTTTCTTCAGTGCCCTCACATCAGCACTTCATTCCACACATCCTTCATGGTAGACTGGAAGCAAAAGACACAGCATCCCTTTTTTATCATCATGTGCTAGTTGGTTATTTGAGATGCAAAATCAATGGGAGGGAAAGAAAAATTCAGACCTACTGCCAGATCTCATCTCTTTATAATTTCATATTTGCAATTTTACCTAAGCAGTGCATTTGCTCAAGAGGGAAGATTGAAGGTCCTAATATGGATTTATTAGAGTCCTTTTCTTAAGTGGGAACTGCTCCCAGGCCTCTTCAACTGTTATGAAGATCCATCCTACTTGGTCATTTAACATCTTTAATTAGCTCTGAGTCTTGACAACAAAACAGAGCTCACACCCATAAAGTACACAGAAAAGATTTAACTGGAGTTTAAGCAATAATCGGTTTCTGGATCCCCAAGGGGGCTCCCTGGACTCTGGTAGCCCCCAGGGTCCTTCATTAGCAAGTGTGAGTAGGGCCCACTTTGAGGGTCTTTGGGGGCAGGGCCTCGGTGACTTCATGTCCAGCATCTTCCCTGCCCTGGCCAGAATTTAGTAAATGCTTCCCAGGGTGACTCCCTGCTGTGTGGACTTCTCCATGGCTTCTGTTGCTGGCTCTGGTAAGTGATGACAGCAGCAACGGGTATTCAGTTTTAAATGATTGGTGAAATGGTGATTACCAGGGCCTGGGGTAGGGAGATAAGAGAGATGTTGTCTAAGGGTACAAACTTGCATCTAGTAGTAAAGAAGTCCTAGAGATCATTAGCTCTCTAGAGAATACAGACGGCAATATTGTAATCATTATTACAATAATAATGTAATCAACAATATTGTAATCATCAAACTTGCTAAGAGACCAGGTCTTAATTATTCCAGTCACAAGAAAGAAATGATAATTATGTAATATGATAGAGGAGCTAACTATCACTACAATGGCAATTATATCACAATATATAAGTTGTCAAATCAACATGTTGTGTACCTTAAATTACAATGTTATCTGTCAAACATGTTTTGATTTTTTTAAAATATTGAGGATTCTTCTTCCTGTAACTTTGAAACTACTTGGCCTTAACGTTTCTTAGTATGAGTTCAGAGCTGAGGCTGCTGGTCCCTAACTCGCCAGAGAGAAGCTCTGCTCTGAAAGTTTCGGAAAGAATGAAAAACGAAAAGAACTAAACAGTTATTAAGCCTCTAAATAGCAAAACGCGTTAGGTTCTCTTCTTACTTAACATTTATACCTAACCTGTGAGATATGCATTCTTATCCACTCAAAAGACACGCTTAGATGTGGAAACTGAGCCCCCAAGGTCAACTTACCCAAGGCCACACAGTGAGCATCTGACAGAACAGGACAGCCAGTCTCTAAAGCTGTGGTTCTTGGCTTCTTCGAGACCACAGACTGAGAATCTGGTGACAGCTAAAGGCTGCTCCACACACACATTTTACAAACAAATCCAGGGGGCCAGGCACCCCTTGAAGCCCAACCCAGACCCTGTAGAAATCTAAACCCCAAATCTTCTCTCTTTCCACACAACTACGCTCCCTCCCACTGGGGAGGAGGGAAAAGGAATCGCCCAATATTTAAAACACATCTATTTTCTCTCACTCCAAAATCTTTTTATCAGTCTCCCATGCTATTTCATAAATTCCTTATGAATCCTCTTCTACTGAGCCAGGCTGTGATCAGAAATGACCTGAGGGGGACAAAAATTAAAATGACTTAAAATGCTACTCATCAGCCTCCCGTGTTGTTTCCCAGTTTCTCTCCAGCAATCCACTTCTGAGTATTCATCCAAAAGAATTGAAAACAGGATCTCGAAGAGCCATCTGCACCGCCATGTCTACAATAGCCAAGGGAACAGCCCAAATGTCCATCAATAGATGAATGGACAAAGCAAATGTGGTCTATACATACAACAAAATATTATTCAGTCTTAAAGATGATGGAGGGAGGGTGGGAGGGAGACGCAAGAGGGAAGGGACATGAGGATATATGTATATGTATAGCTGATTCACTTTGTTATACAGCAGCAACTAACACACCATTGTAAAGCAGTTATACTCCAATAAAGATGTTAAAAAAAAAATGATGGAAATCCTGCCATTTGCTAAAACATCAGTGAACCTTGAGGACATTATGCTAACAACACACTTAGGAAACAAGAGTTGTAAACAAACACACACGTGTGCCTCCCAGCAGCCTCCTGAGAGGAATGTAACAGCCAGTGACAGCGACAGATAACTAGTTTTCCTGAGTCTGATTAGTCCTAAGCATGAAACACTGAAAGAACATTTTGTTTTCTGTTAGTCCCTCTACGTCTAAAATAACCATCCTCCGTGATGAAAAATCAGTTAGCATCTTCTTTCAAGCTCAAAAATTATTTTTCACAACAAAACAAATTACTCCAAGACTGCTGTCAGTGGAAGGGCCTGGATTCTGAAAATCCATCATGGGCTGAACTGTCCCTTTTATTGGACAGTTTCTCCTTTATAAATTAATATAAACATGGTTGAAAATGCACTAAGCTACATATTACTTACTTACACTCTTGGTGACCCAGGGGAGATTGTGGTCTGAGCCCCTGCTGACCAGGTCCTGAGGAAATCTTTTCCTTCCCACAGTCTGTCTGCCAGGGGCTTGGCCGGCTTGGCCCCTGCTTCCTGCTAACCCAGACGGCCTTATTATTCCTTTCAGCCTGGCTAAACTATAGAGTTTCTTCCTAAAGATGGGACCCTGTCTTCCCTTCCTTAGAGTATTTACTTTAGAAAATTTGCAATTATAAATTCCTCCTCTGCCCCTTGGGGATGTAAAACTTCTCCTGGCCTCTTGCCAGTTTTACAGCCAAGGAATATCTTTCTCAAGGATCAGGGAGCCATCCCTTTGAAATATCATCAGGGAAGATAAAGCCCCAACTCCCAGACTCTGTGAAGGTGTAGAAGCCTGACTTCAATAGCACCAATTAGGGGACTTCCCTGGTGGCACAGCGGTTAAGAATCCGTCTGCCAATGCAGGGGACACGGGTTCGATCCCTGGTCTGGGAAGATCCCACATGCCACGGAGCAAGTAAGCTCATGTGTCACAACTACTGAGCCTGTGCTCTAGAACCCAAGAGCCACAACTACTGAAGCCCGAGCACCTAAAGCCTGCACACCACAACAAAAAACAGCCTCCACTCGCCACAACTAGAGATAGCCCATGCACAGCAACGAAGACCCAACACAGCCAAAAATAAATTAATTAATTAATTAATTTTTTTAAAAAAAGCACCAATTAGCAAACCCTGATGTCCTAATCCTATAGGCCAGCCTCCTCCCTAAAGTCCTTCAGGACTTTTCTACCTGGTCACTCTCACAGTTCAATCACCCCACCTTTTGTCTGAGTGGAGCTGGGGGTCCATCTCTCTCCCCTCTTGCAATAGTCTTGTATAAAGTCTTCTTTGTCTGTTGAACTCTGTCGGGTGCAATTTTTCTTTGACACCACACCTCTCCAGAAGCACCACCACCCACTCCATTTTTTACAGGCTCTTCTTTTTTAATACTAGCATCAGAATAAAATGATGGGTGAGGACTAAATTTATTGAAACATGAAGAGATGCCCTTGATATCTTTTTAAATTTAAAAGCCATGACAAACTTTGGAGAAACCCACATACCTCATGTGCAGACACACACTGTATGCATGTACACATGGCATGCAAATATATCGTTCCACT